>NC_042979.1:27318753-27653753 GCF_901001165.1 Salmo trutta
AGAGAAGAGAGAGAAGAGAGAGAGAGAGAGAGAGAGAGAGGATAGAGAGAGAAGAGAGAGAGAAGAAGAGAGAGAGATAAGATAGAGAAGAGAGAGAGAGAGAGAGAGGAGAGAGAGAGAGAAGAGAAGAGAGAGAGAGAGAGAAGATGAGAAGAGAGAGAGAAGAAGAGAGAAGAGAGAGAGAGGAGAGAGAGAGAGAGAGAGAGAGAGAGAGAGATAGAGAGAGAGAGAGAGAGAGAGAGAGAGAGAGAGAGAGAGAGATTCCATAAATTAACTTTTAACAAGGCACACCTGTTAATTGAAATGCATTCTACCTCACGCCAAGAGTGTGCAAAGCTGTCTTCAAGGCAAAGGGTGGCTACTTTGAAGAATATAAAATATATTTTGATTTGTTTAACCCTTTTTTTGGTTTCTCCATGATTCCATATGTGTTATTTCATAGTTTGTCTTCCCTATTATTCTACAATGTAGTTAATAGTAAAAGAAAAACCCTTCAATGTGTAAGGGTGTCCAATCTATTGACATCATTTAGATTTTGTTCACAAGAATTTCTAGGGGTGCCAATAATTGTGACACGCATGTTAGATTCATATGATATTTTGAGTATAAGATCGAGCTCATAAACAACAATTACATTTTCCCACAGACTTTTTTGTTAATATTTATGTAGGGTACCAATAATTCATGATGATACTGTACATTGTCCAGCAAAGGTGTCCTATTCAGATGTCTTAGCCCACTGTGCGACGGTTTTCCTCTTTACCTTGTTCTCTCTTTGCCCTAAGAAGCTCTGCAGTCAGACTACAAAGTGAATATAATAACAGTAGCACCTTGTTGCATATTTACCCCCGCCAAGCCGCACTACATCTTGACACAATGCTCGCTTAACACGGAAGCCAGCCGCACCAATGTGTCGGAGGAAACACTGTACACCTGGCGACCGTGTCAGCGTGCACTGCCCCGGCCCACCACAGGAGTCGCTAGAGCGCAATGGGACAAGGACAACCCTACCGGCCAAACCCTCCCTTCATCCAGACGATGCTGGGCCAATTGTGCGCCGCCTCATGGGTCCCCTGGTCGCGGCCGGCTGCAACACAGCCCGGTATTGAACCCAGATCTGTTGTGACGCTGCTAGCACTGAGATGCAGTGCCTTAGACCGCTGCACCACTCGGGAGGCCTTTGAGTTGTTCATTTTATAATTGTTTATAATTACAGGCATGGTGAGTCTCTAGAGTATTAGCTGTATTTGTTTGTTTCATTTAGCTCCTTTTTCACATGTAATCTTAATAAGAACGAATGGGGACAGGGCATTTCTGATGAGGGCATTTCTCTCATGTAATTGCTTTTTCGATTGAAGGTAATTCATTCTTTTTTGCATGTTACCGAATGCGTTCTGTTTATTTTGTTTATTTCCTATGCCATTGTAAATGTTTTGTAGTTATAAAAAAATCTAACATCTCTTGGTAATAGTAACTTTGCATAATGTTAAGTGGCCTTGATAAGTTTTTGCTTGGTCAAATCAAACCAATTTTTCTCTTCCGCAATCATATTGCCAGGATCCGTTCTCAGGTCATTCCCAGAAAATAAGTGTTACCAGTAGTTATATTATACTATAGATTTAGTATTGTGTGTCACTAACCAGGTTTCCATTCAATGTTTTTATGCGCTTAAAAATAAATGTCATGACAGGCCTGATAGAAACAGCAAATTTGAATACACTAGATAAGGTGATCTTTTTGTCGGTAAAATGAACTATGTGAGGGAAGGCAGTGGAAATGTTGATATAATATCCATCATATGGAAGTTAACTTGGAGACACGTGATGACATGCTGTGTGATCCTCCCACTACAACGTCACTGGTGAAAGTGGAAGGTGATGAGCTTTGACAAATAAAAAGAATCTTTCTATTTTTTCCATTCTAATCTCATGTAGGCTGTACCTGCACTGTGTCGACGAGCTGTTGGCTAGAACACGCATGCCAATACCAGAGTGGGCACATTCACAATATAACGCAACATTTTCTGTGACAAAAACATCAGCGGAGTTGAAAATGCGATGGAAACTATTTGACATGGGAATTTAAATGCAGAAGTTATGTGCACTGTGTCGTCATGCACAGACGTATCAGCAATAGGTCAATTTGATGGAAACTCATCTCTGGTGGGAAAATGCTAATATTTTATTTATGCAGATTTTGGAATATTCACGTAAATCTCTCACCAATTGGATGGAAACCTAGCTATAGCAACTCCGTGTTGCCTTGGGCTTGTCTAGCACTTTCCTGTACAGGAGTAGCCTACGGCACAATCTGTCCTATCTCAATTTCATATTGCTTTCTCAGTGTCCGACTGCCTCAGTCTGTGCATGGCTATCTGGGGAAATGGCATTTGAGACTGGACTAATCTTCTCGTAGCATGTTATCTGACCATGTCCGTGTATTTGTATTCACAACGTGACATTTGCTCACACAATCGGCTTGTACTAGGTGCACTGGTAATCCACTAGTGTGAGACTGAGTATTCCTGCTGGCCAGCCAACCTCTCTTTATTCCATCCACACTGTCGGGTGAATGGCACTTTGCATGTATTATCAATTGCGTGTTGATTGGATATGAGTAGAATTAACCGTGCATGAATATCTAGTGTTTTGAGTTGGGTTAGAGTTTGGTTTGATGCCGAGGATGATTAAGTGTCCTTTTAAATGGACACACATGGATGTTCTTGGGAAAATATTGTATAATGACTCAAATGGGGTGTGCTGCAACTCAAGCGAGAATGACAGAATCAGACCTTGTCCATTACTGTATCTGTCACTTTCCTTAGAATGAAAATGACTTGAAGTTGCTGGATGTCAGGGCTCAGGTGACAGTCAGTTTCCTTAGAATGGAAATTACTTGAAGTTGCTGGGTGTCAGGGCTCAGGTGACAGTCAGTTTCCTTAGAATGGAAATGACTTGAAGTTGCTGGGTGTCAGGGCTCAGGTGACAGTCAGTTTCCTTAGAATGGAAATGACTTGAAGTTGCTGGATGTCAGGGCTCAGGTGACAGTCAGTTTCCTTAGAATGGAAATGACTTGAAGTTGCTGGGTGTCAGGGCTCAGGTGACAGTCAGTTGCCTAGGTTTTCCTTTGTGTTGAGCCAGGACACTGCTAGTGTTTAAACACTGGGCAGGAAACTTCGTTTTCATTTGTTTATCCTTTGAACACATCCAGTAAAATATGTTGTTATCGATACCACACCATTCAAAGTGTTAATTACCATCTTATATCCATTCTGCCAACATATTTTCTACTAGCAATATACAGTAGCCTATATTTTCACATGCAATTTGAACTAACAACTTGCTTGGCGAATGAGATGCGCTCATCCATCTGCTTTGTTTGAGATACAGAGCAGGAGAGGTTCAAGAGCAGAACATATACCAAGTCTAGCTGAGAGGTTAAATCTAGATCTTTCCCCGTCCTGATGAATGAAACCTCATCACACTGGACACTGATGGAGCAGCCAATTGATACATTTATGACAGACTGCATCCCCCTTATCAGGCAAAGTGCTATAGATGTCAACAAACGGGTCAGTGAAATATCCCACAGTAAGTGTGAGCTTTGCCATCAAGATCGGCTCTGTCTCCATAAATAACACAGGAGTTGATCCCTGTCTGAGTGAGCGGAGCATATTGGAGAACAGTTTATTATTTCATGGGCTACCAGTGGTGATTGGGCTGACTGCTTTATCTCTGAGCTAAGGCCTATGCATTGGTTCTGGGAGCTAACATGGGGTTTTAGGTCTCAGGAAGGGGTTTTCACCAAACTAGCTCAGCTTCATATGCAATCCTGGCCTTTTTAGCAAGCAAGTAATTTGAAGTATATCATGTAATTTTGTCCTGGTGCCTTCTAGCTTTGTTACTGAAAAGATGAGTGTACCTGAAAGTGTTAATAGTTAATAATATCCTTTGTTATGACACTTTAAACTCCTATAAAAAAAAACATATATTCCTTAATTTAAGAGATTCATTGTTCCCTCATCTAAGTGTGACAAAGAGGATCTTAAAAATTGTGAGCCAATCTCTCATCTCACTCAGATCAATGAGAGATTTCAGATATGTATGAAAAACGGTGGGGCCAAATGATTAACATGGATAGGATATCACAGTTCCTTTTGAACATGATGCCTTTCTTGTCAGTGGAAATATCAGACGCTGGAATCACTAGTGTTTTACTCACGGTATTTACTCATCTTAACCAAAGATCCCTGACAGGCTGTCTGGGAGCAGACTCATCAATCAAACGTCAGGTTATATTCTACACCCACACAGAAAGCCTTTGAATCCTTCTCTAATTATTCACAACATTAATTATGTGTGTGTTGGTATAACCACATTGCTTATACTGAGTAATGGTGGGTCTGACAGCTGAGTGACCACACACTGGCACCCCAGGGAACTCCGGCACGTCGTTTTGATGTCAGCTGTCTCGTCTGTACCCCCAAAATGTCCCGTTTTCAATCCTCTCCCACAAGAACTCTCTGGGTTCTTTTTTGTCATTGTTTGCTGACGAGATTAACTTTTAGAGTTGTGTTCTTTTAGTGTTGTGCTGTGTTCATCTCAGTTTTATGTGAAATACTTGGCACATTGGTACAGATTGTGTGAGACACACTGTCATAGTGTAGTTATATTTGGATTGACGACATGTCGCACTACCTCGCTCTCAAGAATCTAGTGGTCGAGACATCTCTCATCGTGTATAATACATTATGTTGTGATCATAATGCATCATGAGACTTGTTATAAGCATGTACAATACCTTAATGTCCAGTAGCTTAGATTTCTTGTCATGAAATTCCAACTGTTAATACTTTCTACCTATGTTATACAAGGTCATAAGAACTGGTTGTTGGGGAAAAACAAACCCTTGAGTCTGTGGCACTTGTCTTTTAGTGACGTCCCTTCAACCCAGTCATACAACCCCACTATCTGTGTTTAAGGAACTGGGCGTTCTCCTCTTAGTATCCTGCAAGTCAGCAGTTTACCAATGCCAAGAAAGTGCACTTTTGATCTTGAGATGAGCGAGAAAATCAAAGGGAATTATTAATAAAGCATCACAAGAATGTTTTTAAAGAGTCACTGCCTGCTTTGATGTCAAGTCTTGCAGTTGACGAGGTTTCCCGCCCAGAGGTTTCCCGCCCAGAGGTTTCCCGCCCAGAGGTTTCCCGCCCAGAGGTTTCCCGCCCAGAGGTTTCCCGCCCAGGGGTTTCCCGCCCAGGGGTTTCCCGCCCAGGGGTTTCCCGCCCAGAGGGTTCCCGCCCAGAGGGTTCCCGCCCAGAGGGTTCCCGCCCAGAGGGTTCCCGCCCAGAGGGTTCCCGCCCAGTGACATTGGGCCCTGCGGAGTATTCAACCATCTGAAGTCATCCCTGTTACCATCAGTTGTGAATGGATTTTTCGATACAGCACTCTGATGTACTTTCATGAGATCGTTTTGCGGCACGCTTCTGACCGTTTCAGGAGGGAGGTCGTTGATAAAACGTTATAGTGGTTGCTAACTGCCTGTTAGCAACCACTTCTTGTTTTTGGCAGTATTTGCTAAGGTATGAGGACATAGGTTAGTCAAACATGAACTCATCTGTTTTCCTTTTCACTTTGACTAGATTGGCCATATTTTAGCATCATTACTTTTACTCTATGGCAGCTGGAAATGGCAACATGAACACAAATGACCATGTTCGTCATCAAAACGCTGCTCTTACTTGAGCTAGAAGCAGTTTTATATTGAGAATAAAGTTATGACCATAAAATTCTTCAGAAGCTAGACTGAACGTGGTACAGTGTAGTCCATTATAGAGAAAATAATAGTTCCTGTTAACCCTTTACACCTGTGGGAATTGGCATTTATGGATAGGGCTTCTTACAGAAGAAATATGAAATGCATAAGCCTGGTAGCAATTGAAAGGGAACAGTTTGTCGATGATGGGATAATTATTACACCACATTTGAGGACACAACAGTTCATCTGACACAAGGCTGAATCCAAACATTACACTGATTTTATGTGCATTTTACATTTACTGTACTTTACGCCACATTTGTTGATAATGAATTTGAAAATACTCTGGATACATTCAGTAACATGATAAGCATATTCCTGGAAAATGTGGGTTAGGTGCAACATAAGACAAACAAATGACAAGGGTCTGAGTGAGAGTACTAACTGGTGTCTCCCAAGTGGCCACACACCTCTCCAAAGTGTGTACAGTAATTTCAATGCACTTTATGACTTAAAGAAGAGTCTTAAGCTATAAGGTGCTTTTTTGAAGAATCCTAGCTGTGCCGTTGAGGAACTAGAGCAAGCACATTTGCAGAGTGGTGTTCCAAACAAAACTGATATCACACAATTATTGTTGTTTACGTAATTCAAAAACGACCCATTTATAAATCGCAACCTGGGTCAGGTGGGAATCATTTGAAAGCTTGTTCTATTGCCAACATGACTAGCTAAATTATGAAGAAGGATCTTAGTGTTAGGCTTTCACAAGGCAATTCAGAGAAACAGATTGATTTTGTAATCATAGAAAGGAGTAGAGTGCATTAAGGTGCGTGTTCGGCGACAAATTTTCTTCACAATAAACAAACGAGCTCATTCTGTTCAGAACAACCTAGAGTATGACAACATGTCATCTTGTAACTGTACATTAAACATAGTGATCATAAATGTTGACGCTGTATACGACATAAGTTTTATGATATGGAAATGTGATATGCATATTTGGACTCACGGGTGTTTTTATTGCTTGTATGACATCAAAAGCAGTATTTATTATAATCCTTAATCTTTCAAAATACATAGTCCTCTTAATTTACATTTCCCTCACTCAAACAACAAAACATTTGCAAAAGTTGCCCAATGAGAGGGAGGGATGGGGCAACGCTTGCTGTGCTCAAGTTCAGAATGGCTTTCAGTCAAAACCCATAGAGAGCTGTGAAGTACAGAGCCAGCAAACCAGACCAGGGTTTGAGAAGTCAATGAGAGAATTCAAAAAACTATTCCCTAGTTGTTCATTTTCTTGAACTCTAAAGACGTAACCCAGATTCGAGCCAATGTCTTAAATAGCTGAACATGTTATTACTCCAACCTCATGAAAGTGATAAACTGATATGTTGTCATTGTCGTCAAAAGCAACTTTATATCAAAGTATCACTTTATATTTGACGGACCTGCACATGCGCAGTTCGGCGCGAGATGGCCGTTTGAACCGATGACGAGCTTACCTAGCCAACGGCGCCAACAAGTGTGATCGGGGATTTCTATTGGAGAAACTGTTTCTACATATCTTTATACCTAACCATCTTTGAGTCCGTTTTGCAAGACCCTAGGATTCGGGTTACATATCCACAACCATTGGAGGCTTGGGAGTCCCGCCTTAACACTTCTCACTGTTTGGGCTCTGTCAACTTCTGGGGAAGCATTGGAATGATGATTCTCCCGCATCGAGTCCCATTCTTCTTAGACAAACACAAATGGTTTTATCGAATTTAATAAAAATAAAACAACTATTTGTAGATGTGAACCAAAACCACTTTGTGTTCGCAGATGGACAAACTTTATATTAGATGAAAGCTAAGATCGTAGCGAATTCGTAGAGTAGCTAGCTAACTCTCTGCTACATTAACGTTCGGAGGGAGAGAAGTATGAATGAAGGCTGTGCACCAGGAAATGAGGCGGACCACTAATAACTATCAAAACAAATGATTAGAGTAATAAGGCAGCTGAAATCTTATAGCATGTCAAATGTACATTTGGTTGTGAGTATAACTGTAAATTTCCCCCATTCGTTATGAATAGGTTGTTCATAGCATGACATTTTAAAAATGAAATTGACTATTTTTCATAGGATTTACTATGTTAGTTCACACTAGTACAAAAGTGCAAACAACTCTTAGATAAATTATGAATATTTCCCAAAAGCCAAAAATTGTAAGCCTTATAGCAGTATATGGCATTACTAGGTACTGTTCATCGCCCTCTCATGAAAATATGTTATATACAGCCATACACTTAACATTAACATCGAACAGGTGGCTCGACTCTCTTCACAGCTTGTTTTATTTTTAGTAAGCCTATTGGCACAAGTAAAACAGCTCCTCACTTGTGCTTTCTGAAGACTCAACCCAAAACCCAGTTTGTCAAGTAGATTCACTGTATGTATGTGATATTACTTTTCTGCAGATTATGTCTGTGGAAGGTTTTGTTTGACTGATACAGTAAGATGTGTTTATTCAGTAACACAACATCCTCTTTTGAAGTCTGTTTTTCTCAGTGAGAGATGGAGGAAGCAAGAGTTAAAAACAACTATGAACTGAAAAGAGTTCTTATGCGTTCAGTCAACAGTCTCTGCAGCCTGCACAGCATGATAGCTGGCTATTTGACCCTACCAGGAGCTGAGAAAGTCTGTAGAAAATGGATTGGCAACAGCTTTCTCTTGAATTGCTCATTCTATGATATTCTGTAGACATAGCTGAGAGGCATTGGAATAATCGTGGATAATATTCATGATTATTAATCATGTAAATCTAGCAATTTCTTAATATCTTAAAATGTTTAAATATTTCAGTCCAAATAGTTTTCAGCTAGTGATTAACATTAGGAATGTAGCGGTGGATAAGAACTTGTGGCATTGTACATCTAGCTGCCATATTCCACTGTCATACCATCTAAACATGACAAGATTTCCAATAAGGTTTTAGCTTTGACTTCGTCTACTCTTTGTCCTTCAGCAAGTGACCATTCATAGACTGACCATACCACCCTGCATCCCTCTGCTGGCTTGTCTCAGCAGTTAAATAAGGTTGGATCTTGGTCAATCCTTGGATGGGAGACCAGGTGCAGCTGTAGGCTCTGGGTCCATCTATTGTCAATATCTGCGCCAGCCTCATCCTACCCTTATCCCAGTCTCTTCAGTGAAGTCTCTCCCCAGACTCTCCACCCCCGCCTTGTCATTACTCTGTAGATGAGAGCGCAATAGGGGCACCGCGTGACCCTAGTCTCTCTGACAGACCCCCCGCCACGAACCTAAACGTCATAGGTCATCCAATCTGACCCCAGACACAGCAGGAGCTTAGCCAATCACAGGGCAACACCCGAGTCATTAATCCTCCCTCCTTTATGACATCAGTAGGAGGGATGGGAGAAGGGCAACTTCTGCATCACACTGTGCTCTCACATTAGCTACAGAAACACCCAACCATAATAACTTTCAACAATGTTGGATGAGAGGAATGCTGGAAAAAACTATGGATTAAAATGAGGTCAGTCAGTGAACTGCAGTCCAATATCACAACACATTATATTAAGCGAGCGTCACAGTAAACCACTTGGTTAGGATAGTGGATGTTTTGAATGCATCTTTCATCCCTTTGGAGACTTTTGATCCTTTGTTTTACCATTCATGCTTAACAGTGATGGTTCACTCTTCATTCTGTTTAAGGTCATGTTTTGGATCAAGTTTTTCTTCCCTTTGGAGAATATTGATAGTTTTTCTTACTCATTCAAGCTCAACTAATGAGGGTCCATTTTGAATGACTGTTTTATCTAGGACTTCTGGGTGGTATTATGATATCACCCATAGAGGTCGACCGATTATGATTTTTCAACGCCGATACCGAATATTGGCGGGCCAAAAAAGCCGATTATGATGATTTAAAGAAAATGTGTGTGTGTATGTATATATATATGTGTATATATATATATATGTGTATATGTGTATATATGTGTATATATATATGTATGATATAAATTCATTCTAAAGCGGTTCTTTATTCTAAAAAAAAAAAAAAAGTTACGGTAAGCTCAATAGTATATTACATGTTAAATAACATAAGATGAAACAAATTAAAGTACTTTGAAATGCCATAGTTACACTTAACATTGAAGTAAATAGGTGCTCCCTATGTTAAAACAAATGCATATATATATATATGTGTATGTATGTATGTATATATATATGTGTATGTATGTATGTATGTATATATATATGTGTATGTATGTATGTATATATATATATATATGTGTATATATATATATGTGTATATATATATATGTGTATATGTATATATGTATATGTATATATATATATGGTGTATATATATATGGTATATATATATATATATATATATATATATATATATATATATATATATATATATATATATATATATATATATATGGTATATATATATATATATATGGTATATATATATATATATATATGGTATATATATATATATATATGTATATATGTATATATATGATATATATATATGATATATATATATATATATGTGTATATATATATGATATATATATATATATATGATATATATATGATATATATATATATATATGTGTATATATATATGATATATATATGATATGTGTATATATATATGATATATATATATGTGTATATATATATATATGATATATATATATATATATGTGTGTATATATATATATATATATATATACACATATATATACGTATATATGTATATATATATATACATACACACACACACACACAGCTCTGAAGTGACAATGATACTGAAGAGTCTGCTTAGGAGACAAATACTCTCAACTGTTTGAATAATAAAAATAGAGTTTAAGTTACCTGTGATGAATGCTGAAAACATTGTAATTTCTATATGCAGGAAATCCTATTTTAATAATGGGCATGGTAAGAATTGACTACCAAAGTGCGAGTCATAATTCCCATGACACCTTCTAGCAAAATCTGAAAAGCGGTTCCTTCATTTATTCCATAGGATATTTTTAGATTAACTTAAAATAAGGTCTGTGTTTTGGTTTAGGCTTACACCACCTTGCCAATTGTATAATTGTGTAGATATCCATAGGATATAACTCTGATCCATATAAGCGAAGATAAAAAAAATTTGTAGAGTGGATTTATGAAAATATGTTGACAAACGTTACCTAGTGAGATTTACACGGGTATCAAAACGCCGAGGCGGTTTAAGCACAAAACACAGAGCTTATTTGAAGTAGATCAAGACATTCTCTATGGAAGACATGAACGGTAAAATTACGAAGGAACCCCTTTCAAGTTCAGCCGCAAGTTATTACAGGAATTATGACGCGTCGACTATTTCTCTCTAAACCATATACCTTTGACTATTATGAGCCTGCTGCTGCCTACCACCGCTCAGACTGCTCTATCAAATCATAGACTTAACTATAATATAATAAACATTAGGTCATTAATATGGTCAAATCCGGAAACTATCATCTCAAACATTATTCTTTCAGTGACATACGGAACCGTTCCGTATTTTATCTAATGGGTGGCATCCATAAGTCTAAATATTCCTGTTACATCGCACAACCTACAATGTTATTTCATAGTTCCGTAAAATTCTGGCAAATTAGTTCGCAACGAGCCAGATTCTGTATACCCTGATTCTGCGTGCAACGAGAACTGACACAATTTCACCTGACACAATTTCACCTGGTTAATATTGCCTGCTAACCTGGATTTCTTTTAGCTAAATATGCAGGTTTAAAAATATATACTTCTGTGTATTGATTTTAAGAAAGGCATTGATGTTTATGGTTAGGTACAGTCGTGCAACGATTGTGCTTCTTTTGCAAATGCGCTTTTGTTAAATCATCCCCCATTTGGCGAAGTCGGCTGTCTTTGTTAGGAAGAACTAGTCTTCACACAGTTCGCAACGAGCCAGGCAGCCCAAACTGCTGCATATACCCTGACTCTGTTTGCAAGAGAAGTGACACATTTTCCCTAGTTAAAAGAAATTCATGTTAGCAGGCAATATTAACTAAATATGCAGGTTTAAAAATATATACTTGTGTATTGATTTTAAGACATTGATGTTTATGGTTAGGTACACGTCGGAGCAAAGACGGTCCTTTTTTGCGAATGCGCACCGCATTGATTATATGCAACGCAGGACAGGCTAGATAAACTAGTAATATCATCAACCATGTGTAGTTAACTAGTGTTTTGATTGATTGTTTTTTTATAAGATAAGTTTAATGCTAGCTAGCAACTTACCTTGGCAACGTAAAGCAGGTGGTTAGAGCGTTGGGCTAGTTAACGTAAGGTTGCATCCCCAAGCTGACAAGGTAAAAATCTGTCTTTCTGCCCCTGAACAAGGCAGTTAACCCACCGTTCCTAGGCCGTCATTGAAAATAAGAATGTGTTCTTTAACTGACTTGCCTAGTTAAATAAAGGTAAAAAAATAAATAAAATCGGCAAATCGGTGGCCAAAAATACCGATTACCGATTGTTATGAAAACTTGAAATCGGCCCCAATTAATCGGCCATTCCGATTAATCGGTCGACCTCTAATCACCCATATTACTATTGTTATGGATCACGTTTTTCTTCTGTTTGGGTAATATAGGCAGTCTTTCTTACCCATTCATGTTTAACTTTGAGGGTTCACTCTTCACACGTTGTTTAGTAGGTTTTGGATCAAGTGTAACTTTCCTTTGATAGTTTTCCATTCTCACTCATGCGTAACATTGAGGGTTCACTTTGAATGTTTCTCACAGTTTCTGTCTAGCAGTTTCCGATCAAGTCTGTCTTCCCTATGTAGAATATTGACAGTTTGTCTGTACTCATTCATGCTTAACTTTGAGGGTTCACTTTGACTGTTGCTCGCTGCTGTTGCCTAGTATCAGATCAAGTTTTTGTTCCCTATGGAGAATATTGATCGTTTTTCTTAGCGTGAAAGCTGCAGTCTGACTGCTATTCAGTGTGGTTGTCTGGGTGTTCTGTTATATGAGTACCGTGTCTCACCCCGCAGTGATTTCATGCACACTGATGTGTCTTCACACCATATGGTGTAGTCTAGCCTGCATGCTTACAGGGGTGTTTGCTTTCAGAAATAGCACCATTTGCACTGTTTGAGTTTTGCATACTGTCTCACAGTATCAGGTGTGACTAAGTAGAATAAACAGGACGTGAGTCTTCAGTTTATTTCTTCAAAGTGTATTTTCAAACACAACCCAGTGAAAAGAATTATGTTTTCTCACACAAAGGTCTTTGTCAGTAGACCAACTTCTGTAAGGGATATAGTCATGACTTCAATGTAAAGTATTTTGTGTCACAATTCACAGTAGGCCTAAGTCTACAGTATGTACTTTGAATCTTAAGGGTAATCTCCACAGGTTTTTACCAGGATTTGTCATAGTGAACCAGTGTGTCAGTGAACCAGCTAGACCGGACAGTAGATGCCCACTGTGATTTGCTATGCTGTAATTGGTTAGAATTCACATTAGCGTTAACTCATTCCCTTCTTGAAATTAGTGATGTGAACCGCGGTCATGTTAGCCAATGAAATGGTGTCCTGGGTGCACAGGAGCCAGCACAGGGGGGCAGACATTCAGCACTAATTGATGGCAATGGGGAGACGGGCTTAGTTAATTTTCTGCTGACTAGAAGAACCTTTAAAGACATCTCTTTAAACACTGCTGTCTCATCTCTGACAAAGGGATCTCACACTTACTCTCTATGTATTTCTTGAACCATAGTTATTTTAGGTATTGTTGAGTATGATTGTTTAGTGCAGTGACATACTGCAGAAGGGGTTTGGAATGAAACGAGTTACAAATGGAATTGTTTGGGTTTTAGTCCTGTAATTGTCATGTGGGGCTGGGAGATATGGCCTAAAAATCACATCTAGATTTTTTCCAAATTTATGGGCAATTCACGATATATCTATTTTTTTAATGTTTTCTCTAAATACGCATTTTTGTACAATTTAAAGGTCAAATTAGCTGCATTTCAAACAGTCAAATAATCTAAGGAATTCAGAGATTGTGAGGTTATACCTAGCATAAGCCTTCCACAAATGAATCAAAATAGTTTAACCTGCTTTTTGTTGTTGTTGCAATAGACTTGAACGCAAGATCAGTGACTATCTATGAAAATGCCCTTTATTAACAAGAACCATGCATTATGCACATTTCCTAATAACACACTTTTTGTAGCAGGCATTAGGATATAGAAAATTAACACCGGTCTCATCAATCGCTCAAGTCCACTTGCTAGTGATTAGCCAGCTAATCCTTATATAAGGAACTGCCAACTTGTTTTCATTCTGAGAAATACGGTAGGCCAATTGATTTCAACATCTGAACAAAGTGGACAGGCTAACATGCTTTTCAAACAGTTGGAGACAGACAGGGTGTTTTCATAATTCAACTGTTCAACCTTGTGAACCTTTGCCCCAGTCTGAGGGCCTGAGCGCCCTGGAGCAGGTTTTCATCAATGATCTCTCTGTACTTTGCACCGTTCATCTTTCCCTCAATCCTGACTAGTCTCTCAGTCTCTGCCGTTGAAAAACATCCCCACAGCATGACGCTGCCACAACCATGCGTCACCGTAAGGATGGTGCCAGATTTCCTCCAGACGTGACGCTTTGTGTTCAGGCCAGAGAGTTCAATCTTGGTTTCATCAGACCAGAGAATATTGTTTCTCATGGTCTTGAGTGCCTAAAGGAAACTTCAAGCGAGATGTCATGTGCCTTTTACTGAGGAGTGGCTTCCGTCTGGCTCCTCTACCATAAAGGCCTGATTTGGTGGAGTTCTGCAGAGATGGTTGTCCTTCTGGAAGGTTCTCCCATCTCCACAGAAGAACTCTAGAGCTCTTTCAGAGTGACCATCGGGTTCTTGGTCACCTCCTTGACCAAGGCCCCTTCTCACCTGATTGCTCAGTTTGGCTGGACGGCCAGCTCTAGGAAGAGTGGTTCCAAATTTCTTCCATTTAAGAATGATGGAGGCCACTGTTCTTGGGGACCTTCAATGCTGCAGACATTTTTTGTTAGCCTTTCCCAGATCTTTTCCTCGACACAATCCTGTCTCGGAGCTCTACGGACAATTCCTTCGACCTCATTGCATGGTTTTTGCTCTGACATGCACTGTCAACTGTGAGACCTTATATAGACAGGTGTCTGCCTTTCCAAATCATGTCCAATCAATTGAATATATCACAGGTGGACTCCAAGTTGTAGAAACATCTCAAGGATGATCAATGGAAACAGGATGCACCTGAGCTCATTTTCAAATATCATGGCGAAGATTCTGAATACTTATATAAATAAGGTATTTTTATTTTTTATACATTTGCAAAATTGTCTGAACCTGTTTTCGCTTTGTCGTTATGGGGTATTGTGTGTAGATTGAGGAACATTTTATTTAATCCATTTTAGAATAAGACTGCAATGTAACAAAATGTGGACAAAGTCAAGGGGTCTGAATACATTCCAAATGCTCTGTAAATGGGAAGGTGCACACAGCACAGAGGAGTGAAGGTGAGACCAAAAATACAACATGAGAACAAGAGGACATAAACGCTCATGAAAACAAAAAATACCAAAACCTTGATTCTTGCCATACAGGAATTTGGAATGTTGCGCAAAAACATAAATTATAATTCATTTGATATATCGCCCAGCTCTAGTGGTAGTGGAAATTCTTGTTCTTCCACGGAATCTGGAAGCAATTGAATGGAAATGCCAATCAAGTTGACACCACATACTGTAAGTGCTCTTGAGATTAGTGCAAAAGTGCAAACGTCCTTTTATGTATGTACACCTCAGTGCAGTTCCACAGTCGCAAATCAAATATATTCTGTTCACTTGCTCTGTGTAGTTACAGGCTGGTTTAGTTAGTAAACACATTCACCGCAGCAGTCTCTATCCAGCCATTGACCATATCAGGAAATGACAGCACCTCTTCACTGTAAATGCTCCCATCTGCTGGTATATTAATACTATTGCATTTCCCCAAGTGCACACTGCATAGCTTGGTGTGCATTTTTGGGAAACCTGTTAACTTTTATTGCGTTTTCAACACATTGAGGCCTGCTTTTAAAGGTGCCGTATTCAAACTGTGCATAATGATGAACACACTACTTTTATGATATATACCAATGTGAATATTTAAAGGAAATAGAGGCAGTTTTTGTCCAATAAAGGGTATGATTTCTGTGGATTCAACATAGCCTGTAAACATATTCAGATCATCTCAATTGATGAATGAAACATTAAGGATAAATATTTACGCAAATGCTTATTATACATTTTTCACATACATTGACGGGTACAGTAAATACAAAGCTGGCATGGATCAAAGTGCTTAATCCGCTCGGGTGGCCAGTCAATTAAAGTATTGTTGATCTTTTCCCCGTTGCAGGGACTGCTATGGTACAGTACAAACCCCGGCTGGAGCTTACTGTAGCTTTTGTCATTGTTTTCCTGAGGAAAAAGCTTTGTCTATGCTTGTAATGGTCAAGCAATTAGCCTCTTCTGGGGCACAGTAATTCTGTGATTTGCATATGGCCTCTGACGAGAATGTGAATTGGTTCATTATTAACTTTGTGAACCAGTGCTTTTTATCTTGAGGGACTCAGAAACTGGGTCAGCGTCTGGAGCCAAGAAAGTGAAGTTATGCTTTGGGAGTGGATGAATGGACACTCAGACAGGGTGGTGTGTCTGCGTGCGCAGATCATCGCTTTTATTTTATTTTTTATTGAAATGACTGACAAATAATGCACATCCCATTTAAGTGGCAGAGGTAGCTAATAAAATAAATTATCCGTTGTCGCTGGAAAGGCTAGTCACACAGTCAGAACTGTCTGAATGTCAATCTATGACCTATATGTAGGTCTGTCAATACAAAAGCATCCATTTAACATCTTAGTGTTTTCAGGTTTTATGTCATGCTGTTTAACAAAGATATTGTGTCAACATTTAATATATTTTGTCCTAATCTTTTTCCCCTTTTTTTTCATTTACAGAAGGAGCTGAGTCTTCCAAGGAGAGGAAGTTTGTAAGTTTAAACTGGTTCTTATATTAAACACAGTATTTTTGTGCAGCTCTTGCAACCTGCATACAGTATGTGTGTTATCCATGGAGCCAAAGAAGGGAATCCTGTTCTTTCAAAAATGACTGACGGGTCAAGAAGTGCATGTTGCCATCTTTTGAGTCCATAGTAAAATGTTTAATTCTCATGCACCTATTTTCTGATACTCTGAAGAAAAAATATATTCTAGATGTTTAATTTGAACAAGTAAATTAATTAGAATAAAGTCTCAATTAGAAGCAAACCTTTATTTAAATAGCTAACTAAGCCAACCTCATCGGGCACTCAAATTAAATTGCATTTGTAGGTACAATATTTGTAACATAACCAACCAGTGCAAAATTGGTTTCAGTACTGTGATATGTTCCCTGCCGTCTATTGGCCTTTGAACTGATCCTAATGAGATGCATGCATCTCACTGACCCCTAGACCATTACATTGTTGAAAATTCTTAATGGGAAAAAATGACTGAAGTAATCTCCACTGTAGGGTTGATCAATAGTATAGTACATGGTTTATAGACACTAGGGTTTATACACGTTATATACACTATAGCAGCTATTATTATTCCCAAACCCTCAGGGGTACGTGCAATTTATTTGGGGTTATGCCAAATAAAAAGTGTGTATTTATAACACAATTTTTAAAAATTCTTCACATTTTCAAACAGTCCATTTATATTTTCCAATGGGGCTATACATTTGGGTGAGGTTTTTTTCTCGCCTCAGTAGCCTAGTTTCACTGCCAAAAATAAAATTAAACCATCTAGTGTTCAGCAAAATAACAACACAATGTCAAATACAGGTAGCCTAGTCAAATAATTACCATCCAATCACAACCTGTTGGGGATAGGGGGCAGTATTTGCACGGCCGGATAAAAAACGTACCCGATTTAATCTGGTTACTACTCCTGCCCAGTAACTAGAATATGCATATAATTGTTTGATTTGGATAGAAAACACCCTAAAGTTTCTAAAACTGTTTGAATGGTGTCTGTGAGTATAACAGAACTCATTTGGCAGGCCAAAACCTGAGAAGATTCCGAACAGGAAGCGCTCTCTCTGACTAATTCTTGGCCTTCTTGATCATCTCTAACGAAAACAGGGGATCTCTGGCATGACGTGACATTTTCTAACGCTCTCAGAAGGCGCCAGAACGATGAATGGTGGCTTTGCAGGCCCTGGCTAAAAAACATTAGCGCATTTTGTAAGTGGTCGATCTGAGGACAATGAGACTGGAGGCGTGTGCACGAGCCGACACCATGTTTACTTTCTCTCTCTTTGAACGAAAACAACGACTCCCGGTCGGAATATTATCGCTTTTTTACGAGAAAAATAGCATAAAAATGGATTTTAAACAGCGTTTGACATGCTTCGAAGTACGGTAATGGAACATTTTGATTTTTTTGGTCACGAAACGCGTCGGGCGCGTCACCCTTGTTTACCCTTCGGATAGTGTCTTGAACGCACGAACAAAACGCCGCTATTTGGATATAACTATGGATTATTTTGAACCAAACCAACATTTGTTATTGAAGTAGAAGTCCTGGGAGTGCATTCTGACAAAGAACAGCAAAGGTAATCAAACTTTTCTAATAGTAAATCTGAGTTTGGTGAGTACCACACTTGGTGGGTGTCAAAATAGCTAGCCGTGATGGCCGGCTATCTACTTAGAATATTGCAAAATGTGCTTTCACCGAAAAGCTAATTTTAAAATCAGACATAGCGAGTGCATAAAGGAGTTCTGTATCTATAATTCTTAAAATAATTGTTATGTTTTTTGTGAATGTTTATCGTGAGTAATTTAGTAAATTTACCGGAAGTGTTCGGTGGGAATGATAGTCACATGCTAGTCACATGCTAATATAAAAAGCTGGTTTTTGATATAAATATGAACTTGATTGAACAAAACATGCATGTATTGTATAACATAATGTCCTAGGATTGTCATCTGATGAAGATCATCAAAGGTTAGTGCAGCATTTAGCTGTGGTTTAGGTTTATGTGACATTATATGCTAGCTTGAAAAATGGGTGTCTGATTATTTCTGGCTGGGTACTCTCTCGCGGGAATTCCACTAACGGTCCGTAAGTACCCAAATGTAGCTGCTGCTCATTCCATTTGCTCGAAAATGTGTAATTGGTTAAAAAAAAAGTAAGACACATACCAGCTCTACTGGTAGTACTGCTACTACCAGCACTACTACACCTGCACCTGTCGACGACACAAGTTGTTCTGCTGCCACGAGCACATCCAATGCTGCATCAGTAATTCTACATTTGTTGTTAGCCCAGCTAGCGTGGACACTGACAGTTGTGAATATGATGTAGCCGAAGAGCTACTTCCCCCTTACCCGGGAAAGCACCGAACAACATCGAAGAGGCTCAAATATGATGAGAGCTACATTGATTTGGGGTTCACTTATATTGGGAGTAGTGCCTTTCCTTAGCCACGGTGTGTTATATGTGCAAAGGTACTATCTCACAACTCGATGAAACCTTCACTCTTGCACAGACATTTAGAAACAAAACATGGCAGTTTTTGAGTGAGAATTCAAATGACTTTCGAGTACTAAGACATGTATAAAAGCAACGGATACCATTAATAAGAAGGGGCTAGAAGCGTCTTATATGGTGAGCTCCCGAGCCCCATACTATTGTGGAGGACTTCTTCCTGCTGCCGCGGATATGGCTGGGACAATGCTGGGGGAGAAGGCCAAAAAACTATACAGACAATGTCTTCATCAAACAACACTGTTTCACGACGTGACATGTGGCAGGAGATGTTTTTTAACCATTACTGCTTTGCATACAAGCCAGTGAATTCTATGCGTTACAGCTGGATGAGTCAACAGACGTGGTGGGCCTGGCACAGCTCCTGGTATATGTCTGTTACGTTTATGGGGGGTCAATTAAGGAAGACATCCTCTTCTGGAAACCAGGACATCATGAGAGGATATTTTTAAGTACTGGACAGCTTTGTGACATCAAATGGACTTTGGTGGTCAAGATGTGTTGGTATCTGTACTGATGGAGCAAAAGCCATGACAGGGAGACACAGTGGAGTGGTAACGCGCGTGCAAGCAGTTGCTCCCGACGGCACTTGGGTACACTGCAGCAAGAGCCTCTCAGTGGATGCTGCAAAGGGAATGCCTGACAGCTTGAAAGATGTTTTGGACACGAGTGAAAATGGTTCATTTTGTTAAAGCAAGGCCCCAGAACTCTCGTGTATTTTCTGCATTATGCAATGATATGGGCAGCGACCATGTAACGCTTTTACAACATACAGAAGTGCGCTGGTTATCAAGGGGCAAAGTATTGACATGTTTTTTTTGATTGAGAGTCTAGCTTAAAATGTTCTTTACTGACCATCATTTTCACTTGTCTGACCACTTGCATGATGACGAGTTTCTCACACGACTGGCCTATTTGGCCGATTTTATTTTTGTATTTATTTTTTTCTCACCAGAATGATCTCAATTTAGGATTACAGGGACTCTCCGCAGCTATATTCAATGTGCGGGACAAAATTGAGGCTATGATTAAGAAGTTGGAGCTCTTTTCTGTCTGCATTAACAAGGACAACACACAGGTCTTTCCATCATATGTTTTTTGTGTGCAAATGAACTCAAGCTTACGGACAATGTCAAATGTGATATAGCAAAGCATCGGAGTGAGCTGGGTGCACAATTACGCAGGTACTTTCCCGAAACAAATGACAGAAACTGGATTTGTTATCCCTTTCATGCTCTGCCTTCAGTCCACTTACCGATATCTGAACAAGAGAGCCTCATCGAAATTGCAACAAGCGGTTCTGTGAAAATTGAATTTAATCAGAAGCCACTGCCAGATTTCTGGATTGGGCTGTGCTCAGAGTTTCTTGCCTTGGCAAATCGCGCTGTTAAGACACTGATGCCCTTTGCAACCACATACCTATGTGAGAGTGGATTCTCGGCCCTCACTAGCATGAAAACTAAATACAGGCACTGACTGTGTGGGAAAATTATTTTAGACTGACCCTCTCTCCAATACAACCCAACATTGCAGAGGTATGTGCATCCTTTCAAGCACACCCTTCTCATTACCTGTGGTGAGTTATTCACCATTTGATGAGCAAATAAGGTTCAATATGTAAGATGGCTAAATAAAGAGCAAAATAATTTATTATTATTTGTACCCTGTTCCTATAAGAGCTCTTTGTCACTTCCCACAAGCCGGGTTGTGACAGACTCACACTCATTCTTATTTTTAATAAATGTATTGAATAGTGTGTGTTTGGCACGCTTACAATGATGGCAAAACACAACATTTGAGAGTGCTGACTCTGGTGCTAGAGGGGGTACGCAGCTGGAGGTTGAATGTTTGAAGGGGTACGGGACTATAAAAAGGTTGGGAACCACTGTACTATATAATAGGGTCGATAGACGCTAGAGAGACGCTAGAGGGGTTATGGTGTCTGTTGGAGTTAAATTAATTACTGAAAATATTGTGACCTTTTGGTAGAGAGGCAGGTCGCCAGTCTTAACCACACGATATATGGAGTAGGATGAATCTGCCCCTCAGTGTTTCCTCCCCCTAATGGTTACGGTAAGGAGTCAAGCAGGACAAGCTGATTCTAGATCTGTGCCTGAGGGCAACTTTTACCTGGAGATTGTCCCTGAAAGGGATCCAGATTGGATTAAGTCAGGTGCTATGTCTGCCTGCCTCAGGCCAGGGCAAAGAAACAGCAGGAGCACTATAGGATTACAGGTGAATGGTGTCGACTGTATTTTCAACAGGACCTGATCTGGTTACGAATGCCGATAAAGCCTCAATATAAAGTGGGATTTGAAAACACAAAAAGGCGTCACCCAGCTATTTGTTTCATTTAGGAATATCACAGTCCAACAGGTATAGTAGTCCTTAGCTAAAGGCCTCCTGTGTATTTCATGCCTATTCTGATGGGCTTGTGTGGCAGGTTTCAGTGTGACATGCATTATGATGGGGGAATGATTTGACTGCAGAGGGGAGTCACGAGATGATCCACCAATATGTGTCAGGGGACCGCTTTCGAAAGCGCACACAGTGTCTTTGGACCCAAGGGGCCTCTATTGCATCTGGTGTCCATGGTGATTGGCTTTGACATCATATTGACCCCTTTTTTTTCTCCCTTAATGTTGTATTGAAGAATGTCAGTGTTGTCCCGTTTATGGAACATGTGGCATTTGTTGAGTGATAAAATGTACGTTACTGAACAAGATGGTCTACCTTTAATCGATGCTTGAGTTGAACCCTTGACTAAAATGTCTTATCTATTCCTGTCTGACTTCAAGAAATACTTGAAAATTTTAAGAGTTGATGCTCTCAAACAAAGCTAGGATTCAATCTCAAGCTTTTACAATGGAACGTGAGGAAGGGCATTTCAACACTTCCTTGTTGTGGTGGTTTAGATGTATAGGTTTGATTCCTAAAAGAGACGTCAATGTATCACTTAGACAAAAGTCTGACTTGCAGTGCATTCGGAAAGTATTCAGACCCCTTCACTTTTTCCACATTTTTCCACACATTCTAAAAAGGATTAAATAAATAAAAATTCCTATAAATCTACACGCAATACCCTATAATGACAAAGTGAAAAAACGTTTTTTAGAAATGTTTACAAATTTACAAAAATTAAAAAACACCTTATTTACATAAGTATTCAGACCCTTTGCTATGAGACTCAAAATTGAGCTCAGGTGCATCCTGTTTCCATTGATCATCCTTTCCAAATTCAATTGATTTGGAAAGGTGTACACACCTGTCTATATAAGGTCCCATAGTTGACAGTGCATGTCAGAGCAAAAACCAAGCCATGAAGTCGAAGGAATTGTCCGTAGAGCTCCGAAACAGGATTGTGACGAGGCACATATCTGGGGAAGGGTACCAAAAATATTCTGTCGCATTGAAGTTCCCCAGGAACAGAGTGGCCTCCATCATTCTTAAATGGAAGAAGTTTGGAACCACCAAGACTCTTCCTAGAGCTGGCCACCCAGCCAAACTGAGCAATCAGGGGTGAAGGGCCTTAGTCAGGGAGGTGACCAAGAACCCAATGGTCACTCATCAGAGCTCCAGAGTTCCTCTGTGGAGATGGTTGTCCTTCTGGAATGTTCTCCCATCTCTGCAGCACTCCACCAATTTGGCCTTTATGTTAGTGGCCAGACAGAAGGCACTCTTCAGTAAAAGAGTTTTTAAAAATGCACCGAAAGGACTTTGACCAAGAGAAACAAAATTGTCTGGTCTGATGAAACCAAGATTGAACGCTTCGGCCTAAATGTGAAGCGTCACGTCTGGAGGAAACCTGGCATCATCCCTACGGTGAAGGATGGTGGTGGCAGCATCATTCTGTGGGGGTGTTTTTCAGCGGCAGGGACTTGGAGTCAAGTTAGGATAGATGGAAAGATGATCGGAGAAAAGTACAGAGATTCTTGATGAAAACCTGCTCCAGAGATCTCAGGACCTCAGACTGGGGTGAAGGTTCACCTTCCAAGAGGATCGGCAGAGAAGAATGGGAGAAATTCCCTAAGTACAGGTGTTTCATGCTTGTACCCAAGAAGACTCAAGGCTGTAATTGCTGCCAAAGGTGCTTTAACACAGTATTGAGTAAAGGGTCTGAATACTTACGTAAATGTGATATTTCCGGGGGGGGGGGGGGGGTTATATAAATTTGCAAACATTTCTTAACCTGTTTTTGCTCTGTTATTATGGGGCATTGTGTATAGATTGATGAGGGGGAAAAACGATGTATTCAATTTTAGAATAAGGCTGTAACGTAACAAAATTTGGAAAAAGTCAAGGGGTCTGAATACTTTCCAAATGCACTGTATGTGCTCGTAACTCCAGTTTGTGTTAAGCCCGAGTAGTGCGCTGTATAATGTTACAGCCATTGGCCCGGTTTACTTCTGTGTCTAGAGTTTTGGAAAACACTTCAACAGTGTCATTTGACAACTGGCTACTTCACAAACTCCTGGGTGCTTGGGTCAACTACTGCCCCGCTATTTTCTCTCCCATTCTTTGTATTCGTAGGCAGCACTTCCTGTATTTGTTCCATACAGCAAATATAGGCCAGCTACACCTATTTGTTAAAGGTACAATGGAGAAAAAGTAGGCTAGAGCGACACAGAAAATCTGAGGGGGAAGATCAATTTCACTTTACTCTTTTGGAGTTGGTTAAACATGAGAGAGTGTATTTCAATAATGCTTTATTGATGCATATGTCCAGCATTAACAAATAGTATTTCGATAAATCTCGGTCTGGGTGTTGGTGATTTATGACATGTCCAATATGACAAACCTATCATGTGTATGGTTGTCTGTCTCCAGTCGTCGGTTGTGTTGACAGCGTCGCTGTGGGGGCCAGAACACAGCCGAGAATGAACACCCAACAAAAGCAAAGTTCATCAACTCAGCAGGACAATCAGCTAGCTGTTTGACAATAACAATGACTCATGTTCATTGGAGTTCGACTTAAAAAAAACAAGGATTGTTAACAATGTGCTTGGAAATGTGTTAGTATTTATTATGGATCCCCATTAGCTTCTCTTCCTCGGGTCCAGCAGCATAAGACAGTGACATGCAGTTTAAAATACTACGTGAGATTACATTTCATTTTACCCAACACATTCAGTGTGTACCCTCGGGCTACCACTCCGCCACCACATATTTAAAATGCATGTCCACGTGTGTCTTATGTGTATGTGAGTCATAGATTTATGGCACCAATTCCATTGTAAAGAGGTAGCCTTGGACATGGAAGAAATGTGATACTTACTGTAAGAGAGCCACAGAGAAGAGGTGAAAAAGAGGAGCACAGACATTCCAATTAACTAAAGTAGAAGAAAGCAAAAACTATATTCCCGGATGGAATATTGCTGTCATTTCATTTAAACATGTTTTAAGACAAGTGAATGTATTTTGTCCTTTTTACTTTTGCCCTTTACTTTCTCAGTTTTTCTGCATCTATATCAATTAGAGGTCGACCGATTATGATTTTTCAATAGCGATTATTGGGGGCTCAAAGAAAGCCGATGCCGATTAATCTGCCTATTTATTTATTTGTAATAATGACAATTACAACAATACTGAATGAACACTTTTTTATTTTAACTTATTATAATACATCAATAAAATCAGTTTAGCCTCAAATAAATAATGAAACATGTTCAATTTGGTTTAAATAATGCAAAAACAAAGTGTTGGAGAAGAAAGTAAAAGTGCAATATGTGCCATGTAAAAAAGCGAACGTTTAAGTTCCTTGCTCAGAACATGAGAACATATGTGGTCTTGTGTGGCTCAGTTGGTAGAGCATGGTGTTTGCAATGCCAGGGTTGTGGGTTCGATTCCCACGGGGGACCAGTACGGAGAAAAGAAAAAATAAATGTATGAAATGTTTTCACTACTGTAAGTTACTCTGGATAAGAGCGTCTGCTAAATGATTAAAATGTAAATATGAAAGCTGGTTGTTCCTTTTAACATGAGTCTTCAATATTCCCAGGTAAGAAGTTTTAGGTTGTAGTTATTATAGGAATTATAGGACTATTTCTCTCTATACCATTTGTATTTCATATACCTTTGACTATTGAATGTTCTTATTGGCACTATAGTATTGCCTGTGTAACAGTTTAGCTTCCGTTCCTCTCCTCGCCCCTACCTGGGCTCGAACCAGGAACACATCGACAACAGCCACCCTCGAAGCATCGTTACCCATCGCTCCACAAAAGCCGCGGCCCTTGCAGAGCAAGGGGAACAACTACTTCAAGGTCCCAGAGCGAGTGACGTCACCGATTGAAACGCTATTAGCGCGCACCCCGTTAACTAGCTAGACATTTCACATCAGTTACACCAGCCTAATCTTGGGAGTTGATAGGCTTGAAGTCATAAACAGCTCAATGCTTGAAGCGAAGAGCTGCTGGCAAATGCACGAAAGTGCTGTTTGAATGAATGCTTACGAGCCTGCTGCTGCCTCCCACCGCTCAGTCAGACTGCTCTATCAAATATCAAATCATAGACTTAATTATACCATAACACACAGAAATACGAGCCTTAGGTCATTAATATGGTCAAATCCGGAAACTATCATTTCGAAAACAAAACATTTATTCTTTCATATTTTATCTAACGGGTGGCTTCCCTAAGTTTAAATATTGCAGTTACATTGCACAAGCTTCAATGTTGTGTCATAATTATGTACAATTCTGGCAAATTAATTGCGTTCTTTCTTAGGAAGAAATGGTCTACACACAGTTCGCAACGAGCCAGGCGGCCCAAACTGCTGCATATACCCTGACTCTGCTTGCACGGAACGCAAGAGAAGTGACACAATTTCCCTAGTTAAAATAAATTCATGTTAGCAGGCAATATTAACTAAATATGCAGGTTTGAAAATATATACTTGTGTATAGATTTTAAAGAAAGGCATTGATGTTTATGGTTAGGTACACATTGGTGCAACGACAGTGCTTTTTTCGCGAATGCGCTTGTTAAATCATCACCCATTTGGCGAAGTAGGCTGTGATTCGATGAGAAGTTAACAGGCACCGCATCGATTATATGCAACGCAGGACAGGCTAGATAAACTAGTAATATCATCAACCATGTGTAGCTAACTAGTGATTATGTTAAGATTGGTTGTTTTTTATAAGATAAGTTTAATGCTAGCGAGCAACTTACCTTGGCTTCTTGCTGCACTCCCGTAACAGGTTGTCTGCCACGCAGTCTCCTCGTGGAGTGCAATGTAATCGGCCACAATCAGTGTCCAAAAATGCCGATTACCGATTGTTAAGGAAACTTGAAATCGGCCCTAATTAATTGGTCGACCTCTATCAATGCTTTATGTTTGCGCATATGTTGTTCATTGTCTTTATTGTGAACCCATTAATTTCCTCCATTTAATCAGCTGTCACCCACACACTGTCAGTTACTTCCAAAAGAGCCACGATCTAAACTCAATGAACCAGATTGTTCATTTCAGTAAGTGTTGCAGGCTGCAGTTGTGGAGTCGCTATGTTAGGTTGCTACGCTGCAAAATGAATGAGTGGAGCTCGGAGCGGTTGGTGGTTTGAGGTCTGCCTGCCCTAGTTCTGCTGTACTAGAGGTACATACCTTGTCACGTCCCAGTTACTGCCTGCTCTCCCCGCCTGCCTGCTCTCCCCGCCTGCCTGCTCCCCGCCTGCCTGCTCTCCCCGCCTGCCTGCTCTACTGCTGCAGCCGATGCAATGGTCTGTCATCTGCAAAAGGGCTTTTTTCCTAAAACCTGGCTCCCGGTAATAAACAATTGATAGGTTTTCTGAAGACTGGCAGCATTAGTGCATTCTCTCTCTGTCTGCTTCACTCTGCACTCTGTGCGAGGCTGTTTGGAAGGAGTCCTGGAAACAGTTGACTGCACTTTTTCTCTCTTCAATCTATATCGAATGTGCTTCCAGAGAAACAATTGAGACTACAGACTACTTGACTGCATAGCCTGTAGCCTATATACAGCACATTAGTGTATTTCACAGACCCAAGACCCAATTCCCTGTATGCTTTGATGTGACTGACAGTCTCTCCTTGCCTGTTTTCTAATTGACCCTCTAGTATATTATCATCATGATAGACTACCAATAATGTACTTATTGACGCGGCATATGTTACGTAGAGAACACCATGATTATTTAGCAATACATATTGTACAACATTAAAAGGCGGATGATGCACGTCAGGGTGTGTTTTATCGGTGAATAAGCACTTGCCCCAGGGGTGTACTAAAGCACTGCAGGGGTGGTGGGGGGCAGGATGGGGGGGGGGGGGGTGGTGGGGGATCTTCCCACTATATTATTGACCTGAGGTATGCTCTTGCCGTCCCCCAAAATGACTGCTCATGTCTTCTCATCCATTGCTTTATTCTGGATATTGGAAATCAACAGTTTGGAATGACAAATGTAGGGTGCACATTTTCTAGTATGACATCATCGTTTTGAATGGAGGAGATCTGGAAATGAATGCAGCCCTGCAGTGACATTGTGTGCTGTGAGGACACCCTGCGATGTCAGGACCAGTCATGATGACGTGATGGAAAGGATCGACTGCATAGAGGATGAGAAGGATAGACGGCATACTGTATAGGATGGCAAGAAGGATAGACAGAATGTAGGATGAATACATTCTGAGCTATGATGTTGCTGTAGTGAATCACCAGTCAGTGGAAGAAAGGGGTGGAGGAGACGCGAATGAGTGAGTGCGAGCATTTGCAAAGTGGTGGGGAGGGTGTGTGTGAAGGGAGGGGAAAAGGGGGTATTGTGCTGCCTCTGTGCTCCCCCACTCTCACTGCCACCTCAGGCTGACGATCTCCTCTGACAGCCACAAGGTGGAACGTGGTGGAAGGACCCGAAACAAGCTGCAGTGTTGTTGCCGTTTCCCCTCTTCTTTCCCCTCCTCCCCCTCTTTTTGTTGTTGTTGGAGGAGAGGGTTAGGCTAGCCCCATTTTTCTATGGTGGTGACTGGCTCTGGCTCTTTGTCAGTTCAGTGCAGGGTAGAGGATAAGCGGGGTGGCTCTGTGGCTGAGTGGTGTGAATATATCATGTGCACAATAGAGCGGGCGAGCACAGTTCAGCCATGAAAGCCCAGCGGGAGAGGCTGAGGATTCCAGGACTGACATTGGAGTGAGTATTTTCCCTCTTTCTTTTCTGCTCCACACTGCAGCAGACGGCTTCATTGGTCCCTGCTGCTGCACCTTTTGTTGTTTTTTCTCTGTAGCTACAACAAGCGTTGTGGAGCGTTTAGCATTATGCAGCATTGCCACATACAGCAGCAGTACTGTAGCAGCGTACGCAGCAGGATGTGTGATGTCAAATCCTCTGCCTTGATTTAGCGACAGGGACTGTGTGTGTGCGTGTCGAGCAGAGGACTGCCGCACAACCTGTTTGGTTGTGACGACACACTGACACACACAAACACACTCACATATACCCAAACACACCACTAAATCATTGTTAAATGGCATGCATTTGTGAGGCATGATCGTTAAGTTGATTGGCAGTAGAGTAGTCTTATATCCAAGGCCTTGTTGGCTAATGGCTCCTGCCTACTACCAGTCACAGTAATCTGCTCGGCCAGAGACTCAAACAACACAGGCTCTGTTATGGCCCTGTTGTTTTCCTATTGCACATCACACAGATTACTTCTTTGTGTAATGACCCATGAAGGCTGTGGCTCTCTGGTCACCAAGGCACATGTTTGTTTACGTCCTCCGAGGCTTAAGCTAGTGCAAGTGCAGGTATTGCTCTGTAGGCACATGCGTTGCCTACTCATTTCATTTGGATCCAGTTCAGTGTCATTACTGACAGGAAAGTCTATGGTTTGATTTTGAATTCATCAGCTCTATGGAACAATACCAGTGTTTAATCATGGACTACTGATACGGTTGAGATACTATTAGTTGCTAATCATTATAGATTTTGTCTACTAAGTGCCATGATGGCAGGAAAAAGTCTGACAGTTTTTTTATTTATTTGGATAACTCAGTTAACACAATGGTTTGGAGGGCTAAAAGATATCTATCACATGTAAAGTGAAGACCTTTAAGAAGTGAGCTTTCTTTCGTTGCCAGTGAATTTACTGTGAAGGGGTAGAATCAAATCACATTTTATTTGTCACATGCGCCGAATACAACAAGTGTAGACCTTACCGTGAAATGCTTACTTACAAGCCCTTAACCAACAATGCAGTTCAAGAAATAGAGTTAATAAGATATTTACTAAATAAAGTAAATCTAATCAATCAAAAAGTAACACAAGAAGGCCTAGGTTACATGATTGCCTTCTCATAGCATTTATTAATCCTTCAGATTTCAAGGAGGAGTTGGTTTCATTGTGTACCTGTTTCAGGTTTCACTCTCCACCTCTGTGTGTGGATAGTTTGGACCCTTTCTATTATAATCGCTTAAACCAATCAAACCTCAAGGACCAAACAGTCTTTAATCCTCTAAGAAGTTAAACCTGTGTTGTGAGTAGACAAGTACCTTGGTAACCTATTTCCAGAACACCATTTTGTTTCATTTCAAAGGGGACCATTTGTTATGCTGTGCTGCTGTGGTAAATGCATGTCAGCTAGCTAGGAGAACAGGGTATGTGTCTGCATACATCAGCCCAAATCCCATCAGGCCTTCTAAGTGAGAGTAACCATTGTCCTGTGCAAATTTAGTGTGCTAAAGGAATCACTATTTACAAAACTTACATTTAACTTCCAGCCTCACGCCCCGAAGCTTGAGCCCGACACCCACAAGTCCTTGCAGCCCGCTCAGCCCGCTGCACGCGTTTCATTTTTGGAGGTAAGCGTTACAAGCTCTTTTTCGACCATCAAGGCCATTTTGTTTTTGGGGGTTGAGGAACAAATCATGCTGGATTGTGAATGGTTGAGTCGAAATTGCATGCAATCATCTCTTTGTTCTGACAAGTCTGTTTTTGGATTTCTCTCTGAAATATGCTGCCTTTGGAGCAGCTTTGATGGAAGAGGAGGACACAGTGCTTATATGTGACCCACCACCTGGATTCGGTCCTATGTAGCACAATTTGAAATAGTTTATTTTTTATTTTTACATTGGATGAAAGTAGAGACTCAGAGCTAGAAAATGGTACATCATACACTGCAGTTGAGGAACAATGGGAAAGTAATTCTGCTTTGAAAGTTAATAAACTTATGACCCCACATTTGAGAAAATGGCCCGTGATTATTTTGGTACACCTACTGGAGAGCTGCTCTTTGTTTACGCCCATTCAGCATCATACACATCTGTTTTAAGCCCCACCCATCTCTAAGGATTCACAGTGTAGGAAACAACCAAAGATTTCAAGAATAAAAGCGGTGAAATTAGTAAATGAAAGTAGTTGTAAATATACACTATCTAGCCCTTGGCCTATATCCTAATCTGACTTTGCTGCAGGTCATGTTGTTCTTCACATTTACCGTCTCATGTATAATTTAAACACACACTATATAAAATAAAATCCAAGTGTATTTCTCGCATGCACAGGATACAGAAGTTGTAAACGGTAACAGTTACATTGAAATGGTTACTGGCATAGTGGAGTCTTTTGTTTAGACGTAGCTACAGTCACCCAACTCAAATTCCAACTTGGGAACTCTGGCTCTTTCTATAGCTTCGACTTTCCGACCTGAAGATAACTGACATCATTATTTGACCTTGTTTTTTTCCCCAGAGTTACCAGTTGTTTTGAATGAGTGTGTGGGGTGTGTACTTTTTCAGAAGGCACTGCATGTTCGAGCCATGGACAATTGGACATTGCCCAAACATTATAATAAGATTAGCTTACCATCGCATGATATGGCCTGTTAATGACTTTGCCACAGGCAGCAGGTAGCCTAGCAGATAAGAGCGTTTGGCCATTAACCGAAAGGACGCTGGTTCAAATCCCTGAACCAACTAGGTGAAGAATCTGCAAGGCAGTTAAACATAATTGTTCCTGTAAGTCGCTCTGGATAAGAGCGTCTGCTAAATCGCTGAAATGTAAATGAAAGGTAAACAAAGGAACAGGAAAATAGCCTAAGCTACACGCGGATTCAGCATCAAGGACAACGATTGGAATTCCCACAATTTGACAGTTATTTCCAACAGACGAAAGTGCAAGATGCAGTTTTTTTTAACAAAATTATAAAACAATAAGCAGTCTATTGTTAAATAATTTATTCCTAAACAGACTTCCTGCAGTCACTGACACTTTTCAATGTGCATCGCTTAAGCAGGCCAAACTTTTCACAGAAGCTGCATGGACAAAAACAATGTCCAATGTAAAGAAACAACGGTAATGTCTGACTGTTTTGCTTCTTGTGATATTATTTTTTTATCAAATATTTTATAAACGCCACTCCATGATTGAGTGAAGTTTCTGATTAACTCCACCCACCGAGTGGAGCAGAGACTTTGTGGAATTTAGCTCCGACTACATCGTTTCACCCAAGGTCAATACTTCTAAAATGTAAATGATGAAACGCTGACCTTGTACCTAAGTTTGTCCTCGGTAGTTGTGTGCCTTTGTGTGCTGAAATCCATACTTCAATAAAATGACATCTCAGCGCAAATGCGCATGTGCCAATTGAATCTCAACAAGGAAATTGTATTTGATTATTGATTATCTGTAGTGGAGTTTAGTCAGCTATTGATTAGGCTGTGTGCCTCCACTGGCAATTGATACCCGAACCAATTGCATTACTACTAAGACCAGCTTTTGGAAAATAGCAGAGCGCTGGCTTTTACAAGTCGGAATTCCCAAAGAGTTTGCGTTTGTCACTAGAGCTGGCTTAACGCCAGCTGAAAATAGAGCCCCATGTATATCACCAGTTGGCTGTACCTGGGCCAAAACTTGAGTATTTCTCAGCCTATACTGTAGCTTGGCCTCAATCTTCTTTTTAAATGATAAGCCAACATGTTTTCGTGATACATGTAGAATCACAATACATGTCATATTGACACCCAAGTATCGTGATATAATCATACCGTAAGGTCCCTGGCAATTCCCAGCCCTAGTCAATAGCAGAATGTACTCTTATAGAAACGACCTGGTCTGTGAACCTGTGCTTCATACTACTGTGGCTGATGCATGTCAGCACTTCAAAGGGACTCTGTATCATCTGGGGAAGTGATGGAGGGGGACATGTCTCCCTGAGTGTTCCCCTTTTCTCTCTCCCGAACTCCTTATTTTCTCTCCTCTTCGCTTTTCACACTAATGTCGGAGATGGGTCACTCTGTCCTCTTCAAATCAAACTTCATTTGCTACATGCGCCGAATACAACAAGTGTAGACTTTACCGTGAAATGCTTACTTACAAGCTGTTAACCAACAGTGTAGTTCAAGAAGAATAAAATATTAAATAGGCAACAAAAAAAAAGTAACACAATAAGAATAACAATAACGAGGCTATATACAGGGGGCACCGGTACCGAGTCAGTGTGCAGGGGTACAGGCTAGCTGAGGTAATCTGTACATGTAGGTGGGGGCGAAGTGACTATGCATAGGCATCAAACAAACAGCGAGTAGCAGCAGTGTACGGGGGAGGGGGTCAATGTAAATTGTCCGGTGGCGATCTATATGAATTGTTCAGCAGTCTAATGGCTTGGGAGTAGAAGCTGTTGAGCAGCCTTTTGGTCCTAGACTTGGCACTCCGGTATCGCTTGTCGTGCGGTAGCAGAGAAAACAGTAAACTCTTCACTGTCTCTTGATGTGTCGCCTGGCGAGCTGCCCTGAATCAGCCTTTTGTTCCTGGGGTAGGTTCCTCTGGTTTTGCATATTCAACTGGGTCATTGAGCCCGATTCCTCCTTTTGATGTATTATACTTTCTGGTTCACCATTTTTTGCTGGGTAGTTAACGTTAGCTGTCGCTAGTTGTCTGTACTTGTGCCACAACTTCAGTATTTATCCTCCTGTAGCTTGGCCACAATCTTCTTTTTAAATGGTAAGCCAGCATGTTTTCAGCACTGAGCAAAACTTGTTTTTATTATGGCTCTCTTGTCCCTCTGCAGCAGACATCTCGTGAGCAGTATGTTTGGAGCATCGAATCCCAATATAGACTCGCAATGCATATCGTATCAGCACCTAAGTATCGTGATAATATCGTATTGTGATGTCCCTGGCCAAACCCAGCCCTAGTCAATAGTTTCTATATAAGTATATTCTGGTCAGTGAGCCTGTGCTGCTTGCTACTCTGGCTGATTCATGTCAAGGCTTCAAAGGGAGTCTGTATCATCTGGAGACGTGACAGAGGAGGAGGGGGACATGGCTGTCTCCCTGATTGTTCCCCTTCAATTTTCGCTCTCTTCACTCTTTCCCTAAGTCCTTATTTTTCTCTCCTCTCGGCACACTAATGCTATCAGAGATAGCAGGTCACACGGTCCTCTTCACTGTATCTTGTTGTCGCCTGCCGAGCTGCACTGAATCAGCCTTTTGTTCATGGAGTAGGTTCCTCTGGTTTCACATATTCAGCAGGGTCATTGAACCTGATCCCTCCTTATGTTGTATTAACTATTCTGGTTCATTAATGTTTCCAGAATCCCTACTCTTCTCCCCTCCTACACAAATGTATTCGGGATGGGAAGGATAGGACAAAGGGGAAAGGAGTTTATCCTTTCTGAGAAACATGTTTGATTGATAGGCTACCGGGCCTCATTTCTAAACCTTCCGTACGTACAAAATATACTCCGACATTTTCTCGCTAAAGTTGGCATTGATAAAAACTTTCCTTACCTCCATGCAATATTCAGACCATACGTACGCACATTTTCTAGTGGTTGAAGTATTGTATTGAAACCGGGTATTTTGTGCTAATGGGGGATATGATGACACGTGGGGTGGAAATGCAAACATACTCAGTTCAGGTTCTTAGCCGGACAATACGATTGTCTTTTTCCTTATTTTTTTTATGTATTTTTGGGGGGAACCAAAAATAAGGAAAAAGACAATCGTATTGTCCGGCTAAGAACCTGAACTGAGTATGTTTGCATTTCCACCCCATATTTTCCTTATTTTTTTAATCATACAAAAAGGAAAACATCGCTTAATAGCAAGATCCAGCCATATGACGTTAGTAAGAAGAGCGAAAATCTGTCTTTTAGAATCCAAAATTGTAAATAAGAACTTGTTTTTAACTGACTTGCCTAGTGAAATAAAATAATAATAATAATTTGACATGAGAATACATTTCCTATCCATTTCATTTTCATAACCATTGCAGAGTAAATTCCTCACCTTTTCTGGCCATTATGCAGTCCCGAAGTAGCCATACAAATGACTATGCGTGTCACTCATTTAATTGGGCCTAGTAAATGGATAAGCTATGTATTTCAAGTTTTTCTGTATAAGATCCCATTGGCAGCCCAGTTTATAACATAGTCTAATTTAACAGATGAACACGCAGTTATTTTATACTGAAGAATGTACAGTGCATTCGGGAAAGTATTCAGACCCCTTGACTTTTTCCATAATTTGCTGCATTACAGCCTTATTTTAAAATGGATTTAATAGTTTTTTCCCCTCATCAATCTACACACAATACTCCATAATGACAAAGCAGAAACAGGTTTATAGAAATGTTTGCAAATTTATTTTTAAAAACTGAATAAATTTACTTAAGTATTCAGACCTTTTACTCAGTACTTTGTTGAAGCACCTTTGGCAGTGATTACAGCCCCATCTTTTTGGGTATGACGCTAAAAGCTTGGCACACCTGTATTTGGGCAGGTTCTCCCATTCTCTGCAGATCCTCTCAAGCTCTGTCAGGTCTCTTTAGAGATGTTCGATCGGGTTCAAGTTCGGGCTCTCTGGGCCACTCGAAGGGATTTCAGAGACATTTGACTGAGTTTTGGCTTCCGTCTGGCCACTCAACCAAAACCATTCCTTCGACCTCATGACTTGGTTTTTGCTCTGACATGCACTGTCAACTGTGGGACCTTGTATAGACAGGTGTGTGCCTTTCCAAATCATGTCCAATCAATTGAATTTACCACAGGTGGACTCCAAGTTGTTACTTATGTAAATACGGTATTTCTGTTTTTAATGTTTTTATAAATTAGCAAACACTGTTTTCGCTTTGTAATTATGGGGTATTGTGTGTAGATTGAGGATATGTTTTTATTTAATCAATTTTAGGATAAGGCTGTAATGTAACAAAATGTGGACAAAGTCAAGGGGTCTGAATACTTTCCATGGGATAGGTGCAGTGAAATGTGTTGTTTTACAGGGTCAGCCATTGTAGTATTGCACCCTTGGAGCATATTAGGGTTAAGTGCCTTGCTCAAGGACCCATTAGATTTTTAACCTTGTCGGCTTGGGTATTCGAACCAGCAACCTTTCGGTTACTGGCCCAAGGCTACCTGCCATCACTACTGTAGGTACTGTTATAAAAAATACAATAAAAAATGTGTAGCCTTAGACAATGTGTCAGAATTTGCGGGCAGTCCAGCGTATTAAGTTTTGAGGAAAAGTCAATGCAAACATCGTTGAATTGAAATGTTCTGCTGACAGGTCCACAACAGTTGGCCATGTTTTTTTATTTTGTTAATTGTCACAGTACTTTGTCAAATACAAAAAACATTTGATAAAATGTCCCATTGCTCTTTCTTTTAGAAACTGCCATTGCCTAATTCCAATAGTTCCAAATTATACAGCAAATGAAGGGTGTTATTGTCACCACAAAAGGTGAATGGTGTGTGTTTTTCAGGCGGAGTGAAAATGCTAGTTCACTCGCGCACAGTTTTAGTACAGGTCTGATTTATAATGGGGAACATGGGTATATATGGTGTATGCCAAGTTTATTAATCATTATTTTTATACCTACGTATTTTTAGCAATGATCCACATAGATATTTACTGTGAAATTTACGTAACTTTTATAAATGAGGCCCCAGATTTTAATTAGTGAAGTTCAAGAGTATCCATGCTGAATTTAGGAAATTATTCTTATTTTGGATAAATAAATGTATCAAACTGTGATGACAAGGCACATGTATGCGTCAGTTTCATGCTCATGTCACTGTTGTAGTGTAAATGCGTTTGTGGTTACTGTTGGGGATGTTTGGAATGTTGTCATTTATACCATTTGTATAGTGTTGGTCATGAATATTCTTTCTAGAATATGCTACACTTCCTATAAGCCATTGGCAGTGCGTCTGTTTACGCCAGACATACTTTCAATTGTGATTATACAGACGGTATGAAAGACAAAGTCCTTCACAGCCAAGTGCTCATCAATGAGACGCACAACTCCCCCACACATCACCTCTGACCACCTTGTGCTGCTGGCTACACTCTTACATTTCTGTTGAGAGGAGCAGAAGCCAAACGTTCAAGTGAATCAATTTCACCAAGATTGCACCATTTCTGCCATACAGTATTAGTGTTGTAATGTTCCTAGTTGAAACTAGAAAACTTCTTAATTGAGAATAAATAGGAAAGTGAGGATCTCAAATCATCCAATCATTGATGCGATCTGCATTTTGCTTTTCCTATCAAAAATGTTGGCATGTTTGTTTATATGAAATTTGATTCCGTAATTGACATTTACTTGAATTGGTATCATAAGTATGCCCTGTGTTTACTGTTTTTAGTGTCACATTGTGAGTAACCAATGGGAAGGTCTTCACTGACAAGTATGGTGAACACCTCAGACGTTAGCATGCTTGTCAGAGCTAGTTTAGTGCTAGCTGGTACTGCTAGTTAGTGTTCTCAAGTTTGTTTACCCTGTCAGCAGGGCATTGTCACTTTGTACATTTATTTTACAGTATTGTCTTGTTTTCATTTTTTTCTACTAGTGGTCATGCTTACCTGTTAAGTAGACATGAAGTCGCTTAACTCAGAAATAAAATCTTGCCTATTTGGTCAGATACTTGCTCTGTCCACGAGAGATTACCCGTTAAGTAACAAAAGACAAATCAGTTGCTACATTAGCTTGCTAATGCTAACCAGTCAATGAGCAAATGATATAAAGACTCGCTAAGCTAACCAGCAAGGGCAGGCTGGGTTTCCATCAGCTAATCCATTTTAAGTGCAAATCCTTTGAAGTCAAATGTCTGGTGTCAGTCATCCCCTATGTGTAATATTAGCCATCAGGACAATGATGTTTCACAGTGATTCCAGAGAACATAGTGAACTTTAATCAGGATTAATGAATTAGGAGAGATTAGGCTACTCAGCTAATTGCTGTGCTGCACAGAATGTATAATTTTCCCCAAAATATTTCCAGCCCATTACTGTAAATCAAGGGCAAGTGAATTAGCACGTCAGGTCATGAGTAATTTAAAAAATAATGGCACCGATTGGCCTATAGCTGGTGCTGTTATAAGCGGTCTCACTTAGAGACATAAAACTTTGTATGTAGAGACTTAACTTTGTATGTAGTTGTCTTTCCTAATGCTGAACACATTTGCCTCAAGGACCCATAAGGTCTGTCAGGATAGATTTTCCTCCTTCTTGGAAATGTGGAAATTCTTTGAAAAACCCATTTTATTTGTCCACTTAAAACCTTTGTAAATCCACTCCACAAAGTCGTGTCAACTTGAACATGTTTTAGGGTCAGCAAAGACATTACCATGTTAACTTTGGCATTGATATCTAAAAAAAAATTGGAGATGATTAACAATTCACCTTTTTGACTCTGTAACGCTAATGCTTAAAATAATCTGACTAAAAGTCAGATTTACAAAAAATGTGGTCTTTGAACTCATCACGATTGTCCATGAAAAGTTCAGGAAAAGAACATTGATGCTTTCAAAGATGCCACACTATACCACTAGGAGCACATATGATAAAATATGCTTCAAATTCTTATTCTCTGGCCTCCCGAGTGGTGTAGTGGTCTACCACACTGCATTGCAGTGCAAGAGGCATCACTACAGACCCGGGTAAGATCCCGGGCTGTATCACAACCAGCCGTGATTGGGAGTCCCATAGGGCGGTGCACAATTGGCCCAGCGTCGTTAAGGGAGGGTTTGGTTGGGGGGGGGCTTTACTTGGCTCATCGTGCTCTAGCGACTCCTTGTGGTGGGCCGGGCGCCTTCAGGCTGACCTTGGTCGTCAGGTGAACGGTGTTTCCTCCGACACATTCGTTCGGCTGGCTTCCGGGTTAAGCGGGCGGATTTTAAGAAGTGCGGTTTGGCAGGTCATGTTTCGGAGGATGCATGACTCGACCTTCACCTCTAAAGCCAGTTGGGGAGTTGCAGCGATGAGACAAGATCGCGATTTGGGAGATATACACAAATGTAGTCACATTGTACACGTCTTAACATAGTTTGAGAAAAGCTAAGGGATTGGTCAAAAGATGGCTAAGTTATTGACAAATAAAAAAATATTTTGTGTACATTTAAACCACTGTAAATCCACACCACAGGGGCCTATTAACTTGCTCTCGTAGACATCCCTAATATTAACCACACTGGAAGAATATCTGAATATCTCTAAAAACAACTAACAACCCAGCTATTAACAACCCGTTCTTCGCATATGTAACACTAATGTTCATAATCATCTGCAACCATCTTCTCCTCATGACCATACGTCAGATTCATTTCAGATTTTGTATTTAGACTCATTAAATCAGTCTTTAATAAACATGGTAATGCTTTCACTGATTGCACATAAAGGAAGAGATCCTACATGATAGTGCTTTCTTTGTTATCAAACTGATCCGGTCCTTTCTGTCATCTTGTGAACCCTGTTGATTACTGCTCGGAACTATATTCAAGTGTATAATTTAACATGGATTGCAGATTTTGAGTTGAAGATTTTGTAATTGACACTGTAGTTTCAGGTCAACACCAAGCAGAATTTAGCAGCATTCCTATACATTTAGAACTGTGTTTATAAAATTATAAATAAATTGTGTATATTAGATTGTATAACCAGCTGTTACGAATGCTACCATCAGACACCTGTCAGCATATCTGTCAAAGTCCATGACAGGCTGCAGAAACATCATGTATTAACCAATAGAAATCCTTGCGCAATGAATGCGCTTCCAATGAAGTTTGACTTCAAATTTATCTTCGGACTAGTCTGCACAGTGCCGTCTAATAACAACTAGTGTACCAGTAAAAGTGTTTGTGCCTTTGAAATCACCCTCCCTTATCTGGAGCCCAGAAGCAGAGCAAAGCCATAATTAGAGTAGGGATGTGCCTGTCATATGTCTCTACTGGGACACAGAGCTTTGAGGGGGGCTGAGAGGCCTGCATTGCTACCTGACGTTAGCATCATTGCTTCACAATTTAGGAACGTGTTGTATCACAGGTCCTGACGAGGAACCCTGGGTTTTACAGACCATGTGACTTGGCCAAGTCATATGGTTGTACGATAGAAACATTGCAAGTCTCCGTGCAATGCAGACACAAGACTATCTACAGCTAGATAGGGCCAGGATTTCTTCCTGGTCAGGTAACGTGGTTCCAGGAAAGACTCTATGGTTGTACTTTGGCCACTGTTTTGGAGTACTGCGTCTGTGAGTAATCAATGCCTGTGTCCCGTAATTGGTTCCCATCCTTTTTCCCTGACTGGGTGTCAATGAGTGTCAGTGTTTCCCCTGAGGGAGAGGTAGCTCACCAGGCTCCTCAGGTGGAGGACACACTGTGTAACAGGAACTTGACTGAGATCACTGTTGACGCCATGCTATCTGCTGTTGATCGTGTGGCTGCATGCCTCTCCTCTTACCCAGCTGCCTGCTCAGCCCCCCTTTTAGCACACACATGCAGGCTGATTTCAGCCAAATTCAACAGCCAATTGTCAAGACTGTGTGCTTAAGACCGGCCAGCCCATGGGACATTTTGGAGGGGAGACAGATTGTGAAAGCTGTGAATGCACCGCAATGTCTGCTGATGCTGCACTAACCCCTCCCCCTGCCTGGGACGCGGAGTGGTAGATGCCGCCTGTTACATGATATGGAGCATGTTGAGCTGGTAGAGGGAGCGAGCAGGTTGAGTGAGTGTATGGGATACAGATATACACAGACAGGAAAAGCAGAAGTATGCTGTTATAAGGTGTCCCTGTCGTAGAGGCTTATAACCACCTGATGTCAAAGTGTTGGCAATCCCTGGAGTACTTTTTCTTTTTTGGTTTTGGGACAGCAGCTAAAGGACGCTGCAGTGTCTGCTCTGCCAGTGTGTGTGTGTGTGCCGCAGCTGGCTGCAGATGTGCCCGTACAGCAGAGTAAGTTTGCAGCCTTGGAGGAGGAGGGTGTCTGTTCGAGTAGGGGTGCTTGTCTCTGTGACTGTTGTAGGGGACGGGTCGCCCCCCACCCCCATGTCACTGACACCCGGCGCTTCTCTTCGCCGGGTCTTCTGAGACCCCACGTCCCGCTTCCTGGAGGAGGCTGGCATGACTTTGGCACAATGTCGGACTCCAGTCTGTGGACGGTGCTCTCCAACTTTACCATGCCACACTTTCTCAGCGGGGCCATGCTCAGACGATCCAAAAGGTAACCTTGATGACAAACAGTATGTTTTGTTCAGTGAGTGTAGGTTTGGTTCTTCTATCTGTCATATGTAGGCTACTTGGGACCCTGCAGCCAGAGTGTTTTGAAGAATTGAGTTTGGTAGAAATCCAAGCCTATTCTTTCTCCTACCTTTTGAATTGGACAGACCAGGGAATGACTAGTAGCGAATGTGTTGCCTTGTTGGGGTCATCTGAGATGTTTTGTGATGACGTTAACGCAGCACCGTAAATTGGGTGTTGCTGCTTCCCTATTGTGTGTGTGATTGAGCCTTGTGGCACTGTAATGCTGGGTGAATGTTTGATTCCTATCAAGGCAGTATCTTGTGGGCCATGCACTCTATAAAGGATGTTTACCAACACAGTATGATTACCACGTTTCCTTAAATTGGAATAAGGGAGTGTCGACTTTTAGGAATATTATTTGAGATTATCACAGATTCCTATGAATCTGTCTCTATCTGGTACCTCATATCTGGTACCTCATTAGAACATAAGCCACAATATAATAGTTTTTTCAGACTCTTCCCATGAATACTGTAGATGTCTTAAAGATTGTCGTTGGAGTTTTAAGTTTTATACAATTACCTTTCATAGTACTGTGACAGTATATCACTGTAGCACTGCATCGTCCAGAGGATTGTAAATGATATAGCGCTCTTCCTCACATCCCAGTTCTTTTTGTAAACTAGTGCATTTGGTCCAGTCCCTCTGAAACTCATAATATTTATAATCCATGGCATGACCTATTTTATATTAAAGAACAGCTTAATATGAAATGGATGTCCTCGCTTCTCTGTATTTTCAGGACATGCTGTACTATGCCGTGTAATCTATTCCTTTCATCTGAAAATCACCAGGGGTCTTTTTCTGTATAAAAACATTGATTGGGAGTAACTGAAACAAATTAAGAGAGGCTGTAGTTGATTGTAGCCTAAATGGGCAGGGTCAAAGCGCACCGAAATAGATGGTTTGCTGGTTAGTGCTTTGAGTGAATAGGCATGTATATATCAGTGATAACTAATTTTATTATGTGGAGAACAGATGGGGGGGGATGTTGTCCCATGTGAGCAGTGGTGGAAAAAGTACCCAATTTTCTTGAGTCAAAGTAAAGATACCTTAATAGAAAATGACTCGAGTAAAAATGAAAGTCACTCAGTAAAATACTACGTGAGTCAAAGTCAAAAAATATTTATTTTAAGATTCATATTTCCTATGTACGCCATATTTCTCATGCCATTTGTCAGATATTTGGTTTTAAATATACTTACAGTAAGTATTTCGGACTCTCGAGTGGCACAGCGGTCTAAGGCATTACATCTCAGTGCAAGAGGTGTCACTACAGTCCCTGGCTCGAATCCAGGCTGAATCACATCCGGACTTGATTTGGAGTCCCATAGGGTGGCGCACAATTGGCCTAGCATTGTCGGGGTAGGCCGTCATTGTAAATAAGAATTTGGTCTTAACTGACTTGCCTAGTTAAATAAAGGTAAAAAAAAATCTGAAGTAAATGTAATTGCCTTAATATACTTCAGTATAAATAGTTTTTTATTCCTTATATAAAGCAAACCAGATGGCATAATAATCTCTTTTTTATTATTATTATTTACTGATAGCCAGGGGCATGCTCCAACACTCAGACATAATTTACAAACGAAGCATGTGTGTTTAGTGAGTCCGCCAGATCAGAGGCAGTAGGGATGACCAGGGATGTTGTCTTGACAACTGTGAATTAGACAATTTTCCTGTCCTGCTAAGCATTTTGGGTGTCAGGGAATATGTATGGAGTAAAAAGTACATTTATTTTCTTTAGGAATGTAGTAAAGTAAAAGTTGTCAAATGTAAATAGTAAAGTACAGATACCCTCAAACGACTTAAGTAGTACTTTCAAGTATTTATACTTAAGTACTTTACCACCACTGCATGTGAGAGCACAGAACAGAGCTCTGGTTATGTCCTGAACTGGGATGGAACTCTATGGGTTTATCCACAATTTTGTAATGCAGATGGAGATGACCTCTAACTCCACGTTATTCAGAAAAAATATTGTCTCTGTTTTGTTATATTTCTATCTGTGATGCCACTTGAACCATTCAGCCATCTGAAGAAGTGCGTGATGTTTGGTATTTGTGTTGTGACATGATCCATTCTTTCTAATACAACAATATGATGACCATTTTTCAAGTAGAATCTTTCAGGCTAAAAGGACATGCAATATGGGAATATATTTGTTACGTATTACGTTTTAACAATTTCAGCAGAATCATTTCTCTGAAAGCAGTAATCCCCAATGACCAAAATATGACCCATAGTGCATTAGTGACAGATACTTTAGCTGGGGAGGAAGAGCACATAATCTCTACCCCCCCCCCCCCCCCCTCTTTTTCTGTCTCTGTTTCTTTCTTGCTCTTTCTGTGTGCCTGTCTGTTGGATATTGGGGTGACGTCAGCTCACCTGACATCTCTTGACAAGAAAGAAAAGCTCAAAGATGTAAAAAAACAAGAGGAATCATGACTTCTTGTTGCTGTCATGGGTCAAGATAAGAGACTTGATTTGTCAGATTGGAAAGCAGTGTTGTAAATTATTGGCTATTTTAATGCCTTGCTGAACTAGAAGCTGGTAAACAAGCCATAATCTAAGACACTTTTTACTTGATTTACAACATGAAAAGTTCTTGTTCTTGAATGTTTCATTCGTGAGGAAATTAATGTAATAGAAGGCATGAACAGCAGAGATTTTATATTTCCACACAATTTCTCTCAACAGGGTTTCCTTTGTTGCCTCGATCAAACAAGACCCAATATGTTGTAGGAGCACCTTCATTTTTTATTTTATTTCACCTTTATTTAACTAGGCAAGTCAGTTAAGAACAAATTCTTATTTACAATGACGGCCTACCAAAAGGCCTCCTGTGAGGACGGGGGCTGGGATTAAAAATATTTAAAAAAAAATACAAATATAGGACAAAACTCACATCACGACAAGAGACAACACTACATAAAGAGAGACCTAAGACGACAACATAGCATGGCAGCAACACATGACAACAACATGGCAGCAACACATGACAACAACATGGTAGTAACACATGACAACAGCATGGCAGCAACACATGACAACAGCATGGCAGCAACACATGACAACAACATAGCATGGCAGCAACACATGACAACACAGCATGGTAGCAACATAACATGGTTGCGGCACAAAACATGGTACAAACATTATTGGGCACAGACAACAGCACAAAGGGCAAGAACATAAACCTGGCTTGAATCCATTTACCTTCTTTACACAACAGACGGTGGTTTGTTTGATAAAAACGCTCTATTTCATTGCCAGAGAGACTGATGGCTAGCTAGCTAAGTGCTGATTTCACATCGTGCACAATAATGGCTGTGAATGAGGCGGAGAGGTTTTGCATATCACTGAGACTGGCAAACCTTGCTAGGCACAGCACACAAGCAGGACTGGCCTACTTTCTCTGTATCGTCTTTGCCCTGGGCTCCTTTATTCCCAGTTTAAAGCGTCATTAGACAATCACGTTTCGCTTTCTTTTTCCTCCCCCCTCTTAATCTGTCATGAGTTGTATACTGTACCACAGGATAAATAACACTAATGAAGGCTGTCGTGCTAAAATGTTTTTTTTTTTTAAGAGAAGGGTTTTTCTGTCAACGTCCGTTTGTACTCCGAGAGTGGCACAATATCTCTCATACAGCCTAACCTGTACTGTGGTGGCAGTTTACACAGAACAATAAACTAACTAGCTAACTAATGTTGTTGTTGTTGCCTGGCCCTGTAAGTATAAGGCAACGGGGAAGTGATTTCGCCCTCAGCCTCTCCAGTTAAACGGCCTGTTGTGATGGCTTTTTGGGTGTAAAATGTCTCTGAGAATGGGGACATGGTGAGGGAGTAGATTTGAGCAGAAGTGTAATGACAATACTTTAAGTTCGTATTACTATTCTTGTGTGGACCGACCCTTGACATTAGACCTGTCTGTTTGGAAGGGAAAGGGGGATACCTAGTCAGTTGTACAACTGAATGCATTCAACTGAAATGTGTCTTCCGTATTTAACCCAACCCCTCTGAATCAGAGAGGTGCAGGGGGCTGCCTTAATCGACATCCACGTCTTCGCGCCCGGGGAACGGTGGGTTAACTGCCTTGCTCAGGGTCAGAAAGACAGACTTTTACCTTGTCAGCTCGGGTATTCGATCCAGCAACCTTTCGGTTACTGGCCCAACACTCTAACCACTAGGCTATCTTTGTGTGTGCGTGTACCTGTCTGTCTAGAGAAGGGCCGTTGAGTGAGGACGTGAGTGCAACTCAATGTGTCCACTGAGCAGAAGTGTGGCACTCTCCTGGTCTAATCCTGCACTGACGGGGCATAAATAGCCTGGGTTAAACCTTATCCTCTTTGACTCACCACCTGTATTACATTTACATTTAAGTCATTTAGCAGACGCTCTTATCCAGAGCGACTGTATAGTGGATATTATTCAGCTGGCTATCATGATGAATGTTTCAGCTCCCCTGATTGACATTTCACAATGTCCCTGTCCACCAACTTAAACATCTGTTATCTTAAGCAGTTCATAGTCGTTTGTCGGACAGGTAGGTGCCCCCAGAGCAAACATGATCTACCTCCTGACGGACCAGGAGTTTCCATTGCTTACACAAGTGGAGAGTTTGAGATAGAGGTAACACCAACTATATATACAGTGCACTTGGAAAGTATTCAGACCGCTTCACTTTTTCCAAATTGTGTAATGTTACAGCCTTATTCTAAAATTGATTACATTCATTGATATTTCATTTTTTTATTTTAAAACCAGTTTTTGCTTTGTCATTGAGATATTTTGTGTTGCTTGAGGGACATTTTTTTTACATCAATTTTAGAATTTAACATAACAATGTGTAAAAAGTGGTCTGAATACTTTCCGAATGTACTGTGTGTGGCATCATACTGTATATTCATCTTAAACCCCTCCATAGTTAATGTATCTAGCTAATGCTCTTCCACGGAAGTCTGAACAAGTATATTGTGTTATGTGGTTATAATGCATTGTAAGACTTGTCATAAGAATGTATGACCCCCCCTCTCTTTCGTCTCGTCTGAGATTCCCAAAGATTGGAAAGCTGCCGCGGTCATCCCCATCTTCAAAGGGGGTGACACTCTAGCCAAGTTAACAAATAGATTACCGATCATTTCGAATCCCACCGCACCCTCTCCGCTATGCAATCTGGATTCCGAGCTGGTCATGGGTGCACCTCAGCCACGCTCAAGGTCCTAAACGATATCATAACCGCCATCGATAAGAGACATTACTGTGCAGCCGTATTCATCGACCTGGCCAAGGCTTTCGACTCTGTCAATCACCACATTTATTGCCTTAACTTACCTCAATTGCACTCACTGTATATAGACTTTTTGTTTTCTTTTGTTCTACTGTATTATTGACTGTATGTTTTGTTTTACTCCATGTGTAACTCTGTTGTTGTATGTGTCGAATTGCTATGCTTTATCTTGGCCAGGTCGCAGTTGCAAATGAGAACTTGTTCTCAACTAGCCTACCTGGTTAAATAAAGGTGAAATAAATAAATAATGTCTATCATCTCATAACGATGCTGACTTAATGACAACTGTTTGACCAACTCAAATTATAGTTTGTGAGGAAGCACTTTTTCCACATTTGAAGACATCTGTACAAGACGGCCCCTTTTTCCTTATTGTCAAGATAAACCCTAATGGATGAATTGGCTTGTTCGTTAGAAGACGTCCTCTGTCCGCCATGACTATGTCACACTGTTCGCACTGTGCAAGCAATTCCATTATTGTTCCTTGTCACTGAAATCCAATTGTCCTCTGGTATAATATAACAAAAAAGCATACTATGCAGGCCTGTGTCCAAGCCAAGCAAACAGCTGTCTCCTATGGATGATGTCATTTTGGAAAACAGTTCAGTGAGTTCTCTAAGCTGACAACTAAATGTAGTATTCTGCTGATTAATAACATATGGCTATTGATTCACTAAAATGCATATTCTACCAAAAGCATCCCTTTGATAAGTTGTGAGACGTGGATGTCGATTAAGGCAGCCCCCCGCAACTCTTACGATTCAGAGGGGTTGGGTTAAATGTGGAAGACACATTTCAGTTGAAGGCATTGTTGTACAACTGACTAGGTATCCCCCTTTCCCTTGTAAGGAGAGACGATGATCCCTCTCATTTGCAAAGAGTTGGGATATGATAATATTCATAAATGGGGAATCAGGGTTCGATTCCAGAGAGGAAGCCTGAGATGCAGCTACCACATCCAAGGAGGGCAGCTGGTACGCAAATTACCCACTGCTGACTCAAGGAGGTAGTGATGAGAAATAACAATACAGGACTCTTTAGAGGCCCGTTAATTGAAATAGGTACTCTTGAAATCCTTTAATGAGGATCCATTGGTGGGCCAATCTGATGCCAGCAGCTGCGGTAATTCAACCTCCAATAGTGTATCTTAAAGTTGCTGCAGTTAAAAAGCTAGTAGTTGGATCTCGGGTATAAGCTGACGGTCTGCCGCAAGTTGAGCTACGGCCTTTCTCAGCCCCGATACGCTTAACTGACTGTCCCTTGGGGTCTTAAAAAGTGTTCAAAGCAGTCTGTCGCCTGAATACCGCAGCTAGGAATAATGGAGAAAGACTCTGGTTCTATTTTGTTATTGTTTTCTTCTGAACTGGGCCTGTGGTTAAGAGGGACTGCCGGGGGCATACATATTGTGCCGCTTGAGGTGAAATTCTTTGACTGGCGCAAGAATGTTTTCATTAATCAAGAATGAAAGTCGGAGGTTTAAAGACTTTCAGATACCGCTGTAGTTCCGACCATAAGCGACGCCAACTAGCGATCCGGCGGCTTTATTCCCATGACCCGCCGGGCAGCGTCCGGGAAACCAGATTCTGGGTTCCAGGGGGAAGTATTGTTGCAATGCTGAAACTTACAGGAATTGACAGAAGGGCACCAGCAGGAGTGGAGCCTCCGGTTTAATTTGACTCAGGAAACCTCGCCCGTACATGAAAAGATTTGACAGCTCTTTCTCGATTCTGTGGGTGGTGGTGCATGACCGTTCTTAGTTGGTGGAGTGATTTGTTTTGTTAATTCCAATTACGGACATGACAACTAATAAACTTTAAACTAGTTATGCGGCCAGAGCGGTCAGCGTCCAACTTGTTTGGGGGACAAGTAGTGTTCAGCCACACGAGATTGAGCAATAACAGGTCTGTGATGCCTGGGGCTGCACGCGTGCCACACTGAGCCGGTTGGCGTGTCTACCCTTCGCCGAGAGGCGTGGATTGGTTTCCGTAGGTGAACCTGTGGAAGGATCATTAATGGATTGCCAGCTGCCGGTGCGGGGCTGTGCTCCAAAACAAAATTCTGCTGTGGGCTAGGTAGTTGTAGGGGGCTCATGCCCCCTGCCTTTCTCTTGGTGCGGAATTCTGGGCCAGGATGAGGCTTCGGCTCTCGCCCAACCTCGGTTCCCCGCATCTCCCCATGTCGCCTGGGTTATGCCTGACCCGCTCTCCCCCTTTCCCCTTTCTGCACGGCCTGTGGGTAGGTGCGTCGACCATGTCTGAGGGGGATTGGGGGTCGCTGGTGAACCAGGTCTTCCCACCTCAGTCTCCCATAGCCTATAGAATGTTCACATACTGTATTTAGACAAGTTGGAGTTGGCCAACTCACATTGTATAGTTAGTGCCTTTAACAGCGTTTTGAGATGTCAATAAAAAACATAACATAGAAAGTGTATTTCATTTATTATTAGTAACTAATCCTTATTTAAACTTCAAGGCATGCCACCAGGGGTCTCTTCAGTCTCTAAGTCCAAAACAGAGGCTGGGAAATGTACTAAATGACTACATGAAACTCTCTTCCACATCGGGTAACTTCAAGCTAGTAGGAAAATCTATTTAAAAAAACACAGAACACCTCACGTTACAACACGGACTGTGAAGAGACACACACTCACACATTGTATTATTATACATTTTACATGTGTTGTTTTGTTCCTGTTTGGACCCCAGGAAGAGTTGCGGCTGCCTTGGCAACAGCTAATGGCAATCCTAATAAAATACTAAATACTAGTAATCTACTGTAGTCTGAGTGTTCTTTGAAAATAAGGTTTTCCAGTTCCTACGTTTCTGTTCTTATAAAACCTGTACTTTGGAGCCATGACAACCATGATCCTGAGATTCTGAGCTTTTTTCTTTCAATTTCTCTGAGATTTGAGGCTGAATAGAATCTGTTCAGAGTTAGATTAGTCATTGCACTGTGTGCTCATTGCACTGTCGTCTAGCAGCGTTAAGGATTCATCCCGTCTCTGACAGAGACATATTCGTAGGCTGCCTCCAAATCTACTACTAGCCAGCCACTTGCCGTAGGCACTTTTGTAGATCTCAAATAGTTGGATTGGATTTTTCAATATGTGTAAAATTGCACCTGGTCTATATCGGAGGGTAAGATGGAGATATTGCTTCTACCAAGCTTTTCAGATCTACGGTTGAAGTCGGAAGTTTACATACACTTAGGTTGGAGTCATTAAAACTCGTTTTTCAACCAATCCACACATTTCTTGTTAACAAACTATAGTTTTGGCAAGTTGGTTAGGACATCTACTTTGCATGACACAAGTAATTTTTCAGACAATTGTTTACAGACGGATTATTTCACTTATAATTCACTATCACAATTCCAGTGGGTCAGAAGTTTACATACACTAAGTTGACTGTGCCTTTAAACAGCTTGGAAAATTCCAGAAAATGACTTCATGGCTTTAGAAGCTTCTGATAGGCTAATTGACATAATTTGAGTCAATTGGAGGTGTACCTGTGGATGTATTTCAAGGCCTACCTTCAAACTCAGTGCCTCTTTGCTTGACATCATGGGAAAATCAAAAGAAATCAACCAAGACCTCATAAAAAATATTGTAGACCTCCACAAGTCTGGTTCATCCTTGGGAACAATTTCCAAACGGCTGAAGGTACTACGTTCATCTGTGCAAACAATAGTACGCATGTATAAACACCATGGGACCATGCAGCCATCATACCTCTCAAGAAGGAGACTGTCTCCTAGAGATGAATGTACTTTGGTGCGAAAAGTTCCAAATCAATCCCAGAACAACAGCAAATGCTGGAAGAAACAGGTTCAAACGTATCTATATCCACAGTAAAACGAGTCCTATATCGACATAACCTGAAAGGCCGCTCAGCAAGGAAGAAGCCACTGCTCCAAAAAAGCCAGACTACGGTTTTCAACTGCACGAGGGGACAAAGATCCTACTTTTTGGAGAAATGTCCTTTGGTCTGATGAAACTTAAATAGAGCCGTTTGGCCATAATGACAATCGTTATGTTTGGAGGAAAAAGGAGGCTTGCATGCCGAAGAAAACCATCCCAACCGTGAAGCACAGGGGTGGCAGCATCATGTTGTGGGGGTGCTTTGCTGCAGGAGGGACTGGTGCAAAATAGATGGCATCATGAGGCGGGAAAATTGTGGATATATTGAAGCAACATCTCAAGACATCAGTTAGGAAGTTAAAGCTTGGTCGCAAATTAGTCTTCCAAATGGACAATGACCCCAAGCATACTTCCAAAGTTGTGGCTTAAGGACAACAAAGTCAAGGTATTGGAGTGGCCATCACAAAGCCCTGACCTCAATCTTATAGAAAATTTGTGGGCATAACTGAAAAAGCGTTTGCGAGCAAGGAGGCCTACAAACATGACTCGGTTACACCAGTTCTGTCAGGAGGAATGGGCCAAAATTCACCCAACTTATTGTGGGAAGCTTGTGGAAGGCTGCCCAAAACGTTTGACCCAAGTTAAACAATTTAAAGGCGATGTTACCAAATACTAATTGAGTGTATGTAAACTGCTGACCCACTGGGAACGTGATGAAAGAAATAAAAGCTTAAATAAATTGTTCTCGCTACTATTATTCTGACATTTCACATTCTTAAAATAAAGTGGTGATCCTAAATGACCAAAGACAGGGGATTTCTACTTGGATTAAATGTCAGGAATTGTGAAACTGAGTTTAAATGTATTTAGCTAAGGTGTATGTAAACTTCCGACTTTAACTGTATGTAACGTTTTAGGGGCTAAGAGCCGATTTGGAACCCCATAATATGTTGAGAATGCTTGAACGTTAACATTTTCTAGTGTTCAGAGGAGAAGTGAACAATGTGAATGCCTGACGCACACCTAATGCAGTCTTTTCACATGAAAGTGCCTCCTCACTGAGAGAGCATTAAGATCAGAGCACCAAGGGCTCTGCAATGTCACCTGTAGCAGCTGCCTCGCCAGGGACCTGACTGACTGCCAGTTTGTGTGCATGTGCGCTTCTGCACCTGTGAAACACACACCCTGCTTTTTCTACTGCGCTATCTCTGCCTCTATGAAACTACATGGTCCTCTAGCCATGATGTGACACACTGCGCCATTCTCTCTAGCAAAGCCTCAGCTCCTATCCTAAGACACTGCAAGGGACAAGATCATGGCTACAGTACAATGTATGAAATGTGCTTCAATGTCAGCTTAATACTATGTGAAACGACATGGCTCTCTGCTGAGCAGGAGGTTACACAATCACAGACAGTCTCATTGAGGTCCGACCTTGCAGTGAATGTTTTTAAGAATGAGGTATTTTCAGACTGTGCCATTTGGGAAAAGCACATTGTCTATATATTGCAGTGTGATGTGGGTATTGAGGTCTGTAGTGAAATGTATACCAAACAAAAATATAAACTCAACATGTCAAGTGTTGGTCCCATTTTTCATGAGCTGAAAACATTTCCCAGACATTTTCCATACGCTCAAAAGGTTTATCTCAAATTTTGTGCACAAATTTGTTTTACATCCCTGTTAGTGAGTGGGCCTATGCCCTCCCAGGCCCACCTTTGACTGTGGCGCTGCACAGTCATGTGAAATCTATATATTAGGACCTAATGAATGAATTTTAATTGACTGGTTTCCTTGTGAACTGTAACTCAGTAAAATCTTTGTGTTGCGTTTTTTTTAAATTATGAACTGTAACTCAGTAAAATCTTTGTTTTTTTTTTCAGTATATGTTCAATTCATGTTCTCTAAAGATTGAAACATTGTACATTCCCAAGTGCATTTTCCCCTGAGATTGAGTCATGGAGCAATTGTTCCTTCAAACCTTTTCCTGTGTAAATGACTGAACTCCCCTGTTGTGATTCAAAATATCCCACCCTTATGAGTCACAATAATAACATGAATTAATTACTAATGTGAGTAATATCAAAGTCATGAGATGTTGCGATTACAAAATACACAATAGGCATCCAAATTCTTCCGCTCGGTAGCAGTAGGCTAAAGTGCTTTGTCAGAATGGATTGAGGCTATTGTTACGTCTTCGCTAGCTAAGCCCGGCTAAATAAGAGAATCTCCTTTGTCAGCACTTGGCGTGACATTAGATAGCTACTGTACCCGGCACAGGTCTGTCCTTCATTTCCTCCTGAGGCTGTCACCCAAGAAAGATGCTCTTTAAGCGACACTTTTTATGGATATCATTTAATAATATATATATTTTTCACTTCTCTTATTGATGTCTGTAAAGGGATTTTAATGTTTTCCAAACTGCTATAGAAGTAAAATGTTTTACTAGTACCACTGTTACACCCGGACTAAGGAGTTGGAAGCTTCCATGTGTTTTAATGGAGAATATGAACATTGTTGGAACTGAGGAGAGCATAGTTTGAATACCTAGAGTGAATGGGATGCAGGATTCTGGCAACCATAAGTGGTACAGATTGTGGAAACGGTGCAGAGGACGGTATGCCAGGCCAAAGAAAATGTACTAACAGTTGTTTATGAAATGTTTGTAGGCCTATATTGACGGCTCAAACTGAATTTTTCTGTTGCTCTATCGTTGGCTACATCCTTCAGTCTGAGACAGACATCATTGTAGTTTTTTGTGGTGATGTTAAAATGAGGGGTGTTGTACAAAACAATGTTTTGAGCGATTGGATCATCTCTAACCAATCAGAGTATCCAAGCCAATGACGAATTTTCGAAATGCTGCTTTACCGACATGTATTCTGGCTCTGGCCTAACCTGTCGGTTTCTGGGACTAATCAGACAGTCTAGAATGCATTTCCATTCTCGAAAATCGTGGGGTAGTACTCAGATCCAGACTCATTGAGGAGAAGAAACTAACATTGTCCGTGGGTGTGGCGTAGCGTTTGGGTAGCCAGGCAACGCTTTTTGCTGTTCAATGTTGATTTGGTGAGCAATGTGCATGTTGGTCAAAGTCCAGTTTGATTTGTCTAATAATTCAGGGAGTGGCTACAATATATATATTTTTTCATTGAGTAAGCAGAACAATCCATCTTTTAAAACTATTGTTAACTAGACCTATTACACTTTTTTGTGTTCACTGAATATGCAAATTGTCTTTCTCAAATAGAATCAGCACTTACCTCTTTCTACATGAGTCCCTGTTAACTGAATTTGCTCACTACCACCAGTGCAGTATTCTTAGCTTCCTCCGGGTGTAGAATCAGGTCTTGAGTGCTGTGTTTAATAATCCACAGAAAAGGTCCATCCTCGGGCTAATCAGAGGTGCTAATGAGGACTATTATCATTAATCAGTTACAGTACTCATGTTGCTGAGACGGCCTGGTCGTTGAGTGCTGGAGGGTTTATATGATGTTTAATGGATCCTGCTGGTTGGGGCCTGCTGGGGCAGGATTGGCCTATAGGAGATATCTGGTGGGTCACATTGGCATTATAGGAGAGATCTGGTGGAAGATATAGAAGATCTGGTGGTACCTTCTGGGGCGGATTAACCTATAGAATAGATCTGGGCCTCTAGAATCGAATTATGTGGAATTGCAAGGCTTCCAGGTAGAAGTTCCCTACAGTTGTAGGGTTACCTTATTCTGCTCCAGTACTAGCCTTCCCCTGGGGAAGAATGGCATCTAGGGCAACTTCATCGTACTCCAAGTGCTAACCTATTTGAATGCAAGAATGTGGAAAAAGGTTGAAAAGAGTTTCCATGTCTTTGCACTGGAAGTAATTTTTGTTGATGTGAGTGATGTATAAGTGAACTATGCAGTGGAATGTGTAGTGCATGTTAAGTAGCTATGATTACATCTGGCATGTTTACTTAGATAATAAAGCACTGTGAGTGACTGGCTGGCTTTGTCTCGCTCTCCCTGTTTAGCTGTCTAACCTCTTACTGTCTGTTTTCATAGCTGCAGGACGAGCAACAGAAAAAGCCTGATAGGAAGTGGTCAGTCTTCAGTGCTTCCGCGACCTCACTCCCCCCTCTCATCACATACAGGTAAGGTGTGTGTGTGTGTGTGCCCATCTTTGTACAGGCATCTGTTTTGATGTGTGTGAAATGCCCCAATGAGTGACAGACACAATTCATGTTGTTGTGCTTGCTCGCATGCAACGTGGCTTTGGTTGGCCAGAGTGTTCTATCCCTGAATGAAGGCCATTGTCTGTGGGTAAATGAAGAAGAGGTCTGGAAAAACTATGTCTCTGAAGTGCAGCCTCTCTGTGGTTCATTAGCCACCCACAAGATCATCCTCGGTCTCTCTCTCTGTAAACCTTTACCACAACAACACACAAGTGTCTCAAATGTTAGCAACCAGTCTTCAACAGCAAAAATACTTTTTCATTGTCAACGTTTAGTGCTATTGCCTTTCTAAAGACCAGTCTCTGATGCTATGGTTTAAAAGGGTGAGTGTACTGCGCTATCAGAGCGCTGACATTGGAGCCAGCTGTGATTGTGATTGTAATGGATCCTGAAGTGGCGGGCCTCAGGAAGGAAATGCACAGGAGCGCAAAGAGGGGAGGGTGGACTTCATTTATTCCAGCTTGGGCGTTTTATTTCCTGACAGGCCAATCACTGATAATGGCCCTCCATTTGCGCAGTCAGACTTTCTAAACTTGCTAGAGAACTTGGTCCTTAAAATGAACTATGTAAGAAATAGTGACTGTAATAACAATGTTGAACTATGGGAGAACTTCACTGGCTGGCACAGACGTATTGCAGGTGCATGTACATTCGGTAAGAGCATTGTTTCCAGTTCTCATGTTAGGAGTATGGTAGGTGTTAGTTACTGTACATTGTCGCAGACTGTCGCAGTTGTTTTGGCATTTGGTTGATAGCCAAGCTGGAGAGTGTGTCAACATTACCCACTGTAATTTTACATTTTGTTAACTGTTCTTTTCATGAAAGTAGCTATTTTTTTCCTATTAAGAATGTTGGATCATAAGTGATTGTTTTTCACATGATTTCTAAATGGTATTTCATTTAGATTTAAATCTTCTCGGTATTATCTATTACGACTGCTGCTGTTTATCAAAGCAATCCGTGTCTTTTCTCTAAACGCATAAGATTCATCGGTATTATCCTGTGTCTACATTGCTATTAAAATTGGACTAAATACGATTCATGTCGAAGAATGGACTTGACCTATTTTGGGTAACAGACATATACAACAAAATGTACAATGTGGACCCAGAGGATATCACTTGAAAGTCTTAATTAAAACACTTGTTTCCAAAGTGATCCTCGACGGTAAAAACAATAACACATAATGATTAAAAGGCAAGACAAAATTACAAACAACCATAAATACATTCATTTATGTTGACATCCTAAAAAGTGGCACTGTTCACTGCACTTCTCCCTAACCTTAAAAATCCATGGTGGTCAAGATGTGTTGGTATCTGTACTGATGGCGCAAAAGCCGTGACAGGGAGACATAGTGGAGTGGTAACGCGCGTGCAAGCAGTTGCTCCCGACGCCACTTGGGTACACTGCAGAATCCACCGAGAGGCGCTTGCTGCCAAGGGAATGTCTGACAGCTTGAAAGACGTTTTGGACACTACAGTGAAAATTGTTCATTTTGTTAAAGCAAGGCCCCAGAACTCTCAAGTATTTTCTGCATTATGCAATGATATGGGCAGCGACCATGTAACGCTTTTACAACATACAGAAGTGTGCTGGTTATCAAGGGGCAAAGTATTGACACGTTTTTTTTGGAATTGAGAGACGAGCTTAAAATTTTCTTTACTGACAATTTTCACTTTCACATTTTCACTTGTCGGATTGCTTGCATGATGTTGAGTTTCTCACATGACTAGCCTATCTGGGGGGTGTTTTTTTCTCACCAGAATGATCTGAATTTAGGATTACAGGGACTCTCCGCAGCTATATTCAATGTGCAGGACAAAATTGAGGCTATGATTTAAGAAGCTGGAGCTCTTTTCTGTCTGCATTAACAAGGACAACACACAGGTCTTTTCATCATTGTATGTTTTTTTGTGTGCAAATGAACTCAAGCTTCCGGACAATGTCAAATGTGATATAGCAAAGCGTCGGAGTGAGCTGGGTGCACAATTACGCAGGTACTTTCCCGAAACGAATGACACAAACAACTGGATTCATTATCCCTTTAATGCCCATGCCTCCAGTCCACCATCTGAACAAAAGAGCCTCATCGAAATTGCAACAAGCGGTTCTGTGAAAATTGAATTTAATCAGAAGCCACTGCCAGATTTCTGGATTGGGCTGTGCTCAGAGTATCCTGCCTTGGCAAATCACGCTGTTAAGACACTGATGCCCTTTGCAACCATATACCTATGTGAGAGGGGATTCTCGGCCCTCACTAGCATGAAAACTAATTACAGGCACAGATTGTGTGGAAAATGATTTAAGACTGAGACTCTCTCCAATACAACCCAACATTGCAGAGGTATGTGCATCCTTTCAAGCACACCCTTCTCATTACCTGTGGTGAGTTACTCACAATTTTTGATGAGCAAATAAGGTTTTATATGTAAGATGGCTAAAATAAGAGCAAAATTATTGATTATTATTATTATATTATTTGTGCCCTGGTCCTATAAGAGCTCTTTGTCACTTCCCACGAGCTGGGTTGTGATGTCAAACTCATTCTTATGTTTCATAAATGTATTGAATAGTGTGTGTGTGGCAGGCTTACAATGATGGCAAAAAAACATTTGAGAGTGTGCTGACCCTGGTGCCAGAGGGGGTACGCAGCTGGAGGTTGAATGTTTGAAGGGGTACGGGACTATAAAGGTTTGGGAACCACTGCCATAGACAAATGCCTGTATGGAAAAACGTGTTCCTCGCAGTACTGTTTACTCTTGGGATTTTACAAGACATAACACTAGCTCTGGTATTGGGACTGTGTTGGTTATAGACCCTATCAATGTGGTTTTTCATATAACCTGGGGCATGATCATTTAAGATGTCAAACATATGATTTAAGTTGGTTGGTCCACTCTGGATTCCAAAGGCAACAAGCCCACCTCCCGGAACTCCTGTACCCTTATGTGGGTCCTAGGGGGGATATTCAGCATATACCTGATAACATTATTTTGCATGACCTGCATTCTCTTTTTCTGCTTTTTGATAGCCCACTATACCAAGTAGAGCAGGCATAATCAAAATTACACTGAATCAAGGTTGAGACAATCAGTTTCTTAACTTGAATGTTAAAATATCTAGTGTTACGATATAAACATTTCAATTTGTTCTCCATTTTAGATTTTGTTTACAGCTGCAATCAGGTCTCCAGAAAGGGAATGATCTAGGGATATACAAAGATAAGATACACTTGTTTTATATTCAATCTCCTTGCCTGTACAATTTACCATTATCTTGTCAGCTAAGCAATCTACGTTTTGTACCAAACAAAATCAATTAGGTTTTTCCCAAATGGTTGTCTGACAACAAATTGTCACTACAATCTCTAACAAAATGCAATTCCTTACTCAGGGTCTCCTCTATGTAAACTGCATCCTTCCCTGATACCAGTATGGCTGAATCATCAGCATAAAGCAAGAGTTTACTGTATCTGGCATATCATTAATGTATATAAGAAATATGAGGCCCTAAAATTGATCCCTGCGGTACTCCAAGGGTTATTGACACAGGCCTGTAGTTTCCTACATTTGTTTTACTGCTCTTCTTGTGTAGTGGAACCACCCAGGCTATTTTGAGATCCTTGGGAAATGTACCACTACTAATAGAAAGGTTTACAATATGCATGATCATTTTAACAGTGACACAAGCACTATCCTTTATGAATCTTGCAGGAAGGTTATCCAGCACAGTTGCTTTGTTTGTGCTCATTAAGCATAGTAGGTTGGAAACTTTGTCCTCTAGTACCATGCCCAGCTCAAACAAATCATTTGATACCTTTGCTGTGGTAAAAGTTGTTAATGAAAGACTGGCCGTAGTGTCCAGAGCAGGTGGATAACGTCTTAACCAGAGATTAGACTATAGTGGTAAAAAATGTGTTAAAATAATTTGCAACCTTTGCCTGGTCATAGCATAAAACGTCATCAATATCCAGGCCAATACTACAGGATTTTACCTTATGGGAAGTTTTTGAGCCAATGTCCTTTAAAATTTCCCACAGTTTACGAGGCTGATGTAAGTTGTCATTAACGGCGTCTATATAATGTTGGGATTTGGCCTTATCCATTTTGTATCTTGCCTGGTTTCTACAGTTAATATAACCATCATAATCTTGTTGTAGATTTGTCCTTCTGAATCTGGCCAGGTAGCGATCCCTTTTCCTTATGAGGTCTAAGATCTTGGAAGTGATCCTTTTCCCTGACCGCTGTTTGATTCAAATTTGTTTCATTGAAGCCAGAGTCAAGTGCAGACAGAAACAGATCTTTAAAAAGATTCAAAGCTTGATCAAAATCATCACAGTTTAGTACATGAGACCAATCCAAAATTCCAAGTACTTCTACAAAACATTGAGTATTGTTTCATAGACCGTACCTTCATGTATTTATTACCTGCCTCTAGTAGCATTTTGGATGTCTTACGGGTACAGTAGGTTACCATATGATCACTAAAACCAATATTTAAGACTCCTGACTGACAGACGTTCTCTTGATCTGATACAATAATCAAATCCAAAGTTGATTTACTGTCAATACACACCCGGGTTGGCTCAACAAGCAGTTGTTTTAGTCCAAATAACTGATTAAAGATATACAGGGCATTTACTCATACTTTTCTTGGGTGATAACTGCACATTTGTAGTAAAATCGGCAAGCAGAATACATTCTCTATCAGCAGATACATTGATCACAGCAATTCGATTCAAGTAAATCATAGAAATGATTCTGCTTAAGAGGCCGATAGCTCACATCAACAAGTATAGGACAACATTTAGGAAGAAGTATATCTACCCATGCAACCTCAAGACCATCCATTTTCTGATCTGAAAGAGGGTTACTAAATTGGTAATTAAGTATGTTAAAAAGCATTTTTTTTATGTGTTTGAATGGTGTGGGCATACTCAAACAGAATGGTGCGTATATCGGTTATTAAAAATATCATTGAAAAAAGACCGTTGATTGGCGAACTCAGCGAAGGTGCCATCATGTTCTATGAGGAAATATCAAGCATTTGTTTGAGATACAAGTTTGAGGTGGGGTTTTTGAAGTGTTTTTTTTCTCCAATGTATGCTTTGCCCACAAATACAGAACAAGTCAACAACGTTATTTGGGTATGAGTTAACAGAATGTGAACTTTTAAAAGTGAGATTGTCACAGTACAGTTACTTTGTCTTTTAAAATATTTTGGGCATCAGCGCATTCTTGAGGAAATCCTATTCAAGTCAGAAAAGGATATTGATATGATAGGTAAGCTATAGAAAACCTTCCCCTCAAGTCTATACAATAGACAATCTCTTAGAAAAAAATATGAACTATTGGAACCAAGATTAAAAAATAACTGATTTTGGCACAAGATGGAGGGAATGTTGCAAGATGACTAACAATATTACAGTTAACGAAAATGTATGCTTAATCCAGTATAAATGAATGTATCGAATGTATTATACAAGAGACAAAATGTACAAATTCTACAACACAACGGCAGAGTCATGTCTGAAGTTTAAAACTACTAATGATAATTCATGCCTTCTGGGAATATTATGAAGTCCAAAAGTTTATGGGCGTATTTGGAAAGATGGATGTCTGAGGTATTGCAATGTAAGTGTACTTTTAATGTGTCTGTCTGTCAAGACATGACATATGAGGGTGCAGTGAGATATCCGATAGGTTGGACAATACTCTTCTCATCAATGATCTTTAAAAAAACGTATACTCAAACTGGAAATCAGCCAATCCTCCATCGTTCACGTAAAGGAGGTGTGATATTTGTATGATGTAGTTATTTGTATGTTTTGTATTGTTTATAAAATATGTAACATTTATATATATCATAAAAAGAGTGAACTTTTAAAGTGAGATTTTCACTGAATAGTTACCCTGTTCCTTTTCCTCAGGTGTGTTCTATCCCATCCTGGTGATTTACTTATCTACGCTCATCAGCTAGAATTAAATTACATCACCATGTAACCAGCCTCTCTCTTCTCTGTTCCTCAGTACCACCATTGTTCCCCCAGTATCGCATAGTCCTCTCGATATCATCAGATTTGTCTCAGGGGTTGCCATCGTTGCCCTTAGTTAATGAACTGTTTACTCCAGCCTTTGGCTACAGAGTTAATTGTGGTTAATTAACGTTGGACCAAGGGTTGGTTCTTTACCTTATTTCTGAGGGAACACAAGGCCTAATTGCTGCCGTTGGGGAAAGCCCTGCAGTTTGATGTGTTCAGTAGCCTGAGGCAGGACCACAGAACAGTAGGCCTGTGGGTGCTGTCCATATGGATGGTGAGATTGAGAGATGGTGGGATCATTTGGTGGGCCTACCTGGTAGAGGATGCTTCAGGCTCCACTATATGACTTCAAGTTCTGCAATAAATCCCCAAGACCCTAAATATTAGCAACTGTTAGCTAAGGGCTAACTAACATCTTATGGACTGTTGTAAATGTCTTTTATCGCCAGATGTCTTCACCCAGACTGTCTTTGTTTGAATAACGCCATTGTGTTAACATAGCTATTTAGACTACGGTATTAGCCTAAAGGTTACTCTTACAGTAGCTGATAACACCACCAATAAACAATATACAATTAATAGGATGAAAAAAAGGGATTTTCTCTTGCTTTTCTGAACATTTGCGGCCATTCTCATGTCATTGTCACAATGTATGAAATAAACATTTGAAGCATAGTTATTGGACAATTGCTCTTTTTGATGGCATTTATGAGAATTCAGTGTGTGAAGTACTTAAGTATAAATTCTTTAATGTACACTTAAGTAGTTTTTGGGGATATCTGTACTTTACTTTACTATTTATATTTTTGACAACTTTTACTCTTACTCCATACTTTTACTCCATTCCTAAAGAAAATGTTGTACTTTTTACTCTATACATTTTTTCCTGACAACCCAAAGTATGTGTTACTTTTTGAATGCTAAGCATGACAGGAAATTGTGAAATTCACTCACTTCTCAAGATAACACGTGGTCATCCCTACTGCCTATGGTCTAGGGGACTCAATAAACACACATGCATCTTTTGTAAATCATCTCTGAGTGTGTCCCTGGCTAAAAACAATAAAATGGTGCTGTCTTCTTTGCTTAATATAAGGAATTTGAAATGATTTACACTTTTACTTCTACTTTTGATACTTAAGTGTGTTTTAGCAATTACATTTATTTTTGATACTGAAGTATATTTAAATATTTATTGCTGCCAATAGTCAGCAATACAATGCTTATGGGCAGGCTTTATTTATTTCCAGAAAGTAATTTATACTATATCTTTGGTTATCTGAAAAATGGCATGAGAATGTTGCATACATAGGAAATATGAATCTTAAAAGATTTATTTTTAGACTTTTACTCAAGTAGTATTTTACTGGGTAACTTTTATGATGTAATTACTGCTTCAAGCAGATCAGTCCCATTTGAGAGACAGTCCCATTTCACTCTTATTAGATTAAGCTCCTTCAGATAAGAGCCAATGAAACACAATAAAATGTCAAATGCTGTGTAAAGTACAATAGCTGAGAGTAAATTGATGAAGAAATGTGTTATCTATGCTGGCTTATTACACTTTCTTACTTAAAAAAAAATCCTAATATAGGTTTGGTATGGGTTTGATTCTATGCTGTAGGCTTAGTATTATTATTTCCCTGATTCATTTAAAATGCTTTTGTCTCAAGTTTATGGAATGTTTTCTTTAATGACTTCTAATCTCCCCTTGTTTCTCTGCTTCCTCTCTGAACAACAGGAACGAGTCCTCAAGACAGCCCCAGAAACTTCTCTCCTAGTGCCTCAGCCCACTTCTCATTTGCACGAAGGTATTAATAAAAGTAAAAGTCAATGCCAGTTGAACCTTTTATCCGTAACTCCACTCAACTAGCATGCCAATAGTCTGCAATAAAATGCTTATGGGCAGGTTTTATTGTTTTAAGAATTTCCAGAAAGTAGTAGTACTTTATCTTGGTGGTTATCTGACAAATGGTATGAGAAATGAGGCATACATAGGAAATATGAATCTTAAAAGAAACATTTATATTTTTTTAAACAACAAAGCCAAATTGTGGTGCTATTATTGTCTGCAGCAGACAGGCAACGGTTCTTTTGAGAAGCGAAGGTAGGATCTCACTGTGTTCTGACAGGCTCTCTATACAGAGATTGAAATCACAGGCAGGTTCAAGGGTTCAGTCTTTTACCATCATCCGACTCAAACTCCTCGCGTTTTCTGAAGTGCTTTTCTCCACGTCTTCACAAAAAGCCTGAAATCTTTTTTGTTCTACCCTCACTCAAAACGACTTTATTTTAACAGCTTTTTTATTTATCGCTATGATTCCGTCAGTGCCACAGACCAGACATGTAATGTCATGTTAGGCCTCTGTTTTGTCATGTAAACGTCATAGCTCTTCTTTCTGTTACTCATGGCTATGAATAGACACAACGTCATTGTAATGCACATGTCCGTTCGTGCAATGTGTATGAATACACAATGTCATTGTTACCCTGGCATTATACCTGAATCATGAAAATCCTGTTTGATGTGTTTCTAGCTGTCCCTACATCTAACCCCACAAGTTATTCCTCTGAGTTTGTATCAATGTTCAGTGTTAGAAAACAGGGTAGGTTGGGGTGGCAGGGTAGCCTAGTGGTTAGAGCGTTGGACTAGTAACCGAAAGGTTGCAAGATCGAACCCCCGAGCTGTTGTTCTGAATCTGAACAGGGCAGTTAACCCACTGTTCCTAGGCCGTCATTGAAAATAAGAATTTGTTCTTAACTGACTTGCCTCGTTAAATAAAGATAAAAATAAAAAAGGTGTAGCATAGATCAAGGAAACCGTGTGTCCTGTGTGGGTTCGATTCTCATTGGGGACCAGTACGAAAATGTGTGCACTACTGTAAGTCACTCTGGATAAAAGTGTCTGCTAAATGACTAAAATGTAATCCAGTGTAAATGCTGCAGTAGGCTATTGAAAAGCAGTCTTTCCTACCTATTTTTCCGGAAAGGTAAAGGTTGCAAATGACCTAACTCTGCACATAGGTCAAAGGTCATCCAGAACGTTGTGCATTTGTAGTGTAGGTATGTTTATTCAAAATCCTGGAGCTTTGAGTAGTCTTGTTTTGAATATCATTCATAGTTATTTTTATATTTTGTTAACTACAGTTCGCATATTACTGATTAGTTATGGATGGGTTCTGAGTTTATCATGACGTCTGACTCTTTCTATCTCTGTCTGTGTGTTTGAGCAGGACTGATGGACGACGCTGGTCTTTGGCCTCTCTGCCTTCCTCTGGCTATGGCACCAACACACCCAGCTCCACTGTTTCTGTATGTACCATACCATACCACTCAATATGTTAAAGGCCATGAAAACAAAATATATTATGTGTTAGCTAGATTTTTAAAAAGTAATGCCAAAAAGGTTGTTAAACCTAACTTTTTCACATGCAGTATACTGATGGAAAACCCTTTCAATCTAAAAATACATATACTGTACCAGATCACTGGATATTCAAGAATCATTCAAATAAAGATGTTTCAATGTGAAATGATCATCTGATGTGCATCCTCTAGTCTGTACTTCAGTCACCAGGCCTGTACTGTGCTGTACTGTAGGCTACTGGTAGTCAGAGATGAGGGTGCCATAGTGATCACATTCTCTCGCAGGCTGACTCATACCACCAGACGCTGTATTTAGGGCCAGCAGATTTGTTTTGGAGTAAATATGGCCCTGGCACACAGCTAGGCCACCCACACACACACAAACACACGCACAAACGCATAACTCTGCTCTGTTTACTGACAAACTCAAATCACACAGGCAGGCGATGGTCAACTCTCTGACACACACACACACACACACACACACAAACAGGCCCCATGGCAGACTACACAACCAAGTAAACAAGCCGTCACACACAAAGTAATGGGTTGTTTGTTAATGGCCATGTTTTTTGAGGACCATCAATTAGAGCTGCTAAATACTTAACATGTTGCCAGAGGCTGGTGAGGATGACTGGTTAAGGGGAACTACCATAGAGCAGGATTAACACCAGCAACTGTGTTGTTTGCGCAGGCTATGTTTACAGCTTAGTTTAAATTGAATCCCTATTTGGATTGGATTTGAGAACAATGTAATTAGGAGAAATGGGAATGTTCACAATTTGTTAGCTTTCATCTACTGTACCGTCGCAACCATTTTGGCACCCATAAGTTTGTCCTTCATTTTCAAGACACTAAAAGGGCATCAATACCGTAATGAACATTTACCCAATCAAATAAACACAACAGTCAGAAAAAACATGCTACTCTCCTGGTATCTGTCATTCTCTCGTGAAAAAACATTAATCAAAGCATTAGCGCCTCCTTTTTATCTTTTCTTTTCTCGTTCAATGTATATTCATTTCATTTCCAGTCGTCCTGTTCATCACAGGAGAAGCTGCACCAGCTACCCTTCCAGCCCACGCCGGATGAGCTGCACTTTCTCTCCAAGCACTTCTGCACTGAGAGCATCGCCGGGGACGACCGACGGAGGGGGACAGCACCCATGCGACCCCGCTCGCGCAGTCTCAGGTATGTACGGAGGCCAGGCAAGGTCATACACCTTTGAGGATGCTGGGTATAACAGTTGCTGAAAATGACAGTCCTTTTTATTTAGTTTTCTAAAAATAAAAAAAATTGATATGATTCATACTATATATATATATTTATTTTATTTAATCTTTATTTATCCATGTTAGTCTCATTGAGATAAAAATCTATTTTTCAAGAGACCTGGTCCAACCATATATCACAGAGTGCATTCGGAAAGTATTCAGACACATTTTACACATTTTGTTACGTTTACAGCCTTATTCTAAAATGGATTTTAAAAATCTACACACAATACTGCATAAACAGGTTTTTTGAAATGTTTGAACATTTATAAAAAAAAATCTAAATAAACAGACATCTTCTATACATAATTATTCAGACCCTTAGCTATGAGACTCAAAATAGAGCTCAGGTGCATCCTGTTTCCATTGATCATCCTTGATGTTTCTGCAACTTTATTGGAGTCCACCTGTGATACATTCAATTGATTGGACATGATTTGGAAAGGCACACACCTGTCTATATAAGGTCCCACAGTTGTCAGAGCAAAAACCAAGCCATGAGGTCGAAGGAATTGTCCATAGAGCTCTGAGACAGGATTGTGTCGAGCCACAGCTCTGGGGAAGTCTACAAAAAAATGTCCGCAGCATTGAAGATCCCCAAGAACACAGTGGCCTCCATCATTCTTAATTGGAATAAGTTTAGGACACCCAAGACTCTTCCTAGAGCTGGCCACCCTGCCAAACTGAGCAATTGGGGGAGAAGGGCCTTGGTCAGGGAGGTGACCAAGAACCCGATGGTCACTCTGACAGAGATCCAGAGTTCCTCTGTGGAGATGGGAGAACCTTCCAGAAGGGCAACCATCTCTGCAGCACTCCAGCAATCAGTCCTTGATGGCAGACGGAAGCCACTCATCAGTAAAATGCTCATGACAGCCCGCTTGGACGAACTGAAAGCACGTATATCCTACCAATGGGACATTCAGTCGTAGCTGAATGACGACATTAAGAACATACAGCTGGCGGGTTATACACTCTATCAGCAAGACAGAACAGCAGCCTCTGGTAAGACACGGGCGGAGGCCTATGCATTTATGTAAACAACAGCTGGTGCACGATATCTAAGGAAGTCTCAAAGTTTTGCTCACCTGAGGTAGTGTGGTCTACAGCTTATCATGAGATACTCTATCTACCTAGAGAGTTTATCTGTATTTTTCGTAGCCGTCTACATACCACCGCAGAGCGAAGTTGGCACTGAAACCGCACTCAATGAGCTGTATTCCGCCATAACAAAACAGGAAACCGCTCATCCGGAGGCGGAGCTCCTGGTGGCCGGTGACTTTAATGCAGGGAAACTTAAATCAGTTTTACCAAATTTCTATCAGCATGTTAAATGTGCAATCAGAGGGAAAAAAATTCTAGACCACCTTTACTCCACACACAGAGACGCGTACAAAGCTCTCCCTCGCCCTCCATTTGGCAAATCTGACCATAACTCTATCCTCCTGATTTCTGCTTACAAGCAAAAATTCAAGCAGGAAGCACCAGTGACTCGGTCTTTTAAAAAAAGTGGTCAGATGAAGCAGATACTAAACTACAGGACTGTTTTGCTAGCACAGACAGGAATATGTTCCGGGATTCCTCTGATGGCATTGAGGAGTACACCACATCAGTCACAGACTTTATCAATAAGTGCACTGAGGACGTCGTCCCCACAGTGACTGTACGTACATACCCCAACCAGAAGCCATGGATTACAGGCAACATTCGCACCGAGCTAAAGGGTAGAGCTGCTGCTTTCAAGGAGCAGGACTCAAACCCGGAAGCTTATAAGAAATCCCGCTATGCCCTCTAAACCATCAAATAGGCAAAGCATCAATACAGGACTAAGATCGAATCGTACTACAGCGGCTCCGACGCTCGTCGGATGTAGCAGGGCTTGTAAACTATTACAGACTACAAAAGGAAGCCCAACCAAGAGCTGCCCAGTGACACAAGCCTACCAGACGAGCTAAATAACTTCTATGCTCGCTTCGAGGCAAGTAACACTGAAACATGCATGAGAGCATCAGCTCGTCCGGTTGACTGTGTGATCACGCTCTCCGCAGCCGATGTGAGTAAGACTTTGAAACAGTTCAACATTCACAAGGCCGCTGGGCCAGACGGATTACCAGGATGTGTATGCCGAGCATGCACTGACCAACTGGCAAGTGTCTTCACTGACATTTTCAACCTCTCCCTGTCTGAGTCTAATACCAACGTATTTCAAGCAAACCACCATAGTGTTCTTGGGCACAGAGACTAAGGTAACCTGCCTAAATGACTACTGACCCGTAGCTCTCACGTCTGTAGCCATGAAATGCTTTGAAAAGCTGGTCATGGCTTACATCAACACCATTATCCTAGACCCACTCCAATTTGCCTACCGCACCAACAGATCCACAGATGCAATCTCTATTGCACTCCACAATGCCCTTTCCCACCTGGACAAAAGGAACACCTATTTTAGAATGCTATTCATTGACTACAGCTCAGCGTTCAACACCATAGTGCCCTCAAAGCTCATCACTAAGCTAAGGACCCTGGGACAAAACACCTCCCTCTGCAACTGGATCCTAGACTTACTGACGTGCCGCCCCCAGGTGGTAAGGGTAGGTAACAACACATCCGCCACGCTGATGCTCAACATGGGGGCCCCTCAGGGGTGTGTGCTCAGTCCCCTCCTCTACTCCCTGTTCACTCATGACTGAGCGGCCAGGCACGACTCCAACACCAAGTTTGCTGATGACACAACAGTGGTAGGCCTGATCACCAACAGCGACGAGGCAGCCTATAGGAAGGAGGTCAGAGACCTGACCGTGCGGTGCAAGGACAACAACCTCTCCCTCAACGTGTTCAAGACAAAGGAGATTATTGTGGACTACAGGAAAAGGATCCTCAAAAGGTTTAACAGCACCATCGAGAGCATCCTGACGGGTTGCATCACTGCCTGGTATGGCAACTGCTCGGTCTCCGACCGCAAGGCACTACAGAGGGTAGTGTGTATGGCCCAGTACATCACCGGCGCCAAGCTTCTTGCCATCCAGGACCTCTATACCAGGCGGTGTCAGAGGAAGGCCCTAAAAATTGTCAGACTCCAGCCACCCTAGTCATGGACTGTTCTCTCTGCTACCGCACGGCAAGCAGTACCGGAGCGCCAAATCTAGGTCCAAGAGGCTTCTGTACAGCTACTTCCCCCAAGCCATAAGACTCTTGAACAGCTAATCAAATGGCTAACCAGACTATTTCCATCTCCCCCACGCTGCTGCTTCTCTCTGTTATTATCTATGCATAGCCACTTTAATAACCCTACCTGCATGTACATAATTTCCTCAATTACCTCGTCATCGGTGCCCCCGCACATTGACACATTGACTCTGAACCTGTATATAGCCCCGCTATTATTTACTGCTGCTCTTGGTCTACACCTGTTGTATTTGGCGCATTTGACCAATACAATTTGTTTTGATTTGGTGTTTGCCAAAAGACGATGATAATCAAGATGATATTGTCTGATATTGAACTCCTTGGCCTGAATGCCAAGCGTCATGTCTGGAGGAAACCTGGCACCATCCCTACGGTGAAGCATGGTGGTGGCAGCATGCTGTGCGGATGTTTTTCAGCAGCAGGGACTGGGAGACTAGTCAGGATTGAGGGAAAAATGAACAGAGAAAAGTACAGGTATCCTTCATAAAAACCTGCTCCAGAGCATTCAGGACCTCAGACTGGGGTGATTGTTCACCTTCCAACAGGACAGCGACCCTAAGCACACAGCCAAGACAATGCTGGAGTGGCTTTGGGGCAAGTATCTGAATGTCCTTGAGTGGCCTAGCCAGAGCCTGGACTTGAACCCGATTTGAACATCTCTGCAGAGAACAGAAAATAGCTGTGCAGCAACACTCCCCATCCAGCCTGACAGAGCTTGAGGTGCTTCAACAAAGTACCGAGTAAAGGGTTTGAATACTTATATCAATGTGATATTTCAGTTTAAACAATTTTATAACTGCAAACATTTCTAAAAACCTGTTTTTGCTTTGTCAATATGGGGTACTGTGTGTAGATTGATGAAAAAAATCTGTCTAATACATTTTAGAGTAAGGATGTAAAGCAACAATGTGGAAAAAGTCAAGGGGTCTGAATACTTTCCGAATGCACTGTATATCAATGCATTTTTTTGCTGTAAGATACAGTATGTGTTGTAATATAAGTACTGATCTTTCCTTTATATTCTTATTTGTTTGCAGCCCTGGAAGATCCCCATCCTGTTGTGATCATGAGATTATTATGATGAACCATGTCTACAAGGAACGCTTTCCTAAGGTGAGGGGCCAACAGGAGTAGAACTAATAATGCCTTATCACCTTAACATTTGTAATTTGGTATCAAAACAAAATGCCAATGTCTTACATACGGTTTATTACACAGTGACAAAAGAGTTGCTCGTTTTTAGCCACTTCTAAACTTTTTACCCTCTCTGACCACTTTTGCCACCACTTTCTACCACCTTTAAACCTTTTTACCCTCTCTCTCTCATGTCCTCTCCTTCTAACCTTTTCCATCCCTCCATGTCTCTAGGCCACGGCCCAGATGGAGGAGAGGATCCAGGAGATCATCCGGACGAGCTCCCCGGAGAGCGTGCTGCCACTGGCGGACGGTGTGCTGGGGTTTGCCCACCACCAGATCATCGAGCTGGTCCGCGACTGCCTGGAGAAGAGCCGCCTGGGCCACGTCACCTCGCGCTACTTCTGTGAGCTCACCGACAAGCTGGAGAAGCTATTCCAGGAGGTGGGTGACACTATTGGTGCAGCTCAATAATGTTAAGTGGTTACCTTGTGTCGTCTACTCCCATATTAATAATCTGGCATAATGAAGGAAAGTAGACGAGGAAAGAAAGCAATAAAGAGTAGTGTGGTGCCACCTGCCCCACTTTAAAATACATCAACCTTTTACCATAGTAATAAGCACAGTGTAATTACAATATCGGTATACATTACTGCATAGGACTGTGATCCAATCAAACAGATTCTTTCACCAAAATGATTTGGTTTACAGTGCTCTCTTACCTCTACGGCATTCAACGTCATTTTTTAAGCACTATTGCAAATATAGATATTCTGTATTGCTCAGTGTCCTCTCCCCTCATGCAGGCTAACTATGATAATCCCTCCCTCTTACTTAATGGTACTTCCAGTCCCGAGCACTGATCAGCTCACAGGTCTGTATAAAATGTTGAGCGAGTGTGTTCTGTTCTGTGTGTGTATAGTCCACGTCCCGGTCGGAGAGCCAGGAGGTGACCTTCATCAAAGAGCTGGTAAAGAAGATCCTCATCGTCATCGCCAGGCCAGCGCGCCTCCTGGAATGCCTGGTATGTCTCGCCTGATTGTCGCTAGTTAGCTACCAAGCACATGGCAATGACTTCTCACTCACACATATTACACTAGTTATACTAGGGCCAGGAGTGTTTCCTGACCATGTGCGGTGACTAGTCAAATCTCTGGGCATTAATACTAAATATGACTTATTTCTGTCCCACGACTAATCAGAACTACACAAATGACCATGTAGCTCTATCTAAACTAGGTTTCAGTTATGTGAGTCATTTGACAGACATCCCATCCATGTCTCTGTTGTATAAAGAGGAGGCTTGCGACCTGGTGGTCGAGCCATACAGATGCAATACATCCTCCTCGCGCTCCTGCTATTGATTGATTTGTTACATTATCAACCCAGAGAAAAACCAACAGCACTCAGACAATGCCTATTGAAACTTAAAACTTAGAGTTCCAGAAGTGTTGTAGTGAAACCTGTGTCCCTGTGTTGTCCTCTCCTCAGGAGTTTGATCCAGAGGAGTTCTACCATCTGTTGGAGGCTGCCGAGGGTCACGCCAAAGAGGGCCAGGGCATCAAGACTGACATCCCCCGCTACATCATCAGCCAGCTGGGGCTCACACGGGACCCCCTGGAAGGTATGCCAGGTTTGACCTTTTAGGAGTTGGGCAGGTAGACAGTGCCTAAACCAACATGAGTGGAGGTACAGCCAAACATCACACATTCAGATTGAAAAGAATGCGTTCTGCTGAAAGCTGCAAGGGCCTGTGAACTCATTCCAGTGGTGGCCTGCTTTATTCAAGTAATCAAGAAGTTTCTGAGTATGTAGAAAATAACTTATTTCGTGATGTAAAACCTAAGATGTGCTAGCCTTGATATTCATGCTCTACAGATGACACTGGCTACGTTCCAATTTTTCACCCATCTCCCAAAGTGTACACACCCCCTCATTGATTTAAAAGGAATGGACTGGTGTGAGGAATATGGTGGAAACTCCCTCCAGCCACGCTTGCACCAATCCAATGCTTTTAACGAGATTCATACGGTCATGAAAATCCTGGACTTTTAAAATTGGGTTTTCCAGGCCGGGAAAAGTTTTGGAAAATGATCAAATCTAAAACGTTTTGGAAAAGTCATGGAAATATATCAAATAGTTCATCTTGAAGTACATTTTTTAGGCACAGTTAAAACATAACAAACAAAAAAATATCAACATATAAGCCAGGATCGGAATGCACTTTAGTGCGTCTGTGATTGCGCACATCACCTGCATGTGTGCGAGAGGAGTGGGCCGTTGCTCAAGGAGAGAGAGACAGTCGGACATTGCAGCAGCAGGCAGGTAGGCCTATAAAATATGATAGAGAACAGACTAATAGCTAGGTAGCCAATTCAAAACATATTGTACTCTGTAATTAACTGTTTAACTATTATTAGCATAATTGTTTTCATATCCCTAAAACTTTCCACCGACACTCGTGAATAAGGTCATACAAAGTTGATTTACTTTCTTGAACAATTCATTTAAACAATTATTTTTGACTGAACAAATTATTAATTTCACCATTGTATTAGCTGGGATTTGGTTAAATTTCGATGAATCCAAATAATTTGTGAATCGCAAACAGTAATTTTAGGATTTTTAATGTAGCCTTTCTTTTGGATTATGTGGCTTCAAAACTTGTTTTTTAGATACTTCCAGTTTATTTGGGCGTCCAGTGTATGGGACATTGCAACGAGTCCGACGAGCCTGACATGCTGCTTTCCTGCGAACAGGCCCAGATCCCTGTCATTTGCATGAAGAGAAGGCGGACAAAAAGGGGCCAGAGGGCGGGCTGCCTTCTGAGAGTTCGTAGGCGATCGAATGAACTCCCACTTCCTTCCATTCTGCTAGCAAACGTGCGATCTTTGGAAAATAAAATCGATGACCTAGGCGGAAGATTAAACTACCAACAGGACATTCAAAACTGTAATATCTTATGCTTCACGGAGTCGTGGCTGAATGACGACATTATCAACACAACTGGCTGGTTATGCGCTGTATCAGCAGGACAGAACAGGGCCGTCTGGTAAGAGAAGGGGCGGCGGACTATGTATCAGCTGGTTCACGATATCTAAGGAAGTCTCTGATGCTGGCACTAAGACCGCACTGAAGGAGCTGTATTCTGCCATAAGCAAACAGGAAAACGCTCACCCAGAGGCGGCGCTCCTAGTAGCCGGGGACTTTAATGCAGGGATACTTAAATCTGTCTTACCAAATTTCTATTAGCATGTTAAATGTGCAACCAGAGGGGAAAAAAGCTCTGGACCACCTTTACTCCACACACAGAGACTCGTACAAAGCTCTCCCTCGCCCTCCATTTGGCAAATCTGACCATAATTCTAACCTCCTGATTCCTGCTTACAAGCAAAAATGAAAGCAGGAAGCACCAGTGACTCGGTCTATAAAAAAGTGTTCAGATGAAGCAGCTTCTACCCCCAAGCCATAAGACTCCTGAACATCTAATCAAATGGCTACCCAGACTATTTGCATTGCCCCCCCCCCCCCCCGTTTTACACCGCTGCTACTCTCTGTTGTTATCATCTATGCATAGTCACTTTAATAACTCTACCTACATATACATATTACCTCAACTAACTGGTGCCCCCGCACATTGACTCTGTACCTGTACCCCCGTGTATAGTCTCGCTGTTATTTTACTGCTGCTCTTTAATTACTTTACTCATATTTTTGTAAACTGCATTGTCGGTTAGGGGATCGTAAGTCAGCATTTCACTGTATACACCTGTTGTATTCGGCGCATGTGACTAATAAAATGTTATTTGATTTTGATTTGAAATGTGGCTTGTTAGAGTGGACTGGAATAAAAGCCTGCACATTAGCTCTCCTGGAGGATGGTTGACCCCCCTTGATTACATAACATTACAACCAAATACATTTTATGCCTTTTGAAATAATTAGCTCATTCAATATATCAAAGATTTTTTTTTAAATAGCTGAAAACAGGACATGGCCATGAATTGGAGATTGTAAACATGAGTGAAAAATGCCCTTTAAGTAAAATCCAAATCACATATCCCATTCAAATCCTAAATAACAGCTGAAAATGATTAGGATTCCATCAGAACCGTCCTCACTGATACCAGAGAGGATGCTCTCACCCGTAGGCTCCGTTGCTGAGGAGTTTGTTCATCTCAAAGTCCATCTCGCAGGGCTTTCGTCGGGATCGGAGGGCCAGAGATTGAATTCAGACTGATCTAGTGTGTAATCATTAGTCCAACAGTTGCAAACGAGAGTTTCTATTGGGTAAATTCAGGTATGTTTATCTGTTTATCCCAGTCCTTCTTGCATCTACGTGCTCTCCTCCTCTCACCTTTTGCCTTTACTTGTGGACTTCAATGCATGACACATCAGCTGTCTGTGACCATGCGAAAAAACCTTTCAAAGCCAAACCTTCATATCATAACCGCTACACACAGCCTATATCATTGTCACCATTTTAGTTAACGTCATGTCAACATAGCTACTAGAACGTGTTAGTAAACCCGCTACAATCATGCTGTATAGTCAGTAAGCAGTTTAGCAGTTACACCGGCGGGCTCCGTTGACAATAAAATTAATAAAACCAAAAGCTTACCTTGACTTGGAAGAGATCCTTGTTGGACAGTCATAGCCAGCTAGCTAACATAGCATCTCTCTGTTTGAGCCGGGTGTTTGACTAGGCTAAACTAGCTAGCTGCATTTGCTATTATATTGAAATATAGCTAGCCCTTTCTTGCTCCTCTATTTTTGAAGAAATTATTTTGTTCACAGATTGTTTCTCTTTGAGTCAACTACTCACCACATTCTATGCACTGCAGTGCTAGCTAGATGTAGCTGATGCTTTCAGTACTAGATTCAATCTCTGACCCTTTGATTGGGTGGACAACATGTCAGGTCATGCTTCAAGAGCTCTGATAGGTTGGAGGATGTCCATTGGAAGTTGCCATAATTACTGTGTAAGTCTATGGAAGGTGGTGAGAACCATGAGCCTCCTAGGTTTTGTATTGAAGTCAATGTCCCCAGAGTAGGGTGGAAGCTTGCTGTCCTCCGGTTACACCATAGTGCTACCCTACAGAGTGCTGTTGAGGCTACTGTAGACCTTCATTGCAAAACAGTGTTTTTTAATCAATTATTCAGAGGTGAATAGATTGTATTATACACTGCTCAAAAAAATAAAGGGAACACTAAAATAACACATCCTAGATCTGAATGAATGAAAGAATCTTATTAAATACTTTTTTCTTTACATAGTTGAATGTGCTGACAACAAAATCACACAAAAATAATCAATGGAAATCCAATTTATCAACCCATGGAGGTCTGGAATTGGAGTCAAACTCAAAATTAAAGTGGAAAACCAAACTGCAGGCTGATTCAACTTTGATGTAATGTCCTTAAAACAAGTCAACATGAGGCTCAGTAGTGTGTGTGGCCTCCACGTGCCTGTATGACCTCCCTACAACTCCTGGGCATGCTCCTGATGAGGTGGCGGATGGTCTCCTGAGGAATCTCCTCCCAGACCTGGACTAAAGTATCCGCCAACTCCTGGACAGTCTGTGGTGCAAAGTGGCGTTGGTGGATGGAGCGAGACATGATGTCCCATATGTGCTCAATTGGATTCAGGTCTGGGGAACGGGCGGGCCCGTCCATAGCATCAATGCCTTCCTCTTGCAGGAACTGCTGACACACTCCAGCCACATGAGGTCTAGCATTGTCTTGCATTAGGAGGAAGCCAGGGCCAACCGCACCAGCATATGGTCTCACAAGGGGTCTGAGGATCTCATCTCGGTACCTAATGGCAGTCAGGCTACCTCTGGCGAGCACATGGAGGGCTGTGCGGCCCCCCAAAGAAATGCCACCCCACACCATGACTGACCCACCGCGAAACCAGCCATGCTGGAGGATGTTGCAGGCAGCAGAAAGTTCTCCACGGCGTCTCCAGACTCTGTCACGTCTGTCACATGTGCTCAGTGTGAACCTGCTTTCATCTGTGAAGAGCACAGGGCGCCAGTGGCTAATTTGCCAATCTTAGTGTTCTCTTGCAAATGCCAAACGTCCTGCACGGTGTTGGGCTGTAAGCACAACCCCCACCTGTGGATGTCGGGCCCTCATACCACTCTCATGGAGTCTGTTTCTGACCGTTTGAGCAGACACATGCACATTTGTGGCCTGCTGGAGGTCATTTGGCAGGGCTCTGGCAGGGCTCCTCCTGCTCCTCCTTGCATAAAGGCGGAGGTAGCGGTCCTGCTGCTGGGTTGTTGCCCTCCTACGGCCTCCTCCACGTCTCCTGATGTACTGGCCTGTCTCCTGGTAGCGCCTCCATGCTCTGGACTCTACGCTGACAGACACAGCAAACCTTCTTGCCACAGCTCCCATTGATGTGCCATCCTGGATGAGCTGCACTACCTGAGCCACGTGTGTGGGTTGTAGACTCCGTCTCATGCTACCACTAGAGTGAAAGCACCGCCAGCATTCAAAAGTGACCAAAACATCAGCCAGGAAGCATAGGAACTGAGAAGTGGTCTGTGGTCACCACCTTCAGAACCACTCCTTTATTGGGGGTGTCTTGCTAATTGCCTATAATTTCCCCCTGTTGTCTATTCCATTTGCACAACAGCATGTGAAATGTATTGTCAATCAGTGTTGCTTCCTAAGTGGACAGTTTGATTTCACAGAAGTGTGATTGACTTGGAGTTACATTGTGTTGTTTAAGTGTTCCCTTTATTTTTTTGAGCAGTATATCATCCAATCACTTCTCACGCTTTGTTCTCAAAGCACCTGTCAACGCTACATTGATGACCTGATGAGAATATAAGCATAAGATTTCTGATCGTGAATCTACTTCACCCAACCAGTTTCATCAGAACACTACAGTCTAAATTGGTTTCTTGATCTCGTTTCAGTGGAGAGGAATCATCGGCAAATCATTTATCACATTTTAATTAACGTTAATGTCCGCGTGAAACTCCCTCCGTAATGTACTGAGAGAAAATACTTCTACGATAATTGAAAAAAAATCCTAATTATGTTTTCGATATTGGTCTTTAACGTTTTGAAAGCATTGCTGGAGCAGGAGTTTTTTTTTTAGATCAGATGAATGGCTTGTATTACTACTACAGAAGAACTAGTACTAGAAGTACCAGCTACCCAATGACCAAAATATTGTCAGCATTACAGCTAACCTTTCTAGCAAGGCTAATATAACTAGCAAGGCTAATATAACTAGCAAGGCTAATATAACTAGCAAGGCTAATATAACTAGCAAGGCTAATATAACTAGCAAGGCTAATATAACTAGCAAGGCTAATATAACAAGAATAGAGAAGTTCTAAGACGAAGGTGGCGTAGAGTAATGTACTGATCTGACTGCCATCCTAATGTTCCTCTCCTCTCTCCACTCAAACCCCAGCGTTCATTCTGACTAATTAGGAACGAATGGTCTCCCTATAGAGCTGAAACAGATCGACACAGACTGGCTCACTAACCTCCGTTCTCATTGGCCAATGTCTCTTGACTCATTTCCCCTGGGCCTATCCTGTGTGTTTTTCTTGCCCAGTAGCCTGGAGCACTAGAAGCAGCCTCCTAAGCAGGGACAGATGCTAAGTTACATTAGAAATGTGTTTAGGGTCACTATTGGGACAACCGAACAACCACTCCTGATTCGCTAGCTGCTGCTGTTCATACAGCGCTGATGGGAGGGGATGCACACACACGTCCATGTGCATACCCGAATGTACACGCAAGAGGCACACACACATACACACAGGAGTGTTCTGGAGTTGTGGTTTTCTTAATGGATGTCCGACATGTTTGTGTTGCTGCCTCTTCTGGTGTCCATGTAATTTCCCATCCTTTAGAGGATTTCTCAGACTCCGCTCAACAGACTGTTTCTTAACTGCCAAATAAAGAAAGAGTGTGTTAATATACAGTACTCTCTATAGGCTTTGACTAAATGTTGGAGTATATAGAAGACATCTGGATTCAAAGGGCACTGTTTTGTGTCTGAAGGTGAAAATGCTGAAATGGCGAAGTTGAACGAAATGCTGACATGTTTCTCTCGGTCCTGCTCCTATAGAAATTGCTCAGATGACCAGTTATGATAGTGGGATAGCTGAAACACCCGAGACAGATGACTCTGTGAGTATTCAGCATATATTATTCAAGTTTTTAGTTGCAGGTTAGATGTATTTCAGTAGAATAAAGTTTCTCTCCTCTTGTCCTCCCAGTCCCAGAGTCTGAACGCGGTCCTGCGATCCCGACGAAAGCCCTGCGAGATGGACTTTGAGATGAACAAACTCATCAGCAACGGAGCCTATGGGTGAGAGCATCATGTCTGGTATCAGTGAGGACGGTTCTGATGGAATTCTAATCTGTTTCAGCTGTTATTTAGTATTTGAATGGGGTATGTGATTTGGGTTTACACAAAGGGCATTTTTCACTCATGTTTACCATCTCCAATTCATGGCCCTGTCCTGTTTTCTTCCTAAGCCGTGATTAAGTCTACCACGGGACTGACAGGATGTATTCCCTCTCAACAGAGCTATAAATGTGTGATTTCAATCCATCTTTATAGAGTACAGGTAACTGCCAAAATAAAGGAAAAACTTGAGTAAATGAGGAATACAAAGTATATTGAAAGCAGGTGCTTCCACACAGGTGTGTTTCCTGAGTTAATTAAGCAATTCATCTCCCATCATGCTTAGGGTCATGTATAAAAATGCCCATTTGGCCATAATTTTGGCTGCCATGACATTGAAAAGGGGAGTCTCAAAGGAATATAGGGAGTTTAAATGGTGTGTGTCTGTCATCAGATCTCAACCCAATTGAACACTTATGAGAGATTCTGGAGCGGTACCTAAGACAACTTTTCCCACCGCAATTAACAAAAAAAATATTATGGAATTTATTGTGGAAGTATGGTGTCGCCATAGAGATCCTATTAAATTACTATTCTAATTCCTAATTATATGATTGTCGCATCCCTCCAATAGTTCCAGACACTTGCAGAATGCCAAGGCACATTGAAGCTGTTCTGCTGACTCGTGGCCCAACACCCTATTAAGACACTTTGTTGGTGTTTTCTTTATTTTGGCAGTTACCTGTATATGACTAACAATGTCATTCTCTGACCGAGCAATATATGCTTGATTTACCTCAGCCTGAACTGTGTGTCTGATGTATTGTCTTGTCTCTGTAATAGGGCTGTGTATCTGGTGCGCCACAAGGAGACCAAGCAGCGCTTTGCCATGAAGAAGATCAACAAACAGAACCTGATGCTGAGGAACCAGATCCAGCAGGCCTTCGTGGAGAGAGACATCCTGACCTTCGCTGAGAACCCCTTCGTGGTCTCCATGTTCTGCTCCTTCGAAACACGACGACACCTCTGCATGGTCATGGAGTATGTGGAAGGTAGGCAGCCATTATTCTTTTCTTACTATTTCTTTCTTACCAAAACGGTGGAAGGACAGGAAGCTCACCAGGGGGATAAACTGCTCTAGAAATACTGGTTAATGTTGTTCAGCCCTATTATTTACCAAAAGTATTACCAATTTTGGGTTGACATTAATCATATGTTGAATGTACTTCATTGTAGTATACAGTATTTTAATGTCAGAATTAACTCAGTAAGACAATTCTGTGTCTGTATGCCATTAGGCGGTGACTGTGCCAACCTGTTAAAGAACATGGGCCCCCTGCCTGTGGACATGGCCAAGATGTACTTTGCTGAGACGGTGCTGGCTCTGGAGTACCTCCACAACTATGGCATCGTCCACAGGGACCTCAAACCAGACAAGTCAGTCTCTAATATCTCTATAGTATAGTCAGCTAATATCACTGGAAATGTAGATAGATATAGTCTAATCTCAGATCTGTTAGTGCTGTCTTACCCTGGTAAGACAACACATGTCATAGTAGTTGGCAAGACTGCATGAACAGATCTGGTTAGACACCCTTCAGACTGCTGATCTTTACGTTTTTAAAATAGTCACAGTCGCTTTGGTCATTGATGTCTTTATACATGAGCAGTTATCACAAAGTGCATTACAGATACCAAGCCTAAAATCCCAAAGAGCAAGCAAAGCAGATGCAAAGGCACAGATGTCACTCATTTACTTATTGTATTCTGAGCCAGATTTGGAGATCTATCTTCATTGGTATCTATGTGATGCTTGTGTCTTTCTCCCCCACCCCCCAGTCTGTTGGTGACCTCCATGGGCCACATCAAGCTGACAGACTTTGGGCTGTCCAAGGTGGGCCTGATGAACATGACCACTAACCTGTATGAGGGACACATAGAGAAGGATGCCCGAGAGTTCTCTGATAAACAGGTACAGTGTGTGGAGATGGATTGGCATTCTACCTACAGTATAGGCCAGTCTTTCTCACTCATTTATAGTTTCTCATAATTAAAACAAGCAACCAGAGAGAACATGACCGTTATGATATCCAGTTTGAACACTGTTTGACGTGCTCAGACTGAATCCCTACAGCTTTCAGGTTATTGTTTATCAAATATGACATTTTCAAGCCTCAACGTTTCACCAAAACGTACTACTAGTACCTGTTGCCTTCTGTGTGTGTAGGTGTGTGGGACCCCAGAGTACATTGCTCCAGAGGTGATCCTCAGACAGGGTTATGGGAAACCAGTGGACTGGTGGGCCATGGGCATCATCCTCTATGAGTTCCTGGTGGGTTGCGTACCCTTCTTTGGAGACACACCAGAAGAACTGTTCGGACAGGTCATCAGTGGTCAGTCTCACTCTTCTCTCTTTTTGAGTTGACATTTAGGGTAAATCCTAAATTCCAATTATGTTGAAGTTTCACTTACCATTGACATCAATGCATGACTAAGTAGGAGAAAAATCTGAAGGCCTTTATCCCCAGTGAATCGGAAAGATTGGCACCATCCAATTCCATACTATTTAGTTAGATATTGCCAATCTTTCCGATTTATTTGGGATCAAGGCATGTTATTCACAAACCTGACTGTGTAATTTCTCAAGTTCCAATTTATGATAACGTACTTCCTTATGGCTGTTGTGTTCAAGCCTTTTTACATTTACAGCACATTATGCTGAATAAAGGAATAAGACTTACAAAAATGTCAGCAGTGGAAATTCTTAGTCTATACAGGATACAGGGAACCTCAGAGCCCCCTCTATCTATCCTATGAAATTGAATGGTGTGCTTTGACAGAATTGGTGTGCTCTATATTGTGCTCAGTTGGTAGAGCATGGTGTTTGCAATGCCAGGGTTGTGGGTTCGATTCCCACGGGGGGCCAGCACAGGAAAATGTATGAAATTTATGCATTCACTACTGTAAGTCGCTCTGGATAAGAGCGTCTGCTAAATGACAAATGTAAATGTAAATGTTTTCTAGCCATTTTAGTGTGTAGCACAGACATGGTGTAGTCGCCTACTTGTTCTATGCAACGAATAAGAAAAAATAGTTTAAAATGTCAGCATGCGATGTTCTTTGTAAACTGATCCTTTACACATAAGCTCGATCTATCCTATGTTAATTAATGTGGTGCCATGACAGATTTGGTGTGCTCTCCATCATACCAGGCCATAGGGACCCAGTGTTAATTAAAGGGCTCTGAACACACTGAGTTGAATGCCACGCTGCTCAGGCCTGAGGGCCACCATGCATATTCATGCCCCACTACCAAATTTGATTAAAATGGGGGCCTCATGGCGCCAAAGAGACAACCGTGGCATGGCACAGATTCTTCTGGTTTGGTGTACACTGGTATTTCTCAACTGGTGCTAGCGGTCTACACTGGTCAAACACACATGAACAGACTCACAGACACATTGAGGTACACACACAAACATGCAGACACAAGGATCTTTTTATCACATCATTATTATTTTTTTCAGACCTGGTAACACATTATTTTAGTACTGGAGAACAGACACTCATGAATTGAATTTCTCATCCTTGAGGTAGTGAAGGTTGTCAATTTCCAAATTCAATAATGTGAATAATAGACAATATGACCTTTGTCTAAGGAAGTGCACAATAGCATGCATTAATCAGATTATAATTGTGGGACTGTTAAAACTGTGGCTTACTGCTAGCTAACTCAGTATGTGTTGTCTATGGGGTATTGCTATCGGCTAACTAACGCAGTATATGTTGTTTCTGGGATATTACTAGGTGCTAACGAACTGAGTATTTGTTGTTTCTGGGATATTACTAGGTGCTAACGAACTGAGTATATGTTGTTTCTGGGATATTACTAAGTGCTAACGAACTGAGTATTTGTTGTTTCTGGGATATTACTAGGTGCTAACGAACTGAGTATATGTTGTTTCTGGGATATTACTAGGTGCTAACGAACTGAGTATGTGTTGTTTCTGGGATATTACTAAGTTCTAACGAACTGAGTGTGTTGTTTCTGGGATATTACTAAGTGCTAACGAACTGAGTGTGTTGTTTCTGGGATACTACTAAGTGCTAACGAACTGAGTGTGTTGTTTCTGGGATACTACTAAGTGCTAACGAACTGAGTATGTGTTGTTTCTGGGATATTACTAAGTTCTAACGAACTGAGTATGTGTTGTTTCTGGGATATTACTAAGTTCTAACGAACTGAGTGTGTTGTTTCTGGGATACTACTAAGTGCTAACGAACTGAGTATGTGTTGTTTCTGGGATATTACTAAGTGCTAACGAACTGAGTGTGTTGTTTCTGGGATACTACTAAGTGCTAACGAACTGAGTGTGTTGTTTCTGGGATACTACTAAGTGCTAACGAACTGAGTATGTGTTGTTTCTGGGATATTACTAAGTGCTAACGAACTGAGTATGTGTTGTTTCTGGGATATTACTAAGTGCTAACGAACTGAGTATGTGTTGTTTCTGGGATATTACTAGGTGCTAACGAACTGAGTGTGTGTTGTTTCTGGGATATTACTAGGTGCTAACGAACTGAGTGTGTGTTGTTTCTGGGATATTACTAAGTGCTAACGAACTGAGTATGTGTTGTTTCTGGGATATTACTAAGTGCTAACGAACTGAGTATGTGTTGTTTCCCAGATGAGATCAACTGGCCGGAGGGAGAGGACGCTCCCCCTGCTGACTCCCAGGAACTGATCACCCTCCTACTCAGACAGAACCCTCTGGAGAGGATGGGCACAGGTAGGTACAAGTTGTGCACAACACATGCCACACACAAATACCATTTTCACACTACTGAGCCAAGCCAAGCTGTACTAGGCTGGCCTGGTTTCACATTCACCATAGTTGATGGAACCGTGCTGGAAAGGACCATGTGTAAAGAACCTACAGTTCTGGCACATGTATGTGGGTTACTTTTAGTTTGTTGAAACTCAGCACAGGGCACAAAGGAACCTGTTTACTGTTAAGAGGTTTACGACCAGTTATGACCTACCAGGGAGCATTCTCTCCCCTCAGATAAAATAGTCCAGGTACAGACTGTGGTATATTGCCCTAACTGTCCATGTGCCTTCTCATCACAGCGCATTATTTAAACATACAGAGGGATAAATTGGGTCAACCAAATAGGCAGATCAGTTTATCACATAACAAATGCTGCCTTGTAAATGGGGCCCCCTCAGGAATGTCGACCTGGGCAAGGTCAAAGCATCATCAGCGTCTGCGGATCGTAAACATTGGCCCTGACCGGAGACCACGGGCCACCCACTGTTTGACTACATCTAAAATGGCACCCTATTCCCTATATAGCCCATAGGGCTCTGGTCAAAAGTAGTGCAGCATAGGGAATAGTGGGCCATTTAGGATGTAGACTTTGTCTCCTGTGTAGCAGATTCAATCTAATCAGGTTACACAGGACTGCATTCATCAGAGCCAATCCCCTGGGTCGAGTCGAACCATTCAGCAGGCGGCCCTCCGTCTCTTCCTCAAAGGTCACCGGCAGGAAATTGCACTGCATAATTTATGGCCGGTGATACGACTTTTGGGTGCCGGCCAATGATAAAGCGAGGAAGAAATGTTAGCGTCTGCACTTCTTTTGTGTTGGGGCAGTGCCACCACTGTCCAATGTCAACCTTTATTTTGGATGGAGCGGAAGTGTGTTTGAGTGCTTTTGTGTGCAAGATATCTGTGTATCTCTGAGTGTCTGTATGTGTACTGTATGTCCATCCATCCTTAGGTGGTGCATATGAGGTGAAGCACCACCAGTTCTTCCACACTCTGGACTGGGACAGTCTGCTGAGACAGAAGGCTGAGTTCATCCCTCAGCTGGAGTCAGAGGACGACACCAGCTACTTTGACAGTGAGTTTACTTCCTGCTCTCAAAATGTACACTAACCTATACTATAGAATACAGCCACTTCAAAAGTGAAAGTTAGTGAAGATGGTAACTAGTGTTTTATCCCCACAGCTCGATCAGATAGGTACCATCACTTGGAGACAGAGGAAGAAGAGGAGGATACCAATGATGAAGACTTCAACGTGGAGCTACGTCAGTTCTCATCCTGTTCTCACAGATTCTCCAAGGTGGGTTGTCTTTCTCTTTGTACCTTTCTCTCTCTATCTCCCCCCCACACACTCCAACCCCCCCTCTCGCTCTCTCTCTGTCTCGATAAATTACAAAAGATTCGCTCAAGGCATTACTGCTCACTCACTTCCATATTACTCCATATGATTGAAAAACAATGGTGGATCAATGAGGTAGTTACCCTCAACAGAAAATGTATGTAGTTCATACAAATATCTGCAGCTTTCAATGAAAACCCAACATGATAGATTTTTGGTCCATAACATTCTTTGCGTCTTTCCCCCCAACCCCCCTGCAGCCTGTTATGTAGAGCTCGGCTTTGCATAAATTTTCTGCTGCAAATCAGATCTATTTTGGTAGAACTTAGAACACAATGCAAACACACACACAGACTTGCACACATTGTTGTGCTGCATTGCAGTACGCTCTGCCTCTGAAAATGATGCACAAAGTGCCTTCTAAGGCAGAAGAATGTCTCAGAGGAAGAGTTTTTGTTCAGTTACCTACCTAGATCTTTTTGAGTTTTTGTTACCCACCAGTTTTTTGTGCACAGCCTGATAGTCTTACCCGTGGCTAACCAGTGGCTGCTGCCACTATTTTGGAACCACTGACTGTGGTTTCTATGGTATCAGACTCTGTGTCCCAATACTAAAGGGATATATTGATGATAGTGATGGTGTTTAGGTCTAGTAATCTTGTCCTCTGAGGAAAGACTGTAAAGTCTCAGTCTGTGTGTCTGTCCCTGCATGGTGTTCAGGTATGTAGCCCTCGTACCCATATACGGTTTGGGCACTGATAAACGACTAAATTGGAACACAGTGGAAGTATAGTAACATGCTATAAATTATGGCTGTGACAATACCAGTATCAAAGTCTTGTTTCCATGACAAAAATGAAAACGCAAAGCAGTTCAAACTCTTTGGTCCTTTAAAAACCAGCTGTATGTAAAATATTGCGTGCTATAGTTTGGAAAATAAATACATGTGACTCTGGATGACAACATAATGATGTTTGTTTCCAACATTATGGCTGTTTTCCTGAAGAAGTCGAATCCGCTTTGTTTTGTTTCTTTGCCACGATACTAATGAGTTTCGCGATACTGGTGTCATCCTGGCCCTACTATACATAACTTCAGAGCTCTGTATGGGTTTTGACTGACAACCGTTCTGAACTTGAGCACAGCACGCGACAAGAAGTTGCCCCATCCCTCCCTCTAATTGGTCAACTTTTGCAAATATTTTGTTGTCTGAGTGAGGGAAATACTGTAAATTTAAGAGGACTCGATATATTTTGAAAGATGTTGAGGATTATAATAAATACCTCTGTCATACAAGCAAGCCAAACACATATTGAGTCTAAATGTGCACTTTTCCATATAACTCGTCATATACAGTGTCAACGTTTATGATCACTATGTTTGATGTACATTTACAAGATGACATGTCATACCCTGGGTTTTTCTGAACAGAAGGAGCCTATGATTGTCTATTGTTATGAAAATTCACCGTGGCACACGCACCTGAATGCACTCATGACTCCTTTCTATGCGCACCAAAATGACACCCCTGCTCTAAATCCTCAACAATACAGCTAAGAGAGTAAACGTGTAAAGGGTTAACTGTATGTCTGTCTGTGTGGTGTGTAGGTGTACAGCAGCTTGGACCTATCTCGTGGCCAGCTGGAGGGGAAGGGAGAGCCTGAGGAGAAGAAGAGTGAGAGCCCTCTGACTGTAGACTCTCTGAGCTGGACACCAGAGTTCACTGAAATGTACGCCTCACAACATCCCTTCTGCTATACTCAAACTATCTATTGTTTTCACACACTTTTGGTATTATTTAAGTTCCCCCACTATTGCAGGGTCTCAGAATACCTTAAGACAAAGATGGCAGTGCATAACCTGCTTATATTAACCTATTTTGTCAGTACCACATCTATAATACAGTTAGCTAGTATGTTCTGAATGGTTTTTCTGATGGGGGTTGATATTTATCCATTCCTCCTTTCTCCCCCCAGGCCCTCCCTCACCCAATCCTCAGACACGGAGAGCCCCAGCATGGGCCCTCGCCCGCACGGCCTGCTCCCCAAGTTCGCCATCTCGGCTGAGGACGGAGACGAGGAGTCCCTGGCCCTAAGGGACCCCACCAAGTTGGCCTTCTCCATAGAAGAGGATGAGGCTGACGCAACCACCCCCGGGAGCACCCACAGCGGGGCTACTCTCTCTGGTATGGAGGCCTCGAGCACTGGTTAAAGCTGGTAGAAGATGTAGGGATAGTGTTAAAGAATTGGCATCATGTTGGCTGTTGAAGACTGGTTCAGCTGATATTCAAGAGCAGAGAAGTAATGATACGGGTATCACGTGGAGTTGTGTTTCAATGTTTTTAATGTGCCTGACTGTAACTAAAAAAATGATGGGACATTGTACCTGTTCTTCTTTGGTCAGTAGGTAGTTTCTCTGAGCACCTGGACCTGCATCCCTCCAGAGGGGAGGGCTTAGACAGCCCTGACTCCTCCTCCAAGACCCCCATGGACCTGGGAGGCCAGCATGGCGGCCTGCGGCCCGATAGACATGGGGAGAAGCATGGTGTTGTTGCCAAAGTCCCCAAGTCTGTCTCAGCCAGTGCCCTCTCCCTCATGATCCCTGGAGGTGAGTCAGATAATACACACACCCTACCCCTGCGATCTCCAGCATTTTGATTTAAGGATGGTTAAAGAGCAGAGTGTGAAAGCGATGAGAGGCCATTAGATCTGTGTGAAATTGGCCCGGCACGGCTGCTGCTGGGAAGAGGCTACTGTTTATGGAGTGGCTATGTATGCAGTAGCACAGAAGAGGAGCCTGTAACTGAGGTAGTAGCTGAGAAAAACACCCCCTAAGGGTAAATCCCTCATGTCTCACTCCCAGCAGGGGCACAGTGATTCCAGGCTGTATAGGAACAACTGGCTACAGGCGAGCTACAGGAAGACAGATCAATAGAAATGACAATAGCGGTCTTTGTATGCGTGTCTGTGTGTTAACCTTTAAATGAACCCCCACTGGGTATTTTGGTTTGAAGAATTGGAAAATTCGCCCTATAAAATTAGCATAAAAATTGATGGTGTGCTATATAAATACGTCTATGGCAACATGTATTTTCCTCTCACAATGTATCTGGCACATTCCTAGACTAGTCCCTTGATTGTATCACAATGCCCACATTATTTTCCCAAGGAATAATGCCCTTCATTAATGTGTCTCTTAGTGGTACAGATATCATTAGAATTGTGTTTGTCATTGTTCCAGATATCTTAAAGGCCGACTTTGTGAAATTTACAGATGTTTTTAGTCATTTCAAATGATAATCTATATTTGTCTGTCTTGTTCCAGATATCTTCGGGGTGTCCCCACTGGCCAGCCCCATATCCCCCTACTCTCTCTCCTCTGACCCTTCCTCTCGTGACTCCTCACCCAGCCGAGACTCCTCCCTCGGCGTCATCAACCCTAGGCATCCAATCATCATTCACAGCTCGGGGAAGAAATTTGGCTTTACGCTGCGGGCCATCCCGGTGTACGCATGCGATCGTGATGTCTACACTGTCTACCACACAGTCTGGGTAAGAACTTTACTTTGATTTACTGACTTTATTGTCCCCATGAGGAAATGTTGTTGCAGTGTCATGTACACGTTTAAATACAAAACAAATTCACAATACAACTTTCATAACGGTTACATACCAATAAAAAGAGACTAGCCTGCTGGCCTTACAGGGTCGATAGGAACATTAGCCTGCTGGCCTTACTGGGTCGATAGGAACATTAGCCCGAGCTGTTTCGGAGGGATATCACACCTGGCAAAAATCATTGTCTAGTTCTGTTTTTCTTGCCGGGGGGGTGCCCTATACCTGCACCCAGAGGGGAGTAGTTCAAAGTCTGGGTACAGGGGGTGGCTTGGGTCTAAAATGACAGTTCACCAGCCCCCCATACACATGTTCCAGTGTCCCCCAGACGATTCACCAGCCCCCCATATCCTGAGTCTTGCTGAGGGCCCTGACCTTAAAGATCTGATACAGGCCTGTCTGTTTCACCATCCAGGCCTGTCTGTTTCACCACAGAAAGCAAGTACCTTGCTTTCTGTGGTGATAATCCCTCGGCATATTTATCTGGCTGACAGTGGCATTCCCAAACCAACAAACAATACAAAAAGTTAAAATACTGTTTTATAAATGAAAGACAGTCGGTTTAGTACAGTCAACCTTAAAAGATCCCAGCTTTTTGAGAAAGTACAGTCTCAGGTCTGTACATTTACTCCACTGAAGCTTGTTGTCCAAGAGGACACCCAGATATTTGTATTCCTCTACAATCTCTATGTTCTGACCTCTGATAGATGTTGCTGAGGTAGGTGTTGTACGCTTTCTGAAGTCTACGCACATCTCTTTGGTCTTGTTGGTATTGAGGACCAAGTGTGATTGGTCACACCACTCTACAAAGTCATCTAGGACCAGGCCTTGGTGTTCCTCATCATCATTCAACAGGCTGATCAAGGCAGTGTCATCAGAGAACTTAACGAGGTGTCTGTCAGGATGGGAACTAGTACAACTATTAGTGTACAAGATGTACAGGAGTGGGGACTAAACACATCCCTGAGGAGAGCCTGTGTTGGTGGTGCGTATGTCTGACAGGTGGGGGACCTACTTTGACCCGCTGTGACATCTGGCTCAGGAAGTCCAACAGCCACAAAACCAGCCCCCCAATCTAAGGAGAAGTCCCTTATGAGTCTCTGTGCCAGAATGTAAGGCTGGATTGTGGCAGAAGAGAAGTCAACATTCAGAACCCTGACATGGGATTTTTGGCACCTTCTAGATGTCTATAGACCATGTTGAGGAGAGTAAGAATGGCATCATCAACTCCTCTGCTGGGCTGATAGTCAAACTGAAACGGGTCGAGGAGCTTCTGGGTGGCACTGAGAATGTGACTTTTCACAGCCTCGTGATCATGTTCAAACAAGCACAGTCATATCTAATGGAGTGATTATAGATACAGTAGCTAACAGTGTGTTTCTGTGTGGTGTTCAGAGTGTGGAGGACACGGGTCCGGCCCACAAGGCAGGGCTGAAAGCTGGTGACCTCATCACTCATGTGAATGGAGAGACGGTCCACGGCCTGGTCCACACTGAGGTGGTGGAACTGCTGCTCAAGGTCAGAGAACATTAGATATAAAGCTTTCATCAGATATAACTGCTAGTAACAATTGTCCACCATTACATCCACAAAAGGTTATGACGTAATCGTATAAGCATAAGGTATCTGGAGTTTGTAACTTGATACTCTCATGATGGAGCTCATATATTTAAGCAATAAGTCTAGAGGGGGTGTGGTATATGGCCAATATACCACGGCTAAGGGCTGTTCTTAAGCATGACGCAACGCGGAGTGCCTGGACACAGCTCTTAGCTGTGGTATATTGGCCATATATCACAAACCCCCGAGGTGCCTTATTGCTATTATAAACTAGTTACCAATGTAATTAGAGCAGTTGAAATAAAGGTGTTGTCGCACCTGTGGTATACGGTCTGATATACCACAGCTGTCAGCCAATCGGCATTCAGGGCTCGAACCACCCAGTTTATAATAGACTGTTTATCTAGCGGTAATTTACAGTCGAACCCACTTTTAACTCACCCCTGTTTGTAATTTCATACTCTTACAATGGAGCTCATTCATTTTGTGCCAGTTTATCTTATGGATCTCTGTATTTGCTTCCTTTCCAGAGTGGCAGTAGAGTAGCCATCTCCACCACTGCGTTTGAGAACACCTTCATCAAAACAGGGCCTGCCAGGAGAAACAGCTACAGGAGCAAGATGGTCCGACGCACCAAGAAGCCCAAGAAGGAGAAGACGCAAGAAAGGCAAGAGATTCGTGTTTGGTTTAGTGTTATTTTCTATACGAGAAACCATTTTGTTATTAGATATGAACTATATCTAATAGTTAACAACACTATCAACAAGGCAGGTCCTACAGGCCCTAGTTGTGTCTTGTCGCACCTTGACTACTATTCAGTCGTGTGGTCAGTTGCCACAAAAAAGGGCTTTTTGCAATTGGCTGATGTTGAATGCACCTAGCTGTCTGTCTAAACTACTGGCACACAGCTCAGACACCTATGCATACCACACAAGACATGCCACAAGAGGTCTCTTCACAGTCCCCAAGTCCAGAACAGACTATGGGAGGTGCACAGTACTACATAGAGCCATGGTTACATGGAACTCTATTCCACATCAAGTAACTGATGCAAACAGTAAAATGAGATTTAAAAATACTGGTAAAAAAAACACCTTATGGAACAGCGGGTACTGTGAAGCAACACAAACGTAGGCACAGACACATGCATACACACACACACACACGATAACATACGCACTATACACATGGATTTAGTACTGTAGATATGTGGTAGTGGTGGAGTAGGCGCCTGAGGTCACACAGTGTTGTGAATATATTTTCATGTTTTTTTTTTTTTTTTTGTATAAACTGCCTTAATTTTGCAGGACCCCAGCAGCTAATGGGGATCCATAATAAATACAAATGAAGTAAATCTCTATTAGTCTGCTCTGTAGAGGTCGCTAGTAAATTTGAACAGCTTACATGTCCAGATTTAGTCATATACAGTAGAACCACAGGGTGTAGCTGTGGCTCCTTGCAACGGTGCTAAAACTCTGTCACTGCTTGACAATGTCAACCCTCGTCACATGTCAGTCTTAAGTTTTTCATTTCAAAGATCTTACTCTGGCTTTCCTTTTTCTTTCACTGAATTGTTTAATTGATTACTCGGGAATATTATGTACATTGTTTACCACCATTTTAAGAACAATGATCATAGATGTCACAACACTACACATCTATTTTCTACCTACAAAAATTGCATTTTCTGTGGAACATTCTAGCTTGGCCCTATAGTGGTGGACTGATTCAGTGTCTTCTCTCTTTGCGCTCTTTGCCAGAACGCATATATAGTAATAACACCATTTGAAGTATAATTCTCTTAGATTAAACTATCTAGAGTCTAGACCACAAATCTAATCTAGGGAGTGCCTGGGCCTCATAGTGATAGACTGACCGTGTCTTCTCTCCTTTTTCCCCACAGGCGGCGGTCTGTGTTCAGGCGTTTTGCCATGCAGCCCTCCCCTCTGCTCCACACCAGCCGTAGTTTCTCCTCCTTCAACCGCTCCCTGTCCTCTGGGGAGAGTCTCCCAGGTTCCCCTACTCACAGCATGTCTCCCCGCTCCCCCACTGCAGCTTTCCGACCCACCCCTGACTTCAATCAGTCAGGTGAGAGTGACCGTCTTTCATTTACATTTTAATCAATAAAATACATGTGGTGTGTATCAGTAAAACAATCAATGTTTGTTAAATTAGGATGAATGTACAATATTTAACACTATTAAATATTATAGTTGAATAACGTCCTTCCCTCTGTTTCTCCAGGTGGCAACTCCTCTCAGAGTAGCTCTCCCAGCTCCAGCGCTCCAAACTCCCCCGCAGGCTCCGGCCACATCCGTCCCAGCACCCTGCACGGCCTGGGCCCCAAACTGACTGGCCAGAGGCTCCGACAGGGCCGTCGCAAGTCTGTCGGTAGCATTCCCCTCTCCCCTCTGGCCCGCACCCCATCCCCGACCCCCCAGCCCACCTCCCCGCAGCGTTCACCCTCTCCTTTACTTAGCCATGGGTCCATGGGGATCTCCAAGACCACCCAAGCATTCCCGGTCAAGATGCACTCGCCCCCTACCATTGTCCGCCACATGGCACGTCCCAAGAGCGCAGAGCCTCCCCGTTCGCCGCTCCTTAAGCGGGTGCAGTCGGAGGAGAAGCTGTCGCCCTCCTACACGGGCGACAAGAAGCACATGTGTTCCAGGAAGCACAACCTGGAGGTGACCCAGGAAGAGTCCCAGGGAGAAGAGTTGATGCCTGGGGACAGGGACCACCACACCCTGCAGAGTTTGGAGGAGACGTCCTGCGAACCTCCGGCCATCACCCGGGTCCGGCCGGCAGAGCAGGGCTGCCTCAAGAGGCCAGTTGGACGCAAAGTGGGCCGCCAGGAGTCTATGGAGGAGCTGGAGAAGGAGAAACTGAAAGCCAAGGTGGTGATGAAAAGACAGGACTGGTCAGAGAGGCGAGAGTCCCTGCAGAAGCAGGACGCACTACAGGAATCTGATATGTCTGGTGCTGAAGGAGGAAGAAGCCAGGGCAGAAGCCAAGGCTCAGAGACAGTCTCGCTGGAAGGCAAAGCTGCCAGCACCACTGTAAAAGATGTCCTGTACAAGAAGCTGAACACTCGGGCCAGTGAAGGCAGCCCTGAACCACTAGTGGGCAATAGCTCTGACTCGCCACTGTGCTCCATCCACCCTGACTGGAGCCCCCAGAAGACTGAGTGGCAGCTGTCCAGGCAGAGCAAGGAGGGTGGTAAGCCAGACAGGCTTGACTTCAAGGCCCCCAACATGGAGTTTGCCCGGAAGAGGCAGTCATTCGAGGAGCGAGAAGACTGCATGTGTCGACTCTCTCCCGTCATCCATGAGAGCCTCCATTTTGGGTCCACCCGGTCCAAGAGTCTTCAGCTGGACTCGGCCCTGGCTCTAGACCACGTCAAGGGTACCATGGGTAGCGTCCACTCCAACCCTGAGGGCCTGAACCCCAAGATATTTGCTGGGAGAGGAGAGGGAAGTGCAGTGGAGAAACTCCAGCTCATCTCCTCCAGTGAAGGCTCCCTCAGGAAGACCTCCTCAGAGTACAAGCTGGAGGGGCGTCTGGTCTCCTCCCTGAAACCCCTGGAGGGCACCCTAGACATTGGCCTGCTCTCCGGGCCAAGGGTGTCTAAAACAGACACCTGCCTCTCTAAGATGTCTGACAGTGATATGGGCTCGATAGGGACGCCCACATGGCTGCAAAGCCCAGTTGAGCGGCAGGTGTTGATTCCCCTGCTAAAACCATCTGACAAGCAGAAGAGCCCCCCCACCAGTATACTAAGCCCTGGAGCTGTTGTGGCCCTTAGCAATCCAATTCCCGCCAACGAGGAGGCTAGTATTTCCAACACTGGGCTTAAATGCAATAGCAGTGGTGAGAAGCCACACGACAGACCTAGTCACCATGAACCCCCAACGGCTCTCTCCAAGGCGGAGGTCTCAGACTTTGGGGGGAAACAAGAGAGCAGGTCCAGTATGATAACTCACGATCATAGGGCATTCCGCCACAGCACCCACTTCTCCAACTGTGGGAAGACGCCCTCCATACGGGAGGTCAGCAACGAAGACCAGGAGGAGGAGGTGGAGCCACCTCAAGAGACCCCAGCCCCCGCACAGCAAAACAACACCGATATCTCCAAGACACCGGATACAGTTGTCGTTCCAAAGACGGAGAGTCCCAAAAATACTGCAGCATCCTTCCCTGCCTCAAAGGTGGAGGTTCAAGCAACAGCCCCTCATGCAGCTGTACCAGTGAAGCAAAGTTCAGATTGTCAGTCAGGGCCCAGTTACCTGCAGAGCAATGAGAAACAAAGACCAGCTGAGAATACAAGTAGCATCACTACAGTTGTAAAATATAATTTAGAGCAGACTTCATACCTGTCAAAGCAGCAGATGGTATACAGCAGTCCCTCGACAGTGACCACAACACAAACGTCCATCCCTGCTCCAATCTCTAGTCTTGGAGATATGAACCGAACAAGTGGTCAAATGTCTCCAAGACAGGACGCCACAGGGAAAACTCAAAACTCGGACAAGGTTCAAAGCAACAGGCCAGTACTAAACAAGGACAGTGAACCGGCCAGTGTGTCTGCTGTTGAGGAGCTCAAAGCTGCAAACGCAGCAAGAGATAAAATGGCTGAAGTCAGAGAGACAAGTCCTAAAGTGGATGTAAAATGTGTCTTATCTAAAGGAATTTTGGACACTGCAACTGCTAAAACAGAAGCAACACAGAGGTGTTGTGAAGATGCTTGTCCCATTGGCAGTCAGGTAGCTATTAGTAGTGTAGCAAAGCAAATTAGACAAGGTCCCACTTCACCAAAGACAAAGGGTAGCATTGCAAAGACTGGAGAGCGAGAGAAGCCATATTTAACACACCGACTTGCTGAAAAGACTTGGGTCAAAGGGGCTCTTGAGGCAGAAATCAGAGTCCCTAAAAAGCAAACTGCTGATGTGAATACCAAAGAGACGAGTCCTGTGCTGATAGTGAAACAATCACCACCAAGTCCTGCTTCAACAAATCAAACAACCTTCAATCCCAAAACTAAGCCAAGATCTGAGGAAGAGAGGGAGAGGTATGAAGTGAAAACTCCCACCCCAGTCGTCAATTTAAGCCTGGATTCAAAACAGCAAGAAACTACAGTCTCAATGGTCAAAGAAATCCCAGACTCAAAGCAGGAAGAACTCCTACTCAAAACCTCGGTTCAAAGCCACATCGTCAAAGAAAGTTCAGACTCCAAACTAAACAAATCTTTGTGCCAAACTCCTGTCCCAACCCCAGTTGTCAGACACCACTCTGACCCAAAACAGAAAGAACCAGAACTCCACACCTTTGCCCCAACCCCAGCCCAAGTCATCAAAGATAACCTGGACTCAAAACAAAAATCACCCCCTCACAAAACCTCTGCCTCAACCTCAATGATCTCAAAACAAAAGGAAATCACTACTTCAACTGTTAGACAAATCATAGACTCAAAACAGAAATCCCCCCCTCACAAAACTCTTGCCCCAACTGCAACCCCAGTAATGAAAGAGCCAGCGCCGGTCCTTGCTGCAGCCCAACAGCAGGCCCAAAAAGAGGCTCTGACTGGAGCCAGCGCTCCCTCCCAGTCTACCCCTGTACCAGTCCTGCCGGCCCTAGCCATGAGAAGAGAAGCACACACACCCAACGGTGGAGCTCTCTCAGGCAGGGCCAGCGGCAGCACCGGACAGGAGGCTGTGGTCCAGACCTCCAGGGAGGATCAGGGGAGACCGAGGGTAGAGGCTCCCAGGTCAGAGGGCCTTAGATCAGACTCTCATAGGAGTCTGGGTGGGGTGGATACCACAGGGCCAACACCCACCTCCACCAGCAACAGCACCCCCCAGGCCAAACACAGTAAAGCTGAATCCAGGGTCACTAACTCTGATAAACAGGTAGCCTGCAGCCGAAAGGAACAGGCTGACAAGAAGAAAAGGGAGTCGGGTCAAGAGGCAGCGTCTACACAGAAAAACACCAAGAGAGAGACTTTGAGAGTGGCTACCTTGGTGAAAGAGGGTTCAGGTTCAGACAAAGATTCGGCCCGACACAAGCAAACCAAGGAGTCGCCACGCGGCCCTGCAAACAAAGGAAATGCGGAATTTAAAAAATAAGACAGCATCCACCCTTACTTTTGCGGTATGTCCAAGATAAGACAAGGCAGACATTTTAGTTGTTCATAGTGTCATCATACCTTATTTTTTTGTGAACCGGGTAGCTGTTACTTCAGTGTTTATATGGCGTGAGAGAGGTGTGTTATCCTGAAAGGGTGTGTGTGTATGTAGTGGTGTAAGCGTATGCTTGGGCAATACTGTAAATGTGTAATGTTTTTGGACTGAATGTAGACAATGATTTGCTGCTCATTTGTGGTCCTCTGCTGTGTGAAGAAAGTGTCAAATTTGTATCCTGTGATTGTTGAGGTTTTATTTTTTAATCGACAGCGGAGTGCAATGTGCAATCAAAATGTCAGTGGGCAGTAAGGAAGTAGCCTTTTCCAAGGTTTTGAATTGCACTCTGGGTTTAGAGTTCTGGGTTAAGAGCACCTGAAATTGAAGGTAGCAGACTTTCGATGCGTGTAGACTGAACTATTTCACTCCCACTCAAAAAGCTTTGTGAGGTGAAAATACGCTAGTCATGGCATGTCATCCGATGAACCATTTTAGTTGTGTGACAGTGATGCAGATCATTCACTGGCAAGCGTCATACACAAGTCAAATATCACCAAAAGTTTGTTTAGATACTTTGTCACTTTTTTTTATTATTACCTAGAGGTGAAGTGTTTTTTTGTTTTGGGTAGCGGTGCACAGCAGGTATGCACTATGTCCTGTGCTTCTCACCTAGAACTATTAAATATGGAATCATCTTACGGTTCTGGAATCCTATTTAGTGGAAGGGGCCTTAGAGTTAAGGGGGAATAAATAAAAAAACTTGCTGTTCTTAGCAGGTTATGGTGTAATTCACATTCCTTTCACATCTCTACATTTCTAAACCTTTGATTTTTATGCAATTGTGTACATAAGTATGACAAAACTAACTGTAAAAATTGGGATACATGGGCTTAAGTGAATATATGTGTTTGTTTTGTATATATATATATTTTGCAATGTCATGTTTGTATACTCGATGATATGTCATTTCAGAATAAAGTTCCGCTTGATAATTCTGTGGTCTAGAATAAGCTAATGTAATGTCTATCTATATCTATCCAAAATACATCCTCTCTCTAACAGTCATTTTAACACATTCTGATATGTTCAGAATTTTACTTGAGGAGAAAACAGCTTACATGGGCAATTGTGCTTTTCCTCAAATGTAGTGTTGAAAATGAAACAAAAAACAACTGTGAGGGGCAAGTGGTTCCCAAGAATGCGTTCAATCGTGATGATGTATGAAGAATTGTAATGAACTTGTAAAATTGATACTTCGCTGAGCCCAGGAGAAAATATGTATGTTATTATGACAATGTGTAGAATGCAAGCTCCAAGGAGTTAGAATAAACCAACAATTGTAAGTATGTTTGCCACACTATGGAAGAGATTTGTCAGTCTGTTTTTAAGGAGTCTGCATCTATTGGGTGTTTTCCAGTTGTGTTTATATTTGTACGGACAGACATTCATACAATGTGAAATGTATTTTCGGGTATGGTCAATTTAAAAAGGGCTTCAATTCAAGTAAACGTCACGCAAATGTATTGAGAATGTCAGGGTTGCAAGAGATTAGATTTCAGTTACAGTACTGAAGTTGTGTTCTAGCCTTGTATTGTTTTTGTCGTTTTCGTTCTTCTCCAGACTTTTCTTTTTCCGTAAGTGATGCAGTAGCCTACATTTATGTACCAGATCGGCCAGATGAAACTGCCCAGTTACATGTCTAGCTAACAATAGGCTTGAAAGGACGGATTTTGTAAAAACAAAATGCACCAATATACAAACCTTAGTTCATATACATAAATGTCATTATTCTAGACAGTTGATGTTTAGATGATGATACTAGCTTTGTGTATCAGAAAACAGTTGACTTCTTTTACACTGACATAGGGATGTCCTGTAGTTCAGCTGTCAAGCCTTTTGATTGCATACCCTAAATATCAAACAAAGTAGGTTTCTAATTAGGCGATACAATATTAACTCTATAATGTAGGATATGTCATAAAAATAAACAATCTACTGTATCTTAGAGAGGCAAACAAAAAATAGTATAAACTGGACATAATATATTTACATAAATTACATACTGTACCCAAGAAGGCACATTGTAGACAAATAAGATTGATTGTAGAGATTTTTTAAATGTGTTAACCGAATCTGAAGTTTTACTATTCTCATTAGTTATTGTAAATGTATTGTCAAACATTTGGGCAGAAGAGAAATTCACCTTTAATATTAGACACCTTTCCCCTCCTAGTTGTAGTAGTAGAGGGAGAGTAGGATAAGAATGATTGAGATAAATGTCTTATGGAGCTCATCTTGTCCCCTGTCAAACAGGCTCTGAATACAGACATAAATTAATCGAAAACACTTTCTTTGAATGACGGAGCATATATTTGTCTCCATGCCTTTTGTTTCTGACGATTGACATTTAAATCCTTTAAAAAAAAGCACATTCAATGTTTGTTTACAAATTCTTCATGGATGTATATTTTGTATATTGTGTAATTGATTTGCCAAATCTGTGTACTACATCACAGGAAATATGTTTGATGTTTGTGATTTCCTCACCTACCCAGCCACCCAGTTGTGCTGTTAGACTGTCTCTGTTTCAACATCCGTCGGGTCCCACATGGTCCTGCTAGTTTTTTGTTTCGTTTTTCCTTTGTGTGAAACTAGCATTAGATGAACTTGCTTACTATGTTTTGTCTTTTAGGATCTGTGCAATAAAAATGTTTGAGTTTTGGTATTTCGCCCAAGGAAACCTCTATGGATGTCATAGATGTTGTATATTAAAACAGATATTTATACTTCTAAAGTTGCATAACACTGAGAATAAAAAGCATGATAAAACTCGCTTTTTCTTTTTATTGATTTAATGAAATGATCATAAATCTGAAAATGCATAATTTTTTTTGCATTGTGATGTAGAGATTATGAAGAGCTACATTAAAATGGCATATGCCTGGCCTTGTATGATACAAGGCCAGGCCTATGCCATTTTAATGTAGTTCTTCAGTTGTATTTAACCTTAAGTTCAGCTGTAAGGCATGTGATTGAACTACCCTGATTGTTAGTCAGTGAACTAAACTTTGCTCTGTCCCCTTAAGATCATCTATAAATGCTGAAACTATAATCTGTAACCGCTTTCTTTGGAGGTGAAGTTCAGGGTTGGGCTAGGGTTATTGGAAAGTTGGTTGAACTATTACCATCTGCACTTGACTATATCCTAATAACGTGTTACCTTTCAAAGCAGTTCGGATCCTCTGTATTTCTTCCGTAATGATGACAAATGAAATTGTTAAAATTGCCATTGACATAACGACAAGTCCAAATGCTAACATGCCTGCGAAAAAAAAATCCAAAATAAATTCAAATGCACATCTGATAACCTTTCCTTTGAACCAACACATTGTCCTATCAATGTTTATCACTTTATTGGCATTGCTCTGAACCCAACCAATTAATTGAATATTGGAACAGTTGCATGCCAAAGGCTTGTCACTCAGGTCAATTTTGCTCTTTTCTGTTAAAGCTTTGACAGTCTACGTCAACCATTTCTATCTGATTCATGGCTAAATTTAGCAGGACATTATTCAGTGTGGAGAATGCATTCATACTGGCTACAACTAGTTTATTACCACTAAGATCTACATACACCAGGTTGGTGAGGTAGCGAAATGCATTCTTCTTAACAGATACGATGTCACACACTGCCAAAACCAGCCTCTGTAGAAGAGGAACATGCATAAACATCTCACCATTAGAAACAACCCTGTCCTTAAAGGAACCACCCCTCAAATTGAGACTCTCCAGGCTTTTCAAACCTTCCAGAAGGTTCCACTGGACACTGAAGTCACCCGCAGCTAGAACGTAACTATGTGTTTTATGTTTTTATTATGGTTTAAACAGAAGCCGTTGTGAATTTTGGGCCTGCTCTGAAATATGTGATAGTTGGCTTCTAAACGAGTTGGAAAAAGTGGGTTTGGTGTCAGTTTGTATCAGTTTGGTGGACGTTCGTTCCAAGTGTTCCATTGCCATACTGGCTGGCAACGTTCTTATCAGTTGCTTGCTAGCTAGCCAGCTACGGCTAACGTACAGTCACATCAAAAAGTGCAACCAGAATAACAGAAAAGTAGCTGTATTTGTATAAGCTGTTTTCTATAGACATTTATTTGGATACATCCATAACAATGAGCTAATGAGGCGCGATTTCGGCTGGCATAGAAAATGTGCTCACTCGTCAGGACACTGATGTTCAGAGGAGCATTCAGGATTAAACCCACTTTTTGTAAAAAGGTAGCTTTATTTTGTTATGTTCTGTCAACTCAATTTTGACAAATGCAGATAGAACCTTATAGTCCCAAGCTCTCCATAGGCGTAAAGGGAAGCTGCAAGTGCAACACTGCGGTGGGATAACAATAAAAGGCCAATGATGTCTCCATTGTCTGGAACAAAAGTATTTTTCCCCCCCAGGGCTCTGTCTGTGAGTGTATCTTGTCACTCCTAGGGATATGATCTGTGTATGTGCCCAGAGCAGTCGGCACACTGTAAAACTGGAACCAAGCCCACATCAAGGGATTGGGATGAACAAATGCTTTGAGTTTGTCATTTCTCACTAACAATGGGAGCTCTGCCATACGGGAGGCTGTCCCTAGCAAAGGACAAGCGACAGTTTGTGAGAGTCACGTTAGGTAGACTACAGATATTGAGATGAGCGAGATGCAAGACTTCGCTCTCACGCAGTCACACACAGTATCCGCATGGGTTCGCTTCAATCTGTTGTAGCGTTGTACAGCATACAGCGTTGTAGCCAGGGTCAAAAACAGTGGAGAAGTTGAGCAACCACTTACATAACGCAGATTCTCTGGACCCTTACAACGTCGGAGGTCCCCCCCCAGTCTTTTTGATCTGACATAACAGGTTTATATTTACCAATACCATATGTTTGTGTAGAGGAAATCATGCGTGTAGTAGAAAAGTAAATTAAAAAGGAATTAGTGCAGGTGCAAAAATAAGTGAACCCCAAGTTGCAACCTTTTAGGGACAGACGTTCCGCTAGATGCAGCACTAACCTTTGATGATCTTCATCAGATGACACTCCTAGGACATTATGTTACACAATACATGCATGTTCTGTTCAATCAAGTTCATATTTATATCAAAAAACAGCTTTTTACATTAGCATGTGATGTTCAGAACTGGCATACCCACCGCAAACTTCTGGTGAATTTACTAAATTACTCATGATAAACGTTCACAAAAAAACATAATTATTTTAAGAATAATAGATACAGAACTCCTTTATGCAATCGCGGTGTCAGATTTTAAAATAGCTTTTCGGCGAAAGCACATTTTGCAATATTCTGAGTAGATAGCTCGGCCATCACAGGCTAGCTAATTTGACACCCACCAAGTTAGGTGCTCACTAAACTCAGAATTACTATAAGGAAAATTGGATTACCTTTGCTGTTCTTCGTCAGAATGCACTCCCAGGACTTCTACTTCAACAAATGTTGTTTTGGTTCCAAATAATCCATAGTTATATTCAAATAGCTCCATTTTGTTCGTGCGTTGAGGTCACTATCCGAAGGGTGACGCGCGAGCGCATTTCGTGACAAAAAAATTCAAAATATTCCATTACCGTACTTTGAAGCATGTCAACCACTGTTTAAAATCATTTTTTATGCTATTTTTCTCGTAAAATAGCGATAATATTCCAACCGGGTGACGTTGTATTCATTCAAAGGCTGAAAGAAAAAAATGGAGTAGTCTCGTGGACGCGCATCTCCAGTGTCGCTGTTCCCAGCCTGACCACTAACAAATACTCCTGCTGTTCTTCGCCCAGAGACTGCAGACACCCCATTACACTTTCTGGCACCTTCTGAGAGCCAATGGAAGCCTTAGAAAATGTCATGTTACAGCACAGATGCTGTATTTTCGATAGAGATGGTACAGAAGGACAATAAATTGTCAGACAGGGCACTTCCTGTATGGAATCTTCTCAGGTTTTGGCCTGCCATATGAGTTCTGTTATACTCACAGACACCATTCAAACAGTTTTAGAAACTGTAGAGTGTTTCCTATCCAAATCTACTAATTATATGCATATTCTAGATTCTGGGCAGGAGTAGTAACCAGATTAAATTGGGTACGTTTTTTATCCGGCCATGAAAATACTGCCCCCTATCCCAAACAGGTTAAATCAAGTAAGAAAGTAGAATCAGGTGGGTAAATAATTGGGTACCAAATTAACCAATCAAAGGAGCGATAATTAGGAAAGAGTTTGGTGGCTCTGATAAATAGAGACAAGAAACCTGGTCAGTTTGGTGTTACCCATCCAGGTGAATGCAAAGGACACCATGCAGAGAGGAAAGGAGATCTCAGAGGACATCAGGACGAGGGTAGTGAGAGCTATAAAATCATCTAAAAAAAGATTTGAGCTCCGTCAGTCCACTATGAGGCAAATAATTTACAACTGGAAAGCATTTTACATGACAGCAACTCAGGCCTAAAAGTGAACACCCTTCCAAAATATCCCCAAGATCCACAATGAACAATAATAAATCAGTAAAAACCTACCAAAACTTAACATCTAGAGATTTGCAGACCTCCCTTACTGCATCTCAGGTAACTGTGCATGCTTCAATAAGAACACTGAATCGAAATGCCATTCATGGGAGGGTTGCTAGGAAGAAGCCTCTGCTGTCAAAAAATAACCAAACTGCCCATCTTTACTTTGCCAGAGACCACCTGGACAAACCTGAAGGTTTCTGGAAATCCATTCTCTGGACCGATGAGTCCAAAATGTACCTTTTTGGTCACTATCAATACCATTATGTTTGGCGAAAACCCAACACTGCCTACCACCAAAATAACCTTATCCCAACAGTCAAGCATGGTAGTGGGAATGTCAAGATCTGGAGATGCTTTTCCTCCTCTGGACCTGGACGACTACACATCATTAAGGGAACCATGAATTCTGAAGTATACAAGGAGATTCTTGAACTGAACATCAGGCCATCAGTCAAGGAGCTACAGCTGGACCGAAAATGGGTCTTCCAACAAGACAACGGCCCAAAGCATTTAAGCAAATCTACCAAAGAATGGCTCAGGAGAAAGAAGAGTTGTGTTTTGGATTAGCCAAGTCAAAGCAGGCAGTTCATGCCAGACACCCCTCAAACCTCATTCAATTGGCTGAGTTCTATAAGGAGGAGTGGGCAAAAATCCCTCAAAACAGATGTCAGAGACTGACTACTGGTTATAGGAGACATTTACTCCAAGTTATCGCTGCTAATGGAGGTGCCACAAGCTATTGACTGAAGGGGTTGACATTTTTGCACACATCAAATCTTAGTTTCTGTTAAATAAACCACTTTTGTGAAATAAATAATAAAAATGTATATTTTTTTGTTTGATATTTACTTGGAATGTCTTTATTACGTATTAGGGTTTAGATAAGGATTTCGTTTTTAAATATTTTATAGTAAAATCATGACCAGCCCTGTAGGGTTCACACACCTTCAAGCAGCACTGTATAACTTTCAAAATACAGAAATCCAGCCATCATGATGCATTTGGCATCGACGCCAAATGCTTCATACCGGGTATATTTCTGTATTATGACACTCCAAATTGAGCTCCGGTGCATCTTATTTCTTTTAATCATCCTTGATGTCACTACAACTTGATTGGAGTCCACCTGTGGCCAATTCAATTGTTTAGACATGATTTACAAAGAAACACACCTGTCTATATAACGCCCCACAGTTGACAGTGCATATCAGAGCAGAAACTATACCATGAAGTCCAAGGAACTGTCCGTAGATCTCCGATATAGAATTGTGAGGAGGCATATACTGTATGTCTATTGCGCTGCACACAATTTAAACATGTATTGAATCTTGAATGATGTATGCCAAGATGTACCAGAGATAAGGGACTGTTGATATTACAAACACACAACTCAATTGCCGATTCACTAGTATGAATAAAATGGCAAAACGCTTTTTTTGTTCAAGCACTCAAGAACTGTTGTCCACTAAAGATGATCTGTTTGCATCTGTCAATTTATTGGCTGTCCAGTATCCAGACGACCTGTCCCCAGTGCTTCTTATACAGTTCATTTCTTTCCGTAACTGTTAAGACCGGTGTTGTGCCGAATATCACCCCCCTGACAGAATTCTCCCCCCCTTCGCGTTCTTCATTGCTGCGAGCTGCTTGCTAGTTGAGATTTCTGCTCTTCACTCTGTTGTCAGTTTATCCTAAATTTCACTGATCTTAGTAGCAGAAAGCATTTTTGTCTGCAGTTTTCGGTTTGGCTATTTGTTTCAATATGGCGCCCTGGGTGAACACCCCCCCCCCCCCCCCTTCAGTGCCCGGTATGGATAATAATTCAGCCATAGTTGTTCTGAAATGTTTATTGCTTGCCAACATTTTACTCCCTCTATGTTTAATATAACACACAGGTCTAAGGTCTGATATGCGCTTTTGAACACCTGAGTAAGCTCCACTCATTGCACTGGCACCGTCGTAGGCTTGACCACTGCATTTGTTCACTGATATCTCCTTACCTTAAATCATACTTTCAAAAAAAACATTTTTTCTAATACTAAACTAATTATATTTCAAGGCCTGAGGCACTTTTTCAGTCACTTTCCTGAATCCCAAGAAACAAACACTTAGCTTCCTAGTACATATGGAAATTAAAAAGGTTTATGAATTACTTTTTGAAAGGTTACTGTCAAAATGATTTATTACCAGTGGTGATTTTAGCATGTAAATCTTGGTGGGGCATACTCACAAAAATATTTTGGGATGCATTACAGCAAAGCCACCACACAAAACTACATGAATTGCACTATAATGGTGACAAACGGTGCCCACAAACTGTTAGGGCCTACATAAAGCTGTCCCAACAGCAGAGCTTTCATCTCAGCACCATGTAGTGAATCTTTACCACTGTTACACCTGGATATTAGCGGGGCCTTGTCTGGCAGCGAAACAGTTCATTCAGCCTCATTTACTGCCTTTAAAAAAACATAACTGATATGGCTGACTTGCTTAAACAAATGTGGTTTCTGACAATTGAGATGTACAAACTAAGATGTATACCAAGTCAGAACCATAGAATAAATAAAGGGGATATAAGCAGACAATGAAACTCTTACAATATAAAATTATTATGTTTCTCTAAAACAGTCTATAGGCTACATGTGCACCACCAAGTCAGAACAGTATGCTAAGTTATGAGGGGGAAAGGGACCAAATTATTAGGGTGAAGCACATATGCTACTAACAGCTTACTACACAACATACACTTAGTATTACTTTCTTAGCTACAAGACATTGTCCGTGGGCAAATTTTGTCATAAAAGTCTGTCATTCTTATGGTGCTTTCAAGACAACTGGGAACTCGGAAAATCATGACGTCAGTGATCTTCAGGTCGGAGCTCGAGAAAGAGGCCAGAATTCCTTGGAATTCCGATATGAATGACCATATTTTCCCAGTCGGAGCTCCTGTTTTCTTGAGTTCCCAGTTGACTTGAACTCACTGAAGTCTGAGATTTCCCAGCTCCGAGTTTCCAGTTGTTTTGAACACGGCAGAAGTCATGCTCGATTGACAGCATGGCCAATATAGTCAACCTTTTTTTGGCCCATGGTGTCGAAGGTTATTCCTTTTAAGCTTGGAAAAAAGACCCTTAAACCCAGACTTGGACCACACACCCACTCCACTGAATAGCAGGCTAGTGATTGCATTGCAACGCTTGCAGTAAGCCACTGATTCCTTCCAAACCACTCATTGTTGAATTTGTGATTTCCAACTTGTTGTGTAATGTTTGTCCAATGGCCGATGAGCGTTTTATCTATAATTTCCCTTCATATCACAAGAATTGAGAAGGATTTGCCAGTAAATTGTCGACTTGATTCATGACAATGACTGCTAGCTTGCTAGCTAAGATTTTGAAAGTATGATGTTGACATGATCAATTCAATCAAAGCTACGGTAGATGTGACTTGACGTCGTTTTATCTGTGGCCAATGACCTTTAGGTTATTTGGATGGCCACTTCTAATGTAACTCTAGGGCAGCACCCAAAGGGCTTGAATTTTCGAGTTCTACCCGTAGATTGTGCGGTGACGTAGTGTCCCCATGAGGGACAGAACACTGAGCCAATCACGGCGCAACTTGAGAACATTACCAACCCCTAAGCTTCATATTTTCCGCTGGCTGCCCCACCACCACAGAAAGCACTGAGCTAGGCTGAAACACCTGCATTTTGGAGCTGCTTTCCTCAAGAAAGAAAAAAAGAGACTATGTTTGTACGCGGCTTTATTAACTCAGTAATTTTTATTTTTACATTGTTTGCAAACTGATACAGTGCATTCGGTAGGGTATTCAGACCCTTTGACTTTTTCAACATTTTCTTACGTAACAGCCTTGTTCTCAGTTGGATAAAATAAAAAACAATCCTCTTCAAAATCCTCTTCAATTACAGCCTTGTATCTTCTTGGGTATGACGCTACAAGCTTAGCATCCCTGTATTAGGGGGTTTCTCCCATTCTCCTCTGCAGATCCTCTCAAGCTCTGTCAGGTTGGGTGGGGAGCATCGCTGCACACCTATTTTCATGTCTCTCCAGCGACGTTCGATAGGGTTCAAGTCCGGGCTCTGGCTGGGCCACTCAAGGACATTCAGAGACTTGTCCCGAAGCCACTCATGCGTTGTCTTGGCTGTGTGTTTAGGGTCATTGTCCTGTTGGAAGGTGAACCTTCAACCCAGTCTGAGGTCCTGAGAACTCTGGAGCAGGTTTTCATCAAGGATCTCTTTGTACTTTGCTCCGTTCATCTTTCCCTCAATCCCGACTAGTCTTCCTGACTCTGAAAAACATCCCCACAGCATGATACTGCCATGCTTCACCGTAGGGATGGTGCCAGGTTTTCTCCAGATGTGACGCATTCAATCTTGGCCAGAGACCAAAGAATCTTTAGGTACCTTTTGGCAAACTCCAAGCGGACTGTCATGCCATTTACTGAGGAGTGGCTTCTGTCTAGTCACTCTACCATAAAGGCCTGATTGGTGGAGTGCTGCAGAGATGGTTGTTCTTCTGGAAGGTTCTCCCATCTCCAAAGAGGAACTCTGGAGCTATATCAGAGTGACCATTGGGTTCTTGGTCACCTCCCTGACCAAGGCCTTCTCCCCCGGAAGAGCTGAGTAATCTTCTTCCATTTAAGAACAATGGAGGCCATTGTGTTCTTGGGGACCTTCAATGCTGTAGAAATGTTTTGGTACCCTTCCCCACATCTGTGCCTCAACACAATCCTGTCTCTGAGCTCTATGGACAATTCGCTCGGTTTTTGCACTGATATGCACTCTCAACTGTGGGACCTTGTATAGACAGGTGTGTGTCTTTCCAAATCATGTCCAATCAATTGAATTTACCACAGGTGGACTCTAATCAAGTTGTAGAAACATTTCAAGGATGATCAATGGAAACAGGATGGAGCTGAGCTCAATTTCGAGTCTCATATCGTAAGATCTGAATACTTCCAAAAACCTATTTTTGCTTTGTTATTATGGGGGATTGTGTGAAGATTGATGAGGGGGAAGAAAACAATTTAATCAATTGTATAATAAAGCTGTAACGTAACAAAATTTGGAAAAAGTCAAGGGTCTGAATACTTTCCGAATGCTCTGTCCAGTATGTGACACATATTAATGCCAAAATAACATGCAAAACAGGCAACAAAAAAAGTATTATATATATATATATATATGTGTATATATATGTGTGTGTATATATATGTGTGTATATATATATACATATATATGTGTATGTATATATATATATATATATATATATGTGTGTATATATACACATATAAATATATATATATACATATATACATACATATATATGTATATATATGTATGTATGTATGTATGTATGTATGTATGTATGTATGTATGTATGTATGTATGTATGTATGTATGTATGTATGTATGTATGTATGTATGTATGTATGTATGTGTATATATGTATATGTATATATGTATGTATGCATGCATGCATGTGTGTGTGTATATATATATATATATACACAGTACCAGTCAAACGTTTGGACACACCTACTCATTCAAGGGTTTTTCTTTATTTGTACTATTTTCTATATTGTACAATAATAGTGAAGACATCAAAACTATGAAAGAACACATATGAAATGTAGTAACCAAAAAAGTGTTAAAGAAATATATTATATATTTGAGATTCTTCAAAGTAGCCACCCTTTGCCTTGATGACAGCTTTGCACACTTTTGGCATTCTCTCAACCAGTTTCATGAGGTAATCACCTGGAATGCATTTCAATTAACAGGTGTGCTAAACAGGTGTGGCTCCAAACAGGTGGGGCTCTGCGCTCTTAGTGGTAGCAGAAATTGACCCACTATGGTGTTTACTTTCTGCATCTACGTCATATCACTGAGTCTAACTTTAAAATAAAAAGGGACTAGGCCAATTACCAATTGGTACCAATTGGTATCATAATCTTATTTTACGTGATTTACTCAACGTTGTTTTTTAATTTTTAGATCTACAACTGATAGGCTGGCTACTAAAATATTTTAATTTGATCGCTTTCTAACTACAGTTCCTCTGAGATGACAGAGACAGAGTTAGTTTGAAACCAAAATGGCTGCCATCCCATCTTCAGACCACAGAGGACAGAATTTCTCTACCACATTAGTATCTCACTTTACAATAAGTCAGCATAGCTATAGAATAAATTTCAGTTTTGGTAAGGCATAACTGCAGTCCTTAGTTTACCATTGTCTTTAATGTGTCATGAGACTTGATATTAATGTCAAATACTTGTGGATGTGGCATACATCCTTGAACAACAGGGGGCACTGTCAGGCCGTCGAAACGCGGGTGGGTTGCAATGAAATGAATGCTCATCTGTTATGCAACAACTCTATCCAATTGAGAGATAAAGAAGACACACATTATAATCTCTGTATAAATAGATATAAATCTTTGGGTGATTAGGATACCACCCTGAATAAGCTGCATATTCGACAGAGAGACCAAAGATTAGTGGCCAGTCACTCAATCCCAAATCCAAATGGGATTCTGTGGGATTCTGATGTGCTCAGAGGGAATTTAAAATGTTAAAGATGCTGAATACACATTATTATTGCATATATAATACACCACACAATGCAATCTGTGATAAACACAAACAATGTTATGTATTATTGCATGAGATGTACTGTATTTCCTGAATACAGCAGCAAGACTTGATTCACAGCCCTAGGCCATGTAATAATACTGCGATCTCTTCGTGCAGCAGAAGTAGGCCCAGTATAGAAACGTACTGAATTATGCCCACTCCAGATTACATACAAACACAATTAAATCCTGTGACCTCTGTCTCCATTCAATAACCCTTGCTGCATCATCTGTGTAATTACAGTACAGTCGTGATCAGGCAGATGTAGCCTACTGGCACCCACCACCCTCACTGAGTCATTAACAAAAAAGCCAGGCAGGCACAGACAAAACAAATCACTTCAGGGATATTTAAAAACTGGGTTCTGATAAAATAGGGCAGAAAAAAAGGATATCGGGTTTGGGAATTGAGGCCAGCCAGCCAGCCATGGTAAAACTGTCATGGCAGTGGGGATGTCGCGGACGATGGCGAAGAAGTCAAAGGTCTCCCATGGCAGGGTTTAGCACAAAGCACAGACAGCAGGGCTATTCTGACCTACATCACTCAATTAGACATCAATGGACACTGGCCGCTGCATGTGGAACAGCCAGGACCTTAATCTCCCCCAAATGTAAATAATCTTTACAGCCCCTCTGACAAAAACAGTGAAAGAGGGGTAGGAAGGTGGAAAGGGGGGCTTGTGTGTGAGAATAGAATGTAATTGTGTATTTTCCTTCAGATAGACTAATGCCTACCCCTCCCCCCGTGTGCATTGAGAAAGAGAGCATACAGGTAAACAAGGGGATATTATGATTGCTACTCTGCGTTGGTTAGGAGCTGAGGTTAGGAGTATATTGCCAGGAGGAGAAATTTCCCACAGCCCGGAGAAGTTTGTTTGGGTTTGTGCAATCACCAAGGTTACTTTAGGCAGTTTGTTATTCAGTTAGACTAGACTTGGGTATCTTCACTGTATGTATCTTGGGTTCCTCTTGAGTTTCTCTTTAGCGTTATAGTTGTTTGTATTGCCTATTTATGACAGTTATTTATAGTTACAGGGAGGTCTTATTTTCAGTGGAAGCCTTGACTGGCTTTTTACTTTTCCATGTGGCCCACTGGCCTATGTTTGACATGTTATCCGTCTCTATCATATAACCGCAGTGATGCAGTGATAAGGTTTCCTGTTCGTCAACAAGCTAGGCAGCAGCATGAAATTGGAACTGTTCACCAATTTACACAATGGTCAAAATGGTGTAGGGTACAGGAGAGTGCAGACGGAGGGAGATGGGGTACGGTACAGGAGAGTGCAGACGGAGGGAGATGGGGTACAGGAGAGTGCAGACGGAGGTAGATACGGTACAGGAGAGTGCAGACGGAGGGAGATACGGTACAGGAGAGTGCAGACGGAGAGAGATGGGGTACAGGAGAGTGCAGACGGAGGGAGATACGGTACAGGAGAGTGCAGACGGAGGGAGATGGGGTACAGGAGAGTGCAGACGGAGGTAGATACGGTACAGGAGAGTGCAGACGGAGGGAGATACGGTACAGGAGAGTGCAGACGGAGGGAGATACGGTACAGGAGAGTGCAGACGGAGAGAGATGGGGTACAGGAGAGTGCAGACGGAGGGAGATGGGGTACAGGAGAGTGCAGACGGAGGGAGATACGGTACAGGAGAGTGCAGACAGAGGGAGATGGGGTACAGGAGAGTGCAGACGAAGGGAGATACGGTACAGGAGAGTGCAGACGGAGGGAGATGGGGTACAGGAGAGTGCAGACGGAGGGAGATACGGTACAGGAGAGTGCAGACGGAGGGAGATACGGTACAGGAGAGTGCAGACGGAGGGAGATGGGGTACAGGAGAGTGCAGACGGAGGGAGATGGGGTACAGGAGAGTGCAGACGGAGGGAGATACGGTACAGGAGAGTGCAGACGGAGGGAGATGAGGTACAGGAGAGTGCAGACGGAGAGAGATACGGTACAGGAGAGTGCAGACGGAGGGAGATGAGGTACAGGAGAGTGCAGACGGAGAGAGATGAGGTACAGGAGAGTGCAGACGGAGGGAGATGGGGTACGGTACAGGAGAGTGCAGACGGAGGGAGATGGGGTACAGGAGAGTGCAGACGGAGGGAGATGGGGTACGGTACAGGAGAGTGCAGACGGAGACAGATGGGGTACGGTACAGGAGAGTGCAGACGGAGAGAGATGGGGTACGGTACAGGAGAGTGCAGACGGAGAGAGATGGGGTACGGTACAGGAAAGTGCAGACGGAGGGAGATGGGGTACGGTACAGGAGAGTGCAGACAGAGAGATGGGGTACGGTACAGGAGAGTGCAGACGGAGGGAGATGGGGTACAGGACAGTGCAGACGGAGCGAGATGGGGTACGGTACAGGAGAGTGCAGACGGAGAGAGATGGGGTACGGTACAGGAGAGTGCAGACGGAGAGAGATGGGGTACGGTACAGGACAGTGCAGACGGAGCGAGATGGGGTACGGTACAGGAGAGTGCAGACGGAGAGAGATGGGGTACAGTACAGGAGACTGCAGACGGAGAGAGATGGGGTACGGTACAGGAGAGTGCAGACGGAGGGAGATGGGGTACGGTACAGGAGACTGCAGACGGAGAGAGATGGGGTACGGTACAGGAGACTGCAGACGGAGAGAGATGGGGTACGGTACAGGAGAGTGCAGACGGAGGGAGATGGGGTACGGTACAGGACAGTGCAGACGGAGCGAGATGGGGTACGGTACAGGAGAGTGCAGACGGAGAGAGATGGGGTACAGTACAGGAGACTGCAGACGGAGAGAGATGGGGTACGGTACAGGAGAGTGCAGACGGAGGGAGATGGGGTACAGGAGAGTGCAGACGGAGGGAGATGGGGTACGGTACAGGAGACTGCAGACGGAGAGAGATGGGGTACGGTACAGGAGAGTGCAGACGGAGGGAGTTGGGGTACAGGAGAGTCTGGAAGGTGAATGATGGAGATGGACAATATCTTGATGGAACTTCTCGTTGATGTCACTGAACGCTACATGGCCAGCGTGACAGCAGGCGGTGGAGGCAGGAGTGGAAGGCATTGTTTACTGAGGCTTGTTTATGTCATTCATTTAATGAAGAGGCTGATCTCAGTTCTAACTATGTGACCTACATTGTGTTGTTAACAATAAGGTGTGGATTTAAAACGAAACAAGCACTCAGGCACTACACGCACGTAGGTGAACATGTAGGCGCAAGCAGGCGCACACACACACATGTACATGCGCATGCACTCACAGTATTATCCCACAATCTGTCCCGGTGGACAATAGCAGCTCAAAGAAAAGGTTCTAAGCCCTTCAACCTTCTCTTTATTTAATAATGTGGTTTCTTGTGGTTGAGTTGAGCCATTTGAGCAGCTATACTCATGCATTTGTATAACCCTGTACTATTTATATATTATGTTTTCTGTATGTCTACATGCTACAATGGAAATTGCCCTTTTAAGATCATGAAGACTACAAGATTGTAGTCAACGTGAACAACCCCATGGCATTGTCTACATTCTTAATCAATTAGGATAAAACCATCAAAAGGCAGCATTGCTTAATGAAGCAGTAGACAGCTCCAGGAGAAGGGTTGGTGTGGTGTGGAATGCTAGTTGTCTCTGTCTGCATGCCTCTAACACAGTTCCTCTGTAGGCATGCAATATGAGAGGAGGATAAATTCTCTCTGGCTTCTATTCACTTCTGCCGTTGGACGTAGGTCAGGTGCATTTTGTTACTTGGGAATCCGCCAAGCCCTAACCCCAACCCCCATATTCTGCCTGTTGCAATTAATACTGCCTAGGCTTTAGACAGAAAGAACCCGGCTGGCCATTCACACAAAAGGAGGAGAAGCTATGTAGTATATAGAATTATATAGGAGTAAGCTTACTCTGTTAGATAAATAGTTTTATAAATAAACGGTGGGTGAGAAAATGCATTAGAAGAGAGAAGTCCCTCTGCATTGCATTCTGTGTGTGTGTGTTGTGTGTGTATATTTGTACGTGTGTCCTGGGGGAGCTCCCATTGCGCCATAAGTGCTCAAGATTCTTACACGGAAATAGCAAAGAGTCCAGAGGTTGGAGTTTACAATCCATCCGTTAGCTCTAGTGTTTGCTTAGGGATTTTGTACTGGCAGCTTTTCATTTGTTCTGTTCTTTTCCCTCCCCCAGTAACGCTTAACATGATGGCTTTGAAAGCATACAGTGTATATACATTGCATTCGGAAAGTATTCAGACACCTTGACTATTTAGCGTTTTGATATGTTTGACTTATTCTAAAATGGATAACATCATTTTTATTTCTCATCAGTCCACACAATACCCCATAATCTTTGCTAATTTACTACAAATAAAAACTTAAATATTACATTTACATAAGTATTCAGACCCTTTACTCAGTACTTTGTTGAAGCAGCTTTGGCAGCGATTACAGCCTCAAGTCTTCTTGTGTATGACGCTACAAGCTTGGCACATCTGTATTTGGGGAGTTTCTTCAATTCTTCTCTGCAGATCCTCTCAAGCTCTGTCAGGTTGGATGGGGAGCGTTGCTGCACAGCTATTTTTAGGTCTCTCCAGCGATGTTAGATCGGGTTCAAGTCCGGGCTCTGGCTGGGCAACTCAAGGACATTCAGAGACTTGTCCCGAAGCCACTCCTGCGTTGTCTTGGCTATGTGCTTAGGGTCTTTGTCCTGTTGGAAGGTGAACTGTCACCCCAGTCTGAGGTCCTGAGTGTTCTGGAGCAGGTTTTCATCAAGGATCTGTCTGTACTTTGCTCCGTTCATCTTTTCCTCGATCCTGGCTAATCTCCCTGTCCCTGCCGCTGAAAAACAGCTGAAAAACAGCCCCACAGCATGATGCTGCCACCACCATGCTTCACCGTAGGGATAGTGCATGGTTTCCTCCAGACGTGACGCTTGGCATTCAGGCCAAAGAGTTCAATCTTGGTTTCATCAGACCAGAGAATCTTGTTTCTCATGGTCTGAAAGTCCTTAAGGTGCCTTTAGGCAAACTCCAAGTGGGCTGCCATGTGCCTTTTACTGAGTAGTGGCTTCCATCTGGCCACTCTACCATAAAGGCCTGATTGGTGGAGTGCTGCAGAGATTTTTGTCTGGAAGGTCTCCCATCTCCACAGAGGAACTCCTGAGCTCTTTCAGAGTGACCATCGGGTTCTTGGTCACCTCCCTGACCAAGGCCCGTCTCCCACAATTGCTCAGTTTGGCTGGGCGGATAGCTCTAGGAAGAGTCTCGGTGGTTCTGAACTTCTTCCATTTAAGAACGTTGGAGGCCACTGTCTTCTGGGGACCTTCAGTGCTGCCCCAAAATTTTTGGTACCCTTCTCCAGATCTGTGCCTCAACAGAATCCTGTCTTGGAGCTCTGCGGACTATTCCTTCGACCTCATGGCTTGGTTTTTGCTTTGACATGCACTGTCAACAGTGGGAACTTATATAGACAGGTGTGTGCCTTTCCTGAGCTCAATTTGGATTCTCATAGCAAAGGGTCTGAATACTTATCCTCTACAGGATCTGTGTCCCCCACGCCGGACGGTTGAGCTAACGTGCGCTAATGTGATTAGCATGAGGTTGTAAGTAGCAAGAACATTTCCCAGGACATAGACATATCTGATATGGGCAGAAAGCTTACATTCTTGTTAATCTACCTGCACTGTCCAATTTACAGTAGCTATTACAGTGAAAGAATACCATGCTATTGTTTGAGGAGAGTGCACCGTTATGAACTTTAAAATGTGTATATATATAAACCAATTCGGCACATTTGGGCAGACTTGATACAACATTTTGAACAGAAATGCAATGGTTCATTGGATCACTCGAAAACTTTGCACATACATTGCCAAAATTGAAATTGCTCCTTTCTCTTGCATTTCAAAGATGATGGGAATAATATATTTTACCAGATCTAATGTGTTATATTCTCCTATATTAATTTCACATTTCCATAAAGTGTTTCCTTTCAAATGGTATCAAGAGTATGCATATCCTAGCTTCAGGTCCTGAGCTACAGGCAGTTAGATTTGGGTATGTCATTTTAGGAGAAAATTGGGGAAAAAAGGGTCTGATCCTTAAGAGTTTTATGTAAATAAGGTATTTCAGTTTATTTTTACTACATATTTTTATATAATACATTTTGGAATAAAGCTGTAACGTAACAAAATGTGGAAAAAGTCAAAGGGTCTGAATACTTTCCGAAGGCACTGTATGTTGATGTACACCATATTGTTGACCCAGTGTGTCTCAAATGTATTGATAAATGGATCGTTTTAGTGAGATGGTTGTAGGCCCAATGTATACACTGAAATTGGATGTATATCTCTCAGCGATGCTAGAGGCACAAAAAAAAGATTAGTGAGATTATCTGAGGGCCTCATAAAATGAGGGCCTCATAGAACAGCAAAGTCAATAAAAACTGATACAGAGATTATATTGGGATTTATGAGGTGTTGCAGCAGATTATATTTTCAACACCCAAAATAAATTCCTTTGTGTTCTGATGTCGATAAGAGGGAGCACCCCCCTATTCACATCGACGAGACAGCAGTGGAGAAGGTGGAGAGTTTTAAGTTCCTTGGCGTATACATCACAGACAAACTGAAATGGTCCACCCACACAGACAGTGTGGTGAAGAAGGCGCTACAGCGCCTCTTCAACTTCAGGAGGCTGAAGAAATTTGGCTTGTCACCTAAAACACAAACTTTTACAGATGCACAATTGAGAGCATCCTGTCGGGCTGTATCACCGCCTGGTACAGCAACTGCACCTCCCTCAACTGCAATGCTCTCCAGATGGTGGTGCGGTCTGCACAACGCATCACCGGGGGCAAACTGCATGCCCTCCAGGACACCTACAGCACCCGATGTCACAGAAAGGCCAAAAAGATCATCAAGGACAACAACCACCCGAGCCACTGCCTGTTCACCCTGCTTCCATCCAGAAGGTGAGGTCAGTACAAGTGCATCAAAGCTGGGACCTAGAGACTAAAAAACTGCTTCTATCTCAAGGCCATCAGATTGTTAAACAGCCATCACTAACACAGATAGGCTGCTGCCTACATACAGACTCAAATCATTGGGCACTTTAATAAATGGATCACTAGTCACTTTAAATAATGCCAATTTAATAATGCTTACATATCTTAAATCACTCATCCATATATTTGTATGTACATATTCTTATTCCATCCCTTTAGATGTGTGTGTATTAGGTAGTTGTTGTGGCATTGTTAGATTACTTGTTAGATATTACTGCATTGTCGGAACTAGAAGCACAAGCATTTCGCTACACTCGCGTTAACATCTGCTAACCCTGTGTTTGTGACCAATCAAATTTGATTTGATTTGAGAACCCAATTCCATCCCTGGTCTTTACATAGGCTAGAGGAGGACTTTAAAAGGGAAGTAGGAAAATTCAGAAGAATTCACTCTTTTGGAACAATTCTTATTCTTAGAATTTCCTTATTTCCCTTTTCACAAAATGTGAATTATTTTTATGTTTACAGTGGCCTATCTCCACATCTTCTGAAAATTATTTATCAAACTGGTGAATACAAGTGTAGATAGAGTTTATTAGTCACAAGGACGCAGATGTAATTGCAGGGCACAGTGAAAATATTATGCTCAACAGAGCAAGCCAAATTAAAAAATAAAATACATACAAAAATATATATATACACATTTGCAACTGTGGGGGCAGGATAGGAGTCTGTTGGGGAATGTCCATAGGGGGAGCAGCAGGGGTGGGAGTGAGAAGTGAATGAAAGTAAAAATGATAATAATACAATGTCACCGGATGTAGTCTCATGACACTGCATAACATTGTAACATAACCAGCGACAACACGGTGTCACATGAGTGGTCTTGTGCAAAAAGTGCACCAATGGAAAAGGCATGTGGTTAGTGTTGATCTCATGGTTTGGCCAGATCATCCGAGAGTGATTCACTTCGCCTCATTGAGTGTCCATTTTGCACTGTCATCATCATGTCTCACGGAAAGACTTGTAGAGTTCAACCATCACATGAAAATGTGTGCTTCTAGGTAATAAGTGAGTCAATGACCACACGATACTAGACACACAATGACACAATTGTCATTATGATACAGTATACTTTTTGTTGTTATTGGCTTTGTGATATGGCTTTTTTTCACCATAGTTGCCTTAAAGGCTTAATGCAGCTGTTTATATCTCAATATCAAACAATTTCTCTGTAATAATTAATTACATCACTGTGATTGTTTTCAATTAAAAGGGTAAAAAATAAACAAAAATAGCTTCAACCGAGTCAGTTATTATACAGCCAATACTTGAGCTGGAATTCTTCACTCCCCTTTAGGAAGTGTTGTATGGCAAAGTTCAAAAGGGCATGATGGCTTATAGTGGCACCCAATCAGTACCACCAGGGTTGTAGTCATTAAGCACCAAATGGAAGAAAACAGACAAACCGGGAGGGACTAACTAGTGGTGTGTCTATTTCTTAATAACAGCTGGTGCGCAATGTCTAATATTAAGGAAGTCTCGAGGTATTGCTCGCCTGAGGTACCTCATAATAAGTACCTCATGATAAGCTGTAGACCACACTATCTACCAATAATGTTTTAATCTATTTTTCATAGCTGTCTGTTTACCACCACAAACCAATGCTGGCACTAAGACCACACCCAATGAGCTGTATAAGGCCATAAGCAAACTGCTCATCCAGAAGTGGCACTCCTACTGGACGGAGAATTTAATGCTGGAAACTTAAATCTGTTTTACCTCTTTTCTATCAGCATGTTACGTGCAACCAGAGGAAAAACAAATGATATCCTCCTGATTCATGCTTACAACTAAAAACGAATGGCATTGAGGAGTATACCACCTCAGTCACCGGCTTCATCAATAAGTGCATCGACGACGTCATCCACACAGTGACCGGACAACCAGAAGTGACCGTACAACCAGAAGCCATGGATTACAGGCAATATCTGCAACGAGCTAAAGGCTAGAGCTGCCACTTTCAAAGAGCGGGACACTAATCCGAACACTTATAAGAAGTCACGCTATGCCCTCAGATGAACCATCAAACAGGCAAAGCGTCAAGACCGAGTCTGTAATACCTACATGTTTCAAGCAGAACACCATAGTCCCTGTGCCCAAGAAAGCGAAGGTAACCTGCCTAAATGACTACCGTCCGTAGCACTCACGTCGGTAGCCATGAAGTGCTTTGATAGGATGGTCATGGCTCGCATCAACACCATCATCCCGGAAACCCCCAACAGATCCACAGATGACACAATTTCAATTGCACTCTACACTGCCCTCTCCTACAGTACCTGGTACAGGTACCGAGTCAATGTACGAGGTACAGGTCCGTCGAGGTAATTTGTACATGTAAGTAGGGGTAAAGTGACTACGCATAGATAATAAACAGTGAGTAGGAGCAGTGTAAAAACAAGCAAGGGGGAGGGGTGTCAATGCAAATAGTCCGGGTGGCCATTTAATTAATTGTTCAGCAGTCTTATGGCTTGGGGGTAGAAGCTGTTAAGGAGCCTTTTGGACCTAGACTTGGCGCTCCGGTACCGCTTGCCGTGCAGTAGCAGAGATAACAGTCTATGACTTGAGTGACTGGAGTCTTTGACAATTGTTTGGGGCTTCCTCTGACACCGTCTAGTATATAGGTCCTGGATAGCAGGAAGCTTGGCCCCAGTGATGTACCGGACCGTATGCACTACCCTCTGTAGCACCTTACGGTCGGATGCCAAGCAGTTGCCATACCAGGCGGTGATACAACCGGTCAGGATGGTGCAGCTGTAGAACTTTTTGAGGATCTGGGGACCCATGCCAAATCTTTTCAGCTGTCTTGATGTGTTTGGACCAGTTTGTGGATAGTTTGTTGGTGATGTGGACACCAAGGAACTTGAAACTCTCGACCCACTCCACTACAACCCCGTCGATGTGAATGGGTGCGTGTTCGGCCCTCCTTTTCCTGTAGTCCACGATCAGCTCCTTTGACTTGTTCACGTTGAGGGAGAGGTTATTGTCCTGGCACCACACTGCCAGTTCTTTGACATCCTCCCTATAGGCTGTCTCGTTGCTGTTGGTGATCAGGCCTACCACGGTTGTGTTGTCAGCAAACTTACTGATGGTGTTGTAGTCGTGCTTGGCCATGCTGTCATGGGTGAACAGGGAGTACAGGAAGGGACTAAGCACGCACCCGAAGGGCCACCATGTTGAGGATCAGCGTGGCAGATGTGTTGTTGCCTACCCTTACCACCTGGGGGCGGCCCGTCAGGAAGTCCAGGATCCAGTTGCAGAGGGAGATGCTTAGTCCCAGGGTCCTTAGCTTAGTGATGAGCTTTGTGGGCACTATGGAGTTGAACGCTGAGCTGTAGTCAATGAACAGCATTCTCACATAAGTGTTATTTTTCTACCCTGTATATATCCTTGTTGCTATTTTGTGTTACATTTTTACATTTTTTTTTGTTTATTTAGTAAATATTTTCTTAACTCCATTTAATTTTTTTTGTAAAAAATTTGGTGATATCCAATTCCAATCCAATTACGATCTTGTGTCATCGATGCAACTCCCCAACGTGCTCAGGAGAGGTGAAGGTTGAGTTATGCGACCTCTGAAACCTGACCCGCAAACCGTGCTTCTTAACACCCGCCCGCTTAACCCGGAAACCAATTGCACCAATGTGTTGGAGGATTCACCGTTCAACTGATGACCGAGGTCAGCCTGGAGGAGCCCGGCCCACCACAAGGAGTTGCTAGAGCGTGATGAGCTAAGTAAAGCCCCCCCCCCCAACAAGGACGACGCTATGGCGAATTGTGCCGCCGCCCTATCGGACTCCCTGTCACAGCCAGTTGTGAGACAACCTGGGATTGAACCCGGGTCTGTAGTGACTTCTCAAGCACTGCAATGCAGTACCTTTGACCGCTGCGCCACTAAGGAGGCCCCTTTAATTATATTTTCTTAAAACTTGATTGTTGTTTAAGGGCTTGTAAGTATGCATTTCACGGTAAGGCCACCCTGTTGTATTCGGTTCATGTGACAAATAACATTACATTTGATTCATCCCCATGATGTGCATTATTATGAGAACACAGAAAATATAGGACTAATTTAAATAGAAATGACGTTCATGTATCACATATTGCATAAATGTACAAAAGTTCAAATGGCACACATAGTGTTGCACATAGGAGCTCAGTCTATCCAAAGCAGTGCAAATCCTCGATGGATGGATAGATGGATTAGTCAACTTGTGAAAGCCTTCCGGAATGTGCTCTACTTCTCTGTGTGAGCTGGTCGGGGTGTTTAGAGGCTCTACTGACTGACGCTGGCTCTCCCACTGAGAGAGACCTTTGTGGCCATTGGAAAGGTAAAACTACTGGCTTTCCTCCCTGTTGCTTTCAACCACCAGCTCCTTTTCCTCCATTTAAGATGGCCAGTTCAGGAAATGAAAGCAAAGGTCAACTTTAGCCCCAAAGCATATTATGCTCTCTTTCTGGTGTTATACCTGATATGCTGCTTTCGTTTTAAATCACCACTGATGACTAAAAACACTGTGTAGGTTTCTTCTCTATTCCTTTCACCCACTATGTCCTTTCAGATCAGTGTTGCATTGACTGCAAGCTTGTGAAGGTGGAAGTGAAATGAGAAAGAATCGAGGGAGTGGCAGATAGGAGAATATAAAACTATTGGGCTTTCTGGAGGACTATGTCTGTGAACTGGTGGGCTTGAGTACGGGGAAACAACTGAGGCAGGAGGAGGGAGAAAATCCCTCTTTCAGACATGGGGCCAAGGCGTGGGCTCAGGAGGCTGACACGGCTCTGGTGTGGTCCCACAGAGGCTCGCATTAGCGGTCTGTCAGAAAGGGATTTAAGGCCTGGGGCTAAGCACAGATCAGCCAGCCATTCCCTCGCCTCGGGGGCTGCTGGCCTGCCTGCCTGGGACTCCAGGGCTCAGCCTCCACTGTGGGAGTGTATAGCATTAGGATCAGCTTAAATCAAATCAAAGTTTATTTGTCACGTGCGCCGAATACAATAGTTGAAATGCTTACTTACAAGCTCTAACCAATAGTGCAAAAAAAGGTGTTAGGTGAACAATAGGTAGGTAAATAAATAAAACAACAGCAAAAAGACAGGCTATATACAGTAGTGAGGCTATAAAAGTAGCGAGGCTACATACAGACACTGGTTAGTCAGGCTGATTGAGGTAGTATGTACATGTAGATATGGTTAAAGTGACTATGCATATATGATGAACAGAGAATAGCAGTAGCGTAAAAGAGGGGTTGGCGGGTGGTGGGTGACGGGACACAATGCAGATAGCCCGGTTAGCCAATGTGCGGGAGCACTGGTTGGTCGGCCCAATTGAGGTAGTATGTACATGAATGTATAGTTCAAGTGACTACGCATATATGATGAACAGAGAGTAACAGCAGCAGCGTAAAAAGAGGGGTTGGTGGGGGTTGGGGGGGGCACACAATGCAAATAGTCCGGGTAGCCATTTGATTACCTGTTCAGGAGTCTTATGGCTTGGGGGTAAAAACTGTTGAGAAGCCTTTTTGTCCTAGACTTGGCACTCCGGTACCGCTTGCCGTGCGGTAGTAGAGAGAACAGTCTATGACTGGGGTGGATGGGGTCTTTGACAAGTTTTAGGGTCTTCCTCTGACACCGCCTGGTGTAGAGGTCCTGGATGGCAGGCAGCTTAGCCCCAGTGATGTACTGGGCCGTACGCACTACCCTCTGTGGTGCCTTGCGGTCAGAGGCCGAGCAATTGCTGTACCAGGCAGTGATGCAACCAGTCAGGATGCTCTCGATGTTGCAGCTGTAGAACCTTTTGAGGATCTCAGGACCCATGCCAAATCTTTTTTGTTTCCTGAGGGGGAATAGGCTTTGTCGTGCCCTCTTCACTACTGTCTTGATGTGTGTGGACCATTCTAGTTTGTTGTTGATGTGGACACCGAGGAACTTGAAGCTCTCAACCTGCTCCACTACAGCCCTGTTGATGAGAATGAGGGCGTGCTCGGTCCTCCTTTTCCTGTAGTCCACAATCATCTCCTTAGTCTTGGTTACATTGAGGGATAGGCTGTTATTCTGGCACCACACGGCCAGGTCTCTGACCTCCTCCCTATAGGCTGTCTCGTCGTTGTCTGTGATCAGGCCTACCACTGTTGTGTCGTCTGCAAACTTAATGATGGTGTTGGAGTCGTGCCTGGCCATGCAGTTGTGGGTGAACAGGGAGTACAGGAGGGGACTGAACATGCACCCCTGTGGAGCTCCAGTGTTGAGGATCAGCGTGGCAGATGTGTTGCAATCTACCCTCACCACCTGAGGGCGGCCCGTCAGGAAGTCCAGGATCCAGTTGCAGAGGGAGGTGTTTAGTCCCAGGATCCTCAGCTTAGTGATGAGCTTTGAGGGTACTATGGTGTTGAACGCTGAGCTGTAGTCAATGAATAGCATTCTCACATAAGTGTTCCTTTTGTCCAGGTGGGAAAGGGCAGTGTGGAGTGCAATAGATATAGCATCATCTGTGGATCTGTTTGGGCGGTATGCAAATTGGAGTGGGTCTAGGGTTTCTGGGATAATGGTGTTGTGAGCCATTACCAACCTTTCAAAGCACTTCATGGCTACGGACGTGAGTGCTACGGGTCTGTGGTCATTTAGGCAGGTTGCCTTTGTGTTCTTGGGCACAGGGACTATGGTGGTCTGCTTGAAACATGTTGGTATTACAGACTCAATCAGGGACATGTTGAAAATGTCAGTGAAGACACCTGCCAGTTGGTCAGTACATGCCCGGAGCACACGTCCTGGTAATCCATCTGGCCCCACAGCCTTGTGTATGTTGACCTGTTTAAAGGTCTTACTCACGTCGGCTATGGAGAGTGTGATCACACAGTCGTCCGGAACAGCTGATGCTCTCAGGGCTGCAGCATTACCTGACTGAGACACAGAATAGGGCATAGCATGTCTAGCATGCAGGTTTTAAAGGGATATTGGAGAAGAGACACATGCATGCACTACTTAGAAACCCTGTCTGGCAACCAATATACAGTACACTGAGTGTACAAAACATGACAGACTGACCAGGTGAATCCAGGTGAAAGATATGATCCCTTATTGATGTCACTTGTTAAATCCACTTCAATCAGTGTAGACGAAAGGAAGGAGACAGGTTAAAGAATGATTTTTAAGCCTTGAGACAATTGATACATGGATTCTGTGCCATTCCGAGGGATGAATGAGCATTACAAAAGTGCTTTTGAACGTTGTATGCTAGTAGGTGCCAGGCACACCGGTTTGAGTGTGTCAAGAACTGCAACGCTGCTGGGTTTTTCACGCTCAACAGTTTCCCGTGTGTATCAAGAATGGTCCAACACCCAAAAAACATCCATCCGTCCAGCAAAAGGGGGTGAAACTCAATATTAGGAAGGTGTTCTTAATGTTTTGTACACATAATTATTGGCACCCTTGAAAAAGACTAAATAAAATAAATAATACAAATACCAAGCTATATTGTATGTAAAAAAAAATCTGCTAAAGTTTGGGGTAAAAATGATTTGCAATGCTCTAGCATCCTCCCCTTGCAAGGATAACAACATTTTTCTAAAATGTTTTATGAGATTGGAGAACACGTTGGGAAGGATCTTAGACCATTTATCCATACAGAATCTTACCAGATCTTTGATATCCTTCGTCTGCTCTTATGCACTGCCCCCTTCAATTCAAACCACATGTTTTCAATGGGGTTCAAGTCCGGAGACTGAGATGTTCATTGCAAATTGTTGATTTTGTGATCAATTAAGCATTTCTTTGTGGATTTTGATTATTGCTTAGGGATATTGTTATCTACTTGTGGCCAATTGTCCTGATACTTTCTAAAGTTCATGATGCCGTTGACCTTAACAAGGACCCCAGGTCCAGTGGAAGCAAAATAGCCCCATAACATCAAAGATCCACCAACATATTTTACTGTAGGTATGAGGTACTTTTCTGCATATGCTTTCGTTTTTCAACGCCAACCCACCACTGGTGTGCGTGGCCAAAGAGATATTTTTTTCATGTAATCTGACCATAGCACCACCTGGAGTTTGATAAACAGCATTGGCACTTGGATTGGAACTTGTGCTATGGTCAGATGACATGAACCTAGAGCTCTTTGGGAACACACACCAGTGGTGAGTTTGGTGTCAAAAAACAGAAGCATCAATGATAAAACAGATCATGAACAGAACACCATAGATTTCAGGGTATGAGGCCACAGTGTCATAAGAACTGTCTCTACGCCAATGATAGTTCCCCTGCTTTTCAAGTGCACGAACAACACCTATTTACTTCTGTTTACTTTGAACTGCTCAGTGAGCTACTGTCAATGTAATGAAGATGAGTAACAGTTAGCATGGAATGGAAAAATATATATGTATTCCACAAAAAAATGATTTGAGCCGATAACACTTAGCGAACATGTAGGCCTACATACGCAGCTTATTTTATTTATGATGCATACTCTAATAAAAACAAATCTTAGTTTAGGTTCAGGCAGGATATAATAAATCTGAAAAAGATCATACAAATTCAGGATGTCAGCTCTTCAGAGACTTGTGAGGCCCTCAAATTAGACCATATTTTGCAGTCTTGTCCTTCCACCACGTAGGACCATAATAACTGGATGGATGTGGACCAAACTTGCTAAAATGATATTTCCTTGAACAATTTATAAGTGCTTGGTTTTTCCCCTTATTCATTCACTCTATATCCCTGCGTCAGGGGAAAAGTAGGTCCAAGAGCTGTGTTATGTAAACACATTCCCAACATGCACTGCAGCACTGCCCATCCACAGCTGGATGTTGGGGCTTGCGTAAGAGGCCACGGTCAGGGCTGGGCACTCCATGTCATCTGGCAGCACCGCGGCGATCTCTGCCAAATCCGCTTCTTCCTCTCCGTTCAACCCTCTCACTCACTCACTGACAGAAATCCCATAGCACCCACACCACGGACAATGGATTAGTATAGGTTGCAGCAGGATTGAGGTTGACCTAGATTGCTGAAAACTTGGCAAATTTTCCAGACTGGGGTTGAATTCATGAAATGTGTTGAGAGTGGATGTGTCATGATGGTTATGTGCAGATAATCATTGGGATACCAAATCTGTGTAAAACCGTTTGACCTCTTCACTTTCTATTCTTGGTGGGGTATTTTTGGGGAAATATCTTTATTGAATTTGATGTTGAGAGGAGCTGTTGACATTAGTGCCTGCAGGTTAGAATATCAGATTCTCAAAGATGACTTTCCTGTCAGCTCTATACTTCCAGCTCCAAGTTATTCCTCACTAAATCTAAAAGACAAATAAGTCCTGGTACAAAGCTGTTCATGGCCAATGACAACTTGATGTATGGACCTTGACATCTAAAAGAACTTGAACACAAACACTGTTAAGACTTGCTGCAGTTCAAGGCCTGCTTTTTTCCCCCAAGATGGCATACCAGTAAGACATATTTGTTTTTGTCCCATGTAAATATTCAGTCTTTTTTGTTTTTTTGCATACATTTCATTATATTTCAATCTCTTTTTTCCATTTTCTAATTAAATACAGTTGAAGTCGAAGTTTACATACACCTTAGCCAAATACATTTAAACTCAGTTTTTCACAATTCCTGACATTTAATCCTACTAAAAATTCCCTATCTTAGGTCAGTTAGGAACACCACTTTATTTTAAGAATGTGAAATGTCAGAATAATAGTAGAGAGAATGAGTCTGTTCAACCTATATAATATAAAGAAAAAACAAAATGTTATTTTGTATTTTTTTGTACCATCTTTGAAATGCAATGTAATGTATTATTCCAGCCCAGGTGCAATTTAGATTTTGGCCACTAGCAGTGTATGTGCAAAGTTTTAGACTGATCCAGTTAACCATTGCATTTCTGTTCAAAATGTTGTATCAAGACTTCCCAAATGTGCCTAATTTGTTTATTAATAACTTTTCATGTTCAAAATTGTGCACTCTCCTCAAACAATAGCATGGTGTTCTTTCACTGTAATAGCTACTGAAAATTTGACAGTGCAGTTAGATTAACAAGAATTGAAGCTTTTTGCCAATATCAGATATGTCTATGTCCTGGGAAATGTTCTGGTTATTTACAACCTCATGCTAATCGCATCAGCCTACATTAGCTCAACCGTCCCGTGGAAGGGACACCGGTTCTGATACTTGTTGGATGTGGCAGGGCTTGCAAACCATTAGACTACAAAAGGAAGCACAGCCGAGAGCTACCCAGTGACACGAGCCTACCAGACGAGCTAAACTACTTCTATGCTCGCTTCGAGGCAAATAACACTGAAACATTCATGAGAGCACCAACAGTTCCGGAAGATTGTGTGATCACATTCTCCGCAGCCAATGTGAGTAAGACCTTTAAACAGGTCAACATTCACAAGGCTGCAGGGACAGACGGGTTACCAGGACGTGTACTGTGAGCATGTGCTGACCAACTGGCGAGTGTCTTCACTGACATTTTCAACCTCTCCCTGTCTGAGTCTGTAATACCAAAATGTTTTAAGCAGGCCACCATAGTCCCTGTGCCCAAGAACACTAAGGTAACCTACCTAAATGACTACCGACCCGTAGCACTCACATCTGTAGCCATGAAGTGCTTTGAAAGGCTGGTCATGGCTCATATCAACACCATCATCCCAGAAACCCTAGACCCACTCCAATTTGCATACCGCCTCAACAGATCCACAGATGATGCAATCTCTAATGCTATTCATTGACTACAGCTCAGTGTTCAACACCATAGTGTCCTCAAAGCTCATCACTAAGTTAAGGACCCTGGGACTAAACACCTCCCTATGCAACTGGATCCTGGAATTCCTGACGGGCCCCCAGGTTGTAAGGGTAGGTAACAACACATCTGCCACGCTGATCCTCAACACAGGGGCCCCTCAGGGGTGCGTGCTCAGTCCCCTCCTGTACTCCCTGTTCACTCACGACTGCATGGCTAGGCACAACTCCAACACCATTAAATTTGCCGATGTCACCGACAATGACGAGACAGCCTGTAGGGAGGAGGTCAGAGACTTGGCCGTGTGGTGCCAGGACAACAACCTCTCTCTCAACGTGATCAAGACAAAGGAGATGATTGTGGACTACAGGAAAAAGAGGACAAAGCACGCCCTCATTCTCATCGACGGGTCTGCAGTGGAGCAGCTTGGTGTCCACATCACCAACAAACGAACAATGTCCAAGCATACCAAGACAGTCGTGAAGAGGGCACGACAAAACCTAGATGATCTGTTGTCATCTATGCATAGTCACTTTAATAATTCTACCTACATGTAAATACTACCTCAACCTCAACTACCTCAACTAACCGGGGGTACCGATACAGAGTCAATGTGCGGGGGTGACTCTGTATCGGTACCCCCCTGTATATAGTCTTGCTATTGTTATTTTACTGCTGCTCTTTAATTACTTGTTACTTTGATCTCTTACTCTTATCCGTATTTTCATAAGTAAGGGGTTCATAAGTAAGCATTTCACTGTAAGGTCTACACCTGTTGTATTCGGAGCATGTGACTAATACAATTTGATTTGATTTGAACACAGGCTAAACTAGCCCAGGGCCAGTGTAGGCTGAGGTTAAAACAGCCTGGGACTAAGAACAATGCAGTATGAAAGGCCTTAAGGGTACTCGTTACCTTGGTAATGGTTATATTATGGTTACAAGCATTGTATCCATTTACATCGATTGTAAATTGATGAATTCAGAGTTTAGGCATTGTAAAGAACTCCTAATCCGTCACAACAATTAACACATAATGGGCCATGATTCTCTCTGTCTATAAATTACTTATTGCCCTCTTTTTTTTAAGTAATAGATTGAATTCTTTTTTAATGTGCATTTCAATGAATAAATCAGTGTTTTTTTTCCTGTACTGTCATGACAGTACGTGAAAGAGGAAATTAGTATATGTTATAGCAACAGTAAGTGTACTGTATGTACTGTATCTATTGGATTTGTATCTCAAAGGAGCATGTCACCATTCAATCACGTCTATGTATAAGAGCATGGTAAATTCCAAGGGAAAGTATTTTTCAGAAAATGACACATTTTGAGATGTAAGGATTCAGATTGCGGGATTATTAACATTAGGTTACCTTACAAAATGTGTTTAACCTTTAACCCCTTATTGGGGATATTTATTTAGACTAAGGCCTCCCATGACAGTTTAGAATGCTCGATTTGGATTCAATGTACAGGGATATACGCTCAACAGCCAGTTTAGTAGGTACACCACCCCGTTCATGAAAATGTATCGCTCCTACAGACAGTGAGTCACGTTGTAGTGGTATGTTATATAAAGCAGGCAGACAGACATCGAGGCATTCAGTTACTGTTCGATTGAACGTTTCAATGGGAAAAACAAGTGACCTAAGCGACTTTGTGCGTGCTATGATCATCGGTGCCAGGCACGCCGGAACCAGTATCTCAAAATCGGTCACCTTCCTAGGCTTTTCATGCAAGATAGTGTCTAGGGTTTACCGAGAATGGTGCGACAAACAAAAAACATCCAGTCAGCGGCAGTCCTGTGGGTGAAAACAGCTTGTTAATGAGAGAGGTAAAAGGAGAATGACAAGAATTGTGCAAGCTAACAGGTGGGTCACAAACAGACAAGTAACGGTGCAGTACAACAGTGGTGTGCAGAACAGCATCTCGGAATGCACAACTTGTTGATCCTTGTCACGGATGGGCTATTGCAGCAGACGACCACACTGGGTTCCACTCCTACCAGCTAAAAACAAGAAGAAGAGGCTCCAGTGGGCACACGATCACCAACACTGAACAATTGAGGAGTGGAAAAACATCGGCTGAAACATGACAGCGAGTTCAGTTTACTTGAGTGGCCTGCGCAGTCCCCAGACCTCAACCAAAAAGAGCATGTTTTGGATGAGATGGAACAGGCTGTTCGCAGCATGAACGTACCGCCGTCCAATCTGCAGCAACTGCGGGATGCCATTGTGTCAGCATGGACCAACATCCCTGTGGAATGTTTCAGACACCTTGTAGAATTCCCCCAAATAATTCAGGCTGTTCTGGAGGTAAAGGGGGGTCCGACCCAGTACTAGATGATGGGTGACCTCGAGAGGCACATGTGATCTACTGTATTTTCAGATACACTATTATAGTAGTACAGTTTTTCACAGTACTTACCTTTGTTATACATTTTTTGTCAGGCAGTGTTGCACAACAACTGAAATCCTCCATAACTCTACCTGATCAACGAGGTGGAGGTGCTGAACCTGCCCTGGCATGATTATGCGTAAAGGTGATGCCTTAACGAGTACAGGCAGGCACTGATTAGTGGGTAAGGCACTTAGTTCGGTAAGTGGGGTTAAGTGCCCAGTTCTATAATCGGAATACAGTGGATTTACCTCTCTTGGTCTGTCAGGCTGCTGGCTGCCTACAGATGAAGGGTTGGTAGGCTTGTAAATGATTCCCCCCTTCAAATCGAGCTGTGCTTCGAATTCAAAGTCGTCTAACAAGGGATACAGTTATTATGTATCTGGAGGATTGGAAGTCGGTGTTTGACTTGAATGTGTTGCCTGGCAGGGACTTGGGTGAACTGAAGGATGTGAACCACTTGACAATGAGGGATGATGACAACAAAGCATTACACATTTTTCGCTTATAGGGGGAGGGATCAATGTCGTATGCCAGTGCTAGGCTTTGCCATGGCTGTTGTGTTCTTTACTTGGCAAAACAAACAAACATAGATTGCACCCAGGAAGTATGTATTACTTTACCAGTACGATTCTTCTGAAGTTACAATCCCACAATGGCTAGTGTACATCTATGTCTCAGGTGCAGGTCGAAAAAAATTACATATACACTTGTTCTTTGGCTCCTCACCATCCCATCCAGATATTTGGTCAGGCCATAACACCCGTGACACCACCCATAACTGTTCAGCCACAGTTCAATCGAATATAGGCTTAACTGAATGACAACAGAGACAGAATACAATATGGAATGTTATTGAATAGTTTGGGGTAGGCCTCGTCGCAGAGGAATGCTCCTCAGAGCCAGATGCTGATGACAGGGTGCCCTATGCTGGGAGAACGGGGATCCAATGACAGGCCTTCAGTTGGTGGTGGTCGGGAGGTGGAAGCTTGCTGGATGGGTTTTCACGATAAAAAACAAACGGACTGGAGCTAAGCACAGGCAAAATCCTAGAGGAAAACCTGGTTCTGTCTGCTTTCCACTAGACATTGGGAGATTAATTCACCTTTCAGCAGGAAAATAAGGCAAATTTACACTGGAGTTGCTTACCAAGAAGACAGTGAATGTTCTTGAGTGGTCTAGTTACAGTTTTGACTTAAATTTACTTGAAAATGTATGGCAAAACCTGAATGTTTGTCTAGCAACAACTAATTTGAAAAATTGCCAAAATATTGCACAATCCAGGTGTGGAAAGCTCTTAGAGACATACCCATTATGAGGTATTGTGTGTAAATTGGTGAGAAAAAATATATAGTTAATCCATTTTGAATTCAGGCTGTAACACAACAAAATGTGGAATAAGTCAAGGGGTATGAATGCTTTCTGAAGGCACTGTAAATACTTGCTATGCTGATGAGTGAGATAGGAAGCGATGTGAATTATATGAGTTTACTTGATGAATGAAAGTGACGATCTATTCAGACCAGCCTTACTGACTGAACTTTCGTAACTACATTTCAATTCACTAGCCAGTCCATCTGTCTATCTGTCTGTCTAACTGCCCATTTGAAAAGCTGCCTATTCATTGTAGAGTAGTTTATTCAGAGGAAAACTTTTTTGCTGAGCCCATGATTAACACTTAATTCTATATGCTGTGTCATGCTGTTCTTTAATCTTAATCCCCTTGGTTTACATCTCACATAATCTGAAGATTACAGTTTTCACATGTTCAGGTTTTGACGGCATGTGAACGAGAGCATATACATGATGCAACATAATGTAACATATTAATGTACAGGTAACTGACAAAATAAAGGAAACGCCGACAAAGTGTCTTAATAAGTGTCACCACGAGCATCCAGAATAGCTTCAATGTGCCTTGGCATAGATTCTATCAGTGTCTGGAGCTCTATTGGAAGGATTCTGACACCCTTTCTCCATGAGAAATTGTATAATTTGGTGTTTTGTTTATGGTGGGGAAAAAGTTGTCTCAGGTGCTGCTCCAGAATCTCCCATAAGTGTTCAATTGGGTTGAGATCTGGTAACTTGAGACACACACATCATAAAAACTTGACTGCATCACCTGGTAGAGGTTTGGAGCACAAGAACTTTTAATGTACATGGTTCGAGTTCTAGTGACCAGTTGGGAACCGCAGTAACCATAAAACACAAGGAGGCAACAATTTGTAGTGGTGCGTGGGTTTCAATGGGGACCAAAGATGCTTTACCTTTAGAAAGTGCATTCCATCGCACACATCTTTCACAGGCAAAGGTCCAAGCCAACAATAGAAGCTTCAGCGCAGTGCAAACAATGTTTTGGCCACTCCTTCCATGATATGCACTCCAAGTAGGCCAACAATCCTATAGGGGGACAAGGATTTAGTGGTACACCTCATGTGTGCTGGAGTCCAGGATGCTTTAAACGAGGACTCCATCCAGCTCTAGCCGAGACCTTTGCTGAATGAGGAGTCTCCTGCTCTCTTTGTCATAGATGGGCTTTGCTCCTCTGGCAACGTAGTGCCATAGCTGTCTGATTATGGGTTCTCTTTCCTGTTGTTCCTCCCAGTATCCTTGGTCCTATCCCATGTGGACACTTTGTACCATGGTGACCCCTGTGTCTGATGAGCACAGGAGCTAGAAGTGGTTACTTTTCTGTGGCGACATTCTAGAAAGCACATGTATTTCAAATCAAAGCAGTAATTTGAAATTTGGGCTGCCCAATGCTGCTCTACATCTCCCAATTGTGCTGTTAACACTGAACTGTGAGCCCCACAAGTAGTCCTTACATTTCTCAGTTACAGCCCATTTAAGTGCTAAGATTTCCAGTTTAACAGCTCTATAGTTGACATCCCTTCGCTCTGCAGGGGACAGGCTTCCACTGGCATATGCTATAATTTGCTCTTTGCCATTTTGAACTTGCTCCTAGACCCATATTGCTGGCATCAGTATACAGTCTGAAAGGTAGTTTAAAATCTGCAAGGACAAAGGCTTGTTCCAGCTTCTCTTTTAGAGTACGGTAGGCCTGTTCACACTGCTCACTCCACTATATGGGCACAATTTTCCTTTTTCCTTTTGTTGCACCAACTAGGAGAGAATTGAGTAGCTGGGCCAGGCTTGCAAATCAGGTATGAACCTATGGTAATAACCAGTGAATCTGAGGAAGGACCACACTTGTTTTACCATCTGAGGGACAGCCCAGCTCTGGACACTGGCAATCTTCTCTGGATCGGGGGCAATTCTGTTTGACAATGTTTGACAATGTTTTCCAAACGAAGTACACCTGGCAGGGAAGTTTCAAGACACATTTCTTCAGCCTTTCAAACACTACCTCCAGGTCTCCAGTCTTCTGAATACACAATGACATTGTCTAGGTAGACCAAAGTGGACTCGGCTACCAAGTTACCCAAACAGCTTTGCATTAGTCTTTGGAAGGTTGCAGGGGCGTTGCATAACCCAAAGGGAATGCGTTCTCACTCTCACACTTTTGTGAGTGTGATCAGTGCTTCCTCAATTCTGGGCAACGGGTGGGTTTATGAGTTACATTGTTCAATTTCCAAGAATCAACACAAAATCAAAGTTCTTCTTTCTGAATAAGGCAACCAGTGCTGCCCAGGGGCTTGTGCTTTCGCTTACTACACCAGGTTTTAGCATGGTCCTTAAGAGACTACGAATCTCCTGGTACATGGTGGAGGGTATGGGCCTGTACCGTTATCGTATCAGGGCTGCAGTACTTGTTTGGATGGTCTGTCATACTACTCCCGTCCGCCCGAAGTCCTCTTCATGTGCCACAACACGCCCTCCCCCACTTTTTAAGTAGGCCACTCATCTCCTCCTGCTGGTTGGTAGTTAGCTCCTCGCTCTGTAATGACAAAGCTTCTGGACCTGGGAAATGGTCACAGAGTTCTTCGCTCACCCCACTTAGGATCACCTCTTTGAAGACTACCCCTTCAGGTCCTTGTATCTGGTGTGGCTCAGCAGAGAAAGCAGCAATATTGTGGTATAGCGTGGCAATATGACTGGAAAATTATTTTAGATTTTTCACCGTGAAAGGTATCCTTCCATTCTTTACTACCCCTAGATTTATGGCTGCAGTTACAGAACATGGGGTTGGTAGGGGTTCAACCAGAACACACTGAGCTCTCTAAGTTGGAGGGGGCTCTGGACCATATACCACCACTCTGGCTAGGGATACTCAGGGGGTGCCGATGCCCTGGTCTCAGTGTCCCTTTATGTGTGGGGGTTGTGGTGGCCCAGATCTGCCAGCAGTCCTCAAATGTGGCTTGCCATGCCACCTTGGCTGAGGGGTTAGTGGATGTTGCAAATCATTAATTTTGAACCTGTGAATCAGAGGAGAGCGTCCCAACATGATGCAATGATGTTCATGCCTAGAATAGGTAATGTATCAGGGTTTTGGGGTTCACTCCTTGAAATCACGATCCCTTTGTCCTTCAACACAAGCTCTCCAACCTTTACCTCTGCTACTACATAGCCAACATAAGGAATTTGTTACCCATTTGCCACAGTCAGTGTCAGCCAGCCAAGGTCCTCTTTGGGGTCAACATCCTATTCTGGAACAAGTTGGTTAAAACAAGCCTGTGTCAAAAGGGTAACTTGGGACCCAGTGTCCATTAAAAATGTCACTCGTCTCACGTTAATGGAGAGTTCAACATTGGGGCATGTCCCAACTAGATTAGGCTGATTTGCTATGGTGGGGCCCTTTGACCCATCTCCAGTCACCTGTCACATGGTTGGATTTACTAGTGTAAAGCTGTCTGGGCTGTTCGGTTACAGCACTGCTTGACCATGTGTCCACTTATCCCACATCTGCGGCAGATCGGTCTGCCATTTGGGTCCCACTGGTATGTGGGTGGTTGCTGGGAGGGTTGAGGTCCTTATCTAGGCCCCCAAGGGTATTCCTGTGTGTCGTGTATCTGGTCTGTCAATGAGGGGTTGGGCTGCATGTTCTCCAGCTTTCTCTTCGGAGTTCCTGGAGGGAGGGGTGATAAGTGTCCTCATACCTCACCCTAGGTCCTCAAAGCTCTTCTTGTTGAATGGCCCCTTCTCGCAGGCCAAGGATATACTGGACACTTGTTTTTCTGTGTTCCTGTGGGTCTGTTTTGTAGGTGCTGAGCCAGCTCACGGAGATGCAGGGCATATGCACTTGGAGGGAACGGCAGGTAGCCTAGCAGTTCAGAGTATTGGGCTATTAACTGAAAGGTCGCTGGCTTGAATCCAAACCACAGTACCATAAAACAGCAGGCAAGATTTCAGCAAAAAGTATGGACATTTATTTTGAACAGAAATAAATAGGGAAAAATGTACTGCTCAACATTTGGCTAAATTGGAATTTTATTCCACAAAAAGAGAAAAGATCTTTCTCCAGTTTAAGGGGTAGGGAAGTCTGTTCATGGTTTTCCTTCTGTGCTGTCCACTCCAGATCCACCTCTGGGTTAGGCCTAAGGCACAAAGAAATATTGAGCAGTACATTGCCACACAATGGTCTTTCAATATATATTTGCAATAAACCAGTCTATTCCTTAAAATCCAAAACCTGTTCTTCAAAACCACGTGAGTTCAGTCCAGGGGAAATAGTTCACTTCTTCGGGCTAGGGGGCAGTATTCGGAAGTTTGGATGAATGAGGTGCCCAAAGTAAACTGCATGTTACTCAGGCCCAGAAGCTAGGATATGCATATAAATTGGTAGTATTGGATAGAAAACACTCTAATAGTTTCCAAAACTGTTAAAATAATGTATGTGAGTATAACAGAACTGATATGGCAGGCGAAAACCTGAGGACAATCCATCCAGAATTATTGTTTTCAGCTCACCCTTAATTACTATGGCTGTCAATGGGAATATAAAAGGAATACCTCCCAGATTGCAGTTCCTAGGGCTTCCACTAGATGTCAACAGCCTTTAGAAAGCGTTTCAGGCTTGTTTTTTGAAAAATGAGCTAGAATTTGTAGTTTTAGTAAGTGGCTCCCATTTTGGCTGTAGTGTTTGTTGCACGTTCCGGTGAGTGCGCGTACCTTGTTATTTATCTCCGGTAATGGTCTCCGGTATTCTCCGTCTTAAATTGTATCATTTATTTACATATTAGAGTACCTGAGGATTGATTAGGAACATTGTTTGATATGTTTGGAAGAAGTTTATTGGCAACTTACAGGATTCATTTGTATGCATTTTGAACGAGGGAAACCATTGGATTACTGAGTCAGGCACGCCAATGAAACAGACTTTTTTGGGATATAAAGAAGGACTTTATCGAACAAAAGGACCATTTGTTATGTAGCTGGGACCCTTGTGATTGCAAACAGAGGAAGATCTTCAAAGGCAAGTGATTTATTTTAGCGCTATTTCTGACTTTCGTGACGCCTCTGCTTGGTTGGAAAATGTATGTAATGCTTTTGTGTGAGGGGCGCTGTCCTCAGATAATCGCATGGTGTGCTTTCGCCGTAAAGACTTTTTGAAATCTGACAAAGAGGCTGGATTAACAAGAAGTTAAGCTTTTAAATGATGTATGACACTTGTATTTTCATGAATGTTTAATATTACGATTTCTGTAATTTGAATTTCGCGCTCTGCAATTTCACCGGATGTTGTCGAGGCCGGGCGCTAGCGGCACGCCTATCCCAAAGAGGTTTTAAACTGCCCTTCCCCATTACTCCAGTCCGTGTTTACCTTCTTAATGCGGGCCACAGCTTCGCCCCCTTTCCAGTTTCTCCGTTTGCATCTGAGATCCTTCCTCATCTGCGCCCCCGGAGTCGTTTTGCCTCCATGCTGCTTCTGCAAGGCTTTAAATACAGGCTTCGATACAGGGCGAACCAATGGGAATACATCTGAACGATTGTACTTGCATTCTTGTGAGGGTGGGTTTGCCAATCGGGCCGTGAGTTGCTACGGTTTCCTCCCATTGTTACATTCCAGTGATTATCGGCAATGGTCTTATGAATCCCATCAGTGACATTCCAGAAGAAAACACAAATCAAATCACATAAAATACACACGTGAAAAAGAGTATGCCATTTCCTGGTAGAATGTACAACATTTTCATTTGATTTCATCATATACACACCCACACACTTTAAATCCCCTATGCTCCTTTAGGACCCCTCTTTCAATGCCAATAATGGGGAACTGGGCATTTTTTATACATGACCCCCAAGCATGATCTTAATTACTTATTTAATATCACACCTGTGTGGAAGCACCTACTTTCAATATGCTTTGTATTCCTCATTTACTCAAGTGTTTCCTTTATTTTGGCAGTTACAGTACCTGTGTCATAAGTATGAACTCAATATGGGATTAAAATAGCTATTAAAGTAACTATTGTGTCTGAAATATGTGCATACATAATCTTTCAGGGAAATCGTCTTATCAGAGTGGATGTTAAAGTTCATATTATGAAGTAATATCTCAAGGGTTTTGTTCTGAATAAATGATTACGATTGAACTATATAAGACAAAATAAACCCTTTACTCAAGAGACAAATAATGTTTCTGTACAACACAAAAATCCTTTATGAATCATGTTTTTTAGTTTTGTTTTGAATAATATGCTTGGAAAGAGGATACATCACAAAGAGCAAAAAGTATATAAAAGCAAGAAATATATAAAATACAGTGGATTGGAGTTTCTTATAATATGGATGGAGTTTACTCATATACAAGCAGCAATATTATGTCATTGTTTCCAGACAACATGCATTTTACCCTATATATGCACCCACAGCATGAAACTAGGCTACAAAAGCAGCAGTGAATTGTCAGTCACCAGCTGAGCCCTGCTATCATGGGCTAGCAGGTGTATCACTGTATTGTGGATTATGTGTCAATTGCTGTCGAGCTGGTCAACAAATGCTTTAGGTTCACTGGAATGTGTGGGAGAAAGGATGTTTTCTGAAGTTTTCCAGTCATCCACCTGCATTTTAATGCAAAACGTTTAGTTGGTACACATTTTGGCATCACTGTCTTCAAACCACATGTTTATATTGCATTATGGAAGCATGTACAATGTCTTCTGTTACTTCATAGTGCATTATAGTTACTTAATATATTTTTCATTATAAACCTACACATATTATATCAGCCTGTGAAAATGCAAAGATGCCTATAATGCGTTCACAATACTTGAATTCTGCCTTAAACAAATGTGGAGACAAATACTCTCAGTTCACCACACTGCGGCGTGTGGATGTCAAATCCTTTGGTATAGTCACGTGTGGTGTAATATTACCTGAGACCTGAATGCCTAGGCTTTGGCACTGTGGGATATTCAACACCTGGTTGGGTCACATATACACTGGGCGTCCTGCTAAATGCATTTTGTGAGATTAGACACCCAGTCTGTCACATTATACACCAAGCGCCCTGCTAAATGCATTGTGTGCAGTGGCATGTATTCATGGATGCCAAGGGAAGCCAGGCTTCCCCCAAAAAATGACCAAGAAAAAAATCTCTCTCTGTGTTTCATAAAATGTCCTTCAATTTGCAAGAGGCTGAATGTGTCTCACCGCCCCCCCATAGCATTGAATGCAAGGGAAGCCAGCGAGCATTTGGCCTCCCTTGATTAAAAAGAAATAATAGCCAATCAGCATTGAGCTAAACTGAGGGAGCTCAGCTGTGAATGGTCCTGGCCCATCAAAAAAAGTGTCATGGGAAGCCAGTTTGGATTTGGCTTCAGACCAATCTCATCACTAGCCAAAACGACATTATTGACAGAAAAAAACTTGACTATGCCATTGTGTTGTCCTTCGGTGGCTAGCTAGCTAGTTAAAATCATCCCTTTCCTAAATTAGCCATGGAGGGAGATAGGGATATGGACTTGTGGTGTTACTTAATTCTCCGTACTGGCCAATGATTATAATGACGATTCTGATCCAACCATAACATGTAGCTACACAGGGTTGGGGAGTAACGGATTATGTAATGGATTACAAAAAAAACAACTGTACTCCTTTACATTATCAGCAAAAATATTGTGATCTGATTACCGATACTTTTGAAAAAAAAAATATAATAATTACTTCTAGGATTACTTTCAAATTTAGAAGGGATGTTTGCAGAAAAAAACATGTTGATGAAACAATTGCCTGTTTTCTTAATTACCTTTCATATTAAAGTCAGTCATTAATCGAAAAAGTGCTACTTTGATCTGCCTGCCTGAGCATCAGACATGGTCACAAAAGAAAATGGTATGGCTCGCCAACGCAGTGCATTTTTTGGATTGCGTTTCAAAGAACAATGTGTTCAAAGAAGAAAAGGGCGGGAATGTAACAGTTCAACGCTAACTGTTTGGCCACGGTAAAGCTGCTGTCGACATCAAAAGACTCGACTTTGAACCTGAAGAAACCCGATTGGCAGGTGTGGTGCGTTAGCTTGCTTAGCTAGCTAGTCTCTAGAGACAGACATGTTGTCTTCACAATGTTACCAATGTTACAGCATAGGTCGGAGATTTCAGAGAGATTTCAGAGAGAGATTTCTAGCTAGCTAGCCTGTTTACTTTGCTAATTTGCTTGCCAACTTTCCTAAACTATGTGGTATGCTGCTCACTTAAGGTTGCTCTGTCGGTTGCTAGCTACTGTAGTTAGCAAGATATCATAGTAAGTATGCTATTGTGCTAATTTGTTAACAATTTTGCTAATTAAATCTATTTTAACTAAGATAAATCAGTTGAAGATAGTTGGGTGAGATTCACTGGGCTACATAGCCTAGCTAGCTAAATCAAAAGTTAAAAAAAACTTTTGAAAGCTACTTGCACTCTGTAACCCAACATAACAAGATGTCAGGGTTGTTGCTAACTTAGCTATGTCACGGTTCCGTAAGGCAGGAGGAAAAGGCAGAGTCAAACGCAGGAGACGTATTCCAATTGTGCCGTAGAACGGTATATTTATTTTGGTGGAAAAAAAACCACTCGGCGTAACACAAGGGCATAGGGTGTGCCCAGAGACCACCCGGGAACACAGTTAACCCCGAGAAAACAAAGATACGCACGGGGCGCAGCCCGGCAAATATAACATTCCTCTAGCGAGAAGCCGCTGGGGAAAAATGTGCAAAAAACCACAAACGTTCACAGACCTGCCCGCTGACGAATAAACAATCCCGCACAAAACACAAGGAACAAACTAAATACCCCCCCACTAATTACGGAAACAGGTGCGGACTTAAACAGACAAAACACAACGAACACAGAACATAGATCGGTGGCAGCTAGTAGACCGGCGACGACGACCGCCGAGCGCCGCCCGGCCGAGGAGGGGCACCATTTTCTGTGGATACTGTGACAAGCTAGCTATGGTTTCAGAGTAACATGCTACCCAAATCAATAAAGCTACACTGCAGTTTTCCTGCTGTTTAATTGCATTTTCAACCCGAATAAATGCCTGTATTATTCAATCATAACTCAAAGTATAATACTGTATTAGTCCATTTAAAAAAGATATATATGATAGTATTTCTAGACAAACAATATAAACCACCATAGACATCCTTGCATCCAGAGCTTTGTCCATATCTGTGTAGTTACATGTTCCTACCCCAGCCCTATATTTATCAGACGGGCAGGCTATAGAAAGAGAACCATATTTTCAAAAGGGTGGACAAAAGTTGGGTAAAGCTACAACCCTTAAATGGAAACAATAACAAGGTGCTCACTCCCCTGTTATTTTACATGTACTGTAGTGTCATAGTTAAGTAATTACATTTTGGTTTTTCAGAGGATGCATAACAATCAATGGAAGACCCTGAGCAGGAAAAGGCAGCCAGACGACATGGAGGAGTGCAGAGATGCACGAGTAGAGGTGCCTTCATTCTGCAAGCTAGTAGAAGGAATCAGTGGTGGGAGAAAGGTCATTTGTAGAATGAATTGAAAGGGAATTTGAGTCCATGAAAGAAGCTCCCTCCACCAAACTACAGAGTGTAAAGTAAGTCTGCACCACAGCCATATTCACAAAACCTTCTTATGAAGAAATGTATTCTTTACTGCCATTTCTTCCTTAACTATAGATTGAAGAAGAAAGTTAAGCAAAGTTGTTATTCCTCAAAAAATGTATTGGAAATGTTATTGTGCTATTTCTTATGTTTCTCCTTAAGCAAAAAGTTAAGTAGAAATTAGATTCTTGAAAATAAAGTTATTGGAAATGTTGTTAATTCCAAGAGAGCTAAACCCTTGTCTTAAACTCAGGGCAATGAGAGAAAAAGCTCATGAAAGCAATTGAACATGTTTACTTCACTCACAAACTTCTTCTGAAAGTTTCAGTATTGATAATTTTAAACCAAAGAAAACATTTTCTGAACAATAATCTTAGTAAGATATATGCTTACATGATTTTCATTCCTAGCTAGATAGCTAGCTAAAATGGTTGCCTAGCAACACACATCTTAATAAGAAGATTTGTAAGAAGATATTTGAGAAGATATAGTTGAGGAATTGCACTTACAAACTATCTTATGAACTTATTTTTTTTCAATAAACGGTTTTTGCGTAAGAAGTGTTTTGTGAATCTGGGCCCTGGTCTGCCTATAACAGCAGCTTCTTCGGGAAGACATGCCGCTGATTTGAGGAGGACACCTTGAAGAGGAATTCAGCTGCTTTGGCTTGTGCGAGACTGAGAGGACATCATACCTACAATGTGATTGCTGCGAAAGTTAAGTAAAATACATGTAGACTTTAAAATTCAGCACAATGGAAGCAACTTTGTAAAGGCATTCTTGGAGTTCAGTGGAAATTAAGAGGACCAAGATGAGATGGATGATGGAGTGAGGTTTGATGATGTTGGTGCGGTTCTTGAGGAGGTTGAGCAAGAACTGAACTTTTTTCTCCCTGCACATCAACATTGTGTGGGACACACCCTCAACCTGATCACCACCAATGAGGTGGACAAAGCTGCATCCCAAGGTCCATCACGAAAAGTGCAATGTCAAAATGAGAAGCGCAATGTCAAAATGTTCCAGAATTTGGTCCACATTAGTTTCAGAGGCAGTAGAGGACATTGCAAGCATGAAAATAACTGTGCCATGTGTGACAAGATGGAGCTCAGAGTACCATGCCATCTCCAAACTCATACAGTAGCCCTCACAGATGACCAGCTGGGGCAAATCTGTGCAGACCTGGGTGTGAGCAGCAAACTACATCCTTGTGAGATTGCTTTTCTCAAGGAGTACAGTGCAGTCCTACAGCCACTCACGTTCTCTATTGATCTTCTTCAGGGAGAGAAGAAGTGTTTTCTTGGCTTTCTTATCCCAGCAATCCTAAGCTTGAAGTCTAAGCTCTCAGAGAAAATACCTCTCTCGACATTCTCTGTACACATCATCACTGCGGTCATTGAGGCTATAGATCACCGGTTTGGACCTATGCTAAGTACCCATGAAGCAAAGTTCTGACTGTGTTGGCTCATCCCTGGAAAGAGAGAGGCGATGCGGAGCACATTAGTTCAAGAAGCAACTTCTATGGAGAACACACACTCCGAAGATGTTGATGAACAAGCACAGAACGAGTCTGATGAGTCAGAAGACAATTTTTTTGTGTTCGGAGGTGCAACATCAAGGCAATGCAGAGGATGAGGTGAGGAAGCACATCGAAGACAAAGACAAGTCTTTGGACTCCTTGAAATCGTTGCCCATAGTCTGGAACTTGTTTCTGAAGTATAACACTACACTGCCTTCCAGTGCCCCAGTTGAGCGCCTTTTCGGCTATGGTGGAAACCTGCTTACCCCTCAGAGAAACAGGATGTCTGATGCTCATCTAGAACATGTCCTCTTGCTGTGATACAACAGCAATTTCTGCTTTCAATCATCTGAGTAGGCTAGCTTCAGAATAGGCCTTCTGCAATGCCATGTGGGTTTATTGCACCTAGCTGCACTTTTTTTTGTTGTTGCTTAAACTTAAAAAACTTATTGGTGGACTAAATGTGTGATTACACTGTGCATGTTGTAAAAAAAAGATGTTCTTCATATTTTATTTATAATTTTAGTCATCCAGAGCATACATTTTTTTGTACTGGTGTCCTGTGGGATAACATTTTAGTCATTTTGCAGATGCTCTTATCCAGAGCAACTTACAGTAGTGAATGCATACATTTCATACATTTTTTCCCCATAGTGGTCCACTGTGGGAATCAAACCCACAACCCTGGCGTTGCAAACACCATGCTCTACCAACTGAGCCACACGGGTGATAAGTGTTTAGCACCATCCATGTTGCTGTGTTACTTAAGCCCTTACTTATACCTGGTTTTAACATGTACCCTTTGTCCTGAACATTGTGTTTGTGCCCACGTTTTTTAGACAGGTGTACATGATTAAAAGACGCATTGTGGTCTGAATGTGATCAGATTGTATAGGTGTAAATGGACAAGATAAGGATGAAGGACGCATGTTAGTGGCAGGTATACAGGGCTTAAATACATTATTAGCACAATGTTTTGTGATGTGTTCTAATGTGTCTCTGCTTACTGGCTCAAACATCCTGCTGCAATAAATGTTAAATTGGTAATGATATTTTTTTCTTATTTGTTTTAGACGTTAAGTAACTGAAAGTAATCCGATTACGTTACTGAGTTTAGGTAATCCAAAAGTAAAGTTACTGATTACAATTTTAGACGGATAACTAGTAACAGTAACAGATTACATTTAAAAAGTAACCTACCCAACCCTGTAGCTACAATACATGTAGTATGCTAATGTTAAGTAGCTGGCCTGGCGTATCGTTGCCCAAGAAAGGAAGTTAGGCTAGCGAGCAAGTATTATAGTCAGGTAGGACAACAACAACTAAAAGTGTGTGCTGTATGACAGAATCATACAATGTTTAGGCAACATGAAGGAGGAGGATGGTATTGGCATTCCTCTACAAATAGGGTGAGTCAACATGTTGTTTCTTCTTGCACGCACGCACACACGCACGTACACACACACACGCACGCACACACACACACACAGAAATCAGTAACATGGACAGCCACATCATATATAGCTTATGTTGATTGGACAAAATGTTTTGGTATCTTTTAGTTGTCACTGTATTAGACTAAGCAGAGGTGATTAGATTATGTTGAAGTTGAAATGATGCTGGATAGTGGAGGAAGCTCCTGTTTTCTTTGTCTTGTAGTAACTCTCCGTAGTTTTAAGTCAAGAGTTGTTTAGTAGTCCGAAAATGTCGGAAACATTACCTTGCCTGACCATGCTGTAGGTCATGTAACTGTTTGTTACATGCAATATGTTTAGTGGACTTCACAGGACAGGTGTTGCTCTCCGGTTTTGTAATGAAACAAAGTTCGGTTGAATTTATTCTGCCACTTTCTTCTTATTGTCTTGGCCTTAGGCCTATATATCACAGTGTCAATGCATATGAACTAACAGGTTATAGAGCTTACAACGCAATTATCACAACACACAGGTTGTAATATGGCTGCTTTTCCTGGATTGGCTTCCCTGATTTTTTTACTGCTACTGATTGTCTCAGGTTTGATTGAGTTAATTCCTCTGAGCTTATGCCTGGGAAAAGTAGTCCAAGCCTGCTTTGGCAGCTTTCCCACTTGGAGGTGGCCATTGGTGACAGACTGGAGCTTTTGCATCTGGCAGGTAAATTCTGCTAGGAGATGGCAATGTTTCAAATAGGCCTAGCTTGTGCATCACTATCACTAGCTTTCTCTCATAGAGATAGAGAGAGGACTCTAGCCCCCAAAAGTCTGTTTTAGCATGGGCAGTGCCATTGAGGACTTTCACCATTTTGAAGTAGTCAACAGGGTGGGACGTCCAATGGGTTAAGGAAGAATCACATAATTCCATTCAGGTCACCAGGAGGGATAAGCCAATGAATTATTCTCGTGAGGAAACATTCCATAACTGTAGGTGGCAGTAAATTGCCAACCTTGGCTTTATACCTGTTCAAACAACACACTCTAGGTGGCAGTGTGCACCCTTACAGTTTGTTTGTCAACTCAGAAGTAGTAGAAGAAGAAAACTGACTACTTCAAAATGGAGATGCCTCAATGGCACTGCCCGAGGTCTCACAGAAGCCATAATGGGACAGATACAATGATGCGATGTCTATGAGTCTCCCGACAGATGGGTTGCCTCCCACAATGTACCAATCTTCCAGCATACACGTCTGTACAAGTACCAGCGTCAGTTGGGACAGAGAGGAGGAGTCGGAACAGGGAGGTGCGCCACTTCTTTATCTGGTGACGTCATCGGCTAAAACACTTGTTACCCTGGCGTAACAGCCCCGCCGGAACAAAGTAGTAGCTAGCTAGCGAGATGGAGAAGGCAGAGGTTGTTTTTAATGAGTGCATTTCACAATTGGCTAGTTTACATGATCTACCTTCACTAAAACCAAGGCAAACGTTTTGCTTGCAAACTTTGGTTTTGAATTGCAACGTTCTGAGATGTCTGCCTACAAGCTAAATAAAGAGTTCTCTTTTTTGTTGTTGAAATGTCTGAGAATCCAACATCCTCCCCAGACCTAGTGCTGTTACTCTAGGTCTGAGATATCCAAAAGGACTAGTTATCACTTGCTAACAGGAAAGAAATAGAACCTACAACACATACATAGGCTACTTTCTGTCCCTAACAATAAAACTAAATATAAAAATAGAAATGTTTTTATCAAACTAAAACTGAATCAAATCTAGCAAATCAAATCGGAAAAAACGAATAAAATTAATTTCAAATAAAAATCTAAAAACACAAAACTATAAACCTTGTTCCCTGATTATAGGCTTGGACAATAATCCGCTTGGTGGAGCCGTGCTCTGCTCTGCTTGCCCTCTCATTTCAACTGGCTTAGCCTCTGTGCCGGATCGCGGGAGGTTTTGATCTATCCGTCCATGTCGTTATCATATTAAGGGCAAATACTCTATCTGATAGAAAATGTATCAAATGGAACCGTAAATGAGAAATCATTAGTCTGTGTGTTTGGGTGGTTTGTTTGGAGGGGGTGGTTGCGACTGCACTCATGTTGATGTAAATTGTGAATGTTGAACATAAATGTGTGAATTTAAATAATGTTTCACAGTTAAATCAATAGTGCACTCCAAAATCTAAGTTTGTCAAATATTTTCAGACCTCCATTTTTTATTTATTTTACTAGGCAAGTCAGTTAAGAACAAATTCTTATTTTCAATGACAGCCTAGGAACAGTGGGTTAACTGCCTGTTCAGGGGTAGAGCGACAGATTTGTACCTTGTCAGCTCGGGGATTTGAACTTGCAACCTTTCAGTTACTAGTCCAATGCGCTAACCACTAGGTTACCCTGCCACCCCAATATGGTCTGATGTTGAAATAAGTCCACGTCCCACGCCATCTGTTGTGTAGATCCATCTCTATAACTCAATCCCAAATGAATGGGAAAGATGGGCACCATACAATTTCCTCATATTATGTTTCCCATCTCTCCCATTCATTTGCAGTTCGCAGGATCTACACAACAGATGGCATGGGAGGTGGAGCGTAGACTCATCTCGACATTAGACCACTGTGAAGGTCTGAACATTTTCAGACAAACGTTGATTTTGGAGCCAAATATTACTTTAAATTACCACTTTGGAGATCTGAAAAACGTGAGACAAAGTTACATTTTTGGAGCGAGATGCCCCTTTAATTGTTCTGTGCTCTATATGTCCTAAACTCAGGGATAATACAGAGAGTTTCCTGTTCTGGGTGCTTGGCAGGCAGGGTACAATTCAAATGTAAATAAAAGGATAAAGCACAAAACAGGAAGCCATGCATCAGAGGCATCAGTGTATTTCCAGCCAGCAATAGAACAATTGTAGAGGGGAAAGATACAGTAACTGTCATTTGGCCACAGTATCTAAACGTCCTAAAACGAACAATATATTTATAGGTTTTAATGTTTGAAGTTTATCTCTAAATAGGGTGATAAGAATAACACATTTTCTCTGTTTATAAGGGTCCCGTAGAAGTTGCAATTTGCCTGGAAGATGTTTCAGTTTGAAAGAGATAAATAATTAACTCCCAACTGAAGAAACAGGTAACCTGAATGGAGATGCAATGAGCCATACACAATTGCTACAATTTGCATTAATAGATAGCATCTGTCAAAATATGTCTATGTCCTCTGATCCGACATCACAAGGGAATGCTTGATGCTGTACAGGCAAAATTGTTCGAGAATTTTTAGAATTGTAGGTTCTAGAATTACAATTGAGGAGTCTGATATTGATGAGAATATTTGAGACTGGGTTGTTGTGTTGCAGAAAAAGGCATTGGAATGCATTCATATAGACCTTCTCACAAGGTCTCAAAGCACTTTGTTGTATGGAGGTAGCTATACTCACTCACTAACATGTAGCACCCACCTGGGTGATGCACCCACACTCACCACACATCAGCTGGAGAAGTGGAGATTGATTGTGTTGAAGAAGCTAAGGCTGTAGGGTAAAGCCAGTGATACAGTAAAATGGTATCACTATGCTAACAACTGTCATCATCAGAGCTAATCATGTCAAGCCATGTTTGATGGCTTTGCTCAGGCTCTCTTTCTCTCTCAGCCCTCAGAGAAGAGCTCCGACCCTCAAGGAAGAGCTCCAAGCCTCAGGGTAGAGCTCCAAGCCTCAGGGTAGAGCTCCAAGCCTCAGGGAAGAGCTCCAAGCCTCAGGGAAGAGCTCCAACCCTCATGGAAGGGCTCCAACCCTGTCTCTCTGTCTTTCCCTGCTTCCCCTGGTATTCTTCTCCACAGTCTTATAAACTCCCTCAGAGACATTGGGCCTTAGATGGGACCCACATGAGGGCTTGGGGTGCGTGCTCAGCCCCCTCCTGTACACCCTGCTCACCCCTGACTGCGTGGCCACGAACGCCTCCAACTCAATCATCAAGTTTACAGACGACACAACAGAAGTAGGCCTGATTACCAACAATGACGAGACAGCCTTCAGGGAGGAGGTGAGGGCCCTGGCGGAGTGAGGTCAGGAAAATAACCTCTTCCTCAAATCAAATTGCATTGGTCACATACTGTACACATGGTTAGCAGATTCTTGTGAGTGTAGCGACATAGGCAAGATGCAATAGATAGACTAAAATACAGTACATACATATGAGATGAGTGATGCAAGGTATGTAAACGTTATTAAAGTGGCATTATTTAAAGTGACTAGTGATCCATTTATTAAAGTGGCCAATGATTTCAAGTCTGTATGTAGGCAGCAGCCTATCTGTGTTAGTGATGGCTGTTTAACAGTCTGATGGCCTTGAGATAAGCTGTTTTTCAGCTTTGATGCACCTGTACTGACCTCGCCTTCTGGATGGTAGTGGGGTGAACAGGCAGTGGCTCGGGTGGTTGTTGTCCTTGATGATCTTTTTTGTCTTCCTGTGACATCGGGTGCTGTTCAGTGGCTTGCAAAAGTATTCACCCCCCTTGGCATTTTTCTAAAACTATTCACCCCCCCAAAGTCAATACTTTGTAGAGCCACCTTTCTCAGCAATTACAGCTGCAAGTCTCTTGGGTATGTCTCTATAAGTTTGACACATCTAGCCACTGGGATTTTTGCCCATTATTCAAGGAAAAACTGCTCCAGCTCCTTCAATCTCAACAGATTCTCAATTGGATTGAGGTCTGGGCTTTGACTAGGCCATTCCAAGACATTTAAATGTTTCCCCTTTAACCACTCGATTGTTGCTTTAGCAGTATGCTAAGGGTCATTCTCCTGCTGGAAGGTGAACATCCGTCCCAGTCTCAAATCTCTGGAAGACTGAAACAGGTTTCCCTCAAGAATATTCCTGTATTTAGCGCCATCCATCATTCCTTCAATTCTAAGCAGTATCCCAGTCCCTGCCGATGAAAAACATCGTGTCTTGGTGTGATGAGAGGTGTTGGATTTGCACCAGACATATTGTTTTCCTTGATGGCCAAAAAGCTAAATTTTTGTCTCGTCTGACCAGAGTATCTTCTTCCATATTTTTTGGGGGTCTCCCAAATGCCTTTTGGTGAGCACCAAACGTGTTAGCTTATTTTTTTCTTTATGCAATGGCTTTTTTCTGGCCACTCTTCCGTAAAGCCCAGCTCTGTGGAGTGTATGGCTTAAAGTGGACAGATACTCCAATCTCCGCTGTGGAGCTTGGCAGCTCCTTCAGGGTTATCTTTGGTCTCTTTGTTGCCTCTTTGATTAATGCCCTCCTTGCCTGGTCCGTGAGTTTTGGTGGGCGGCCTTCTCTTGGCAGGTTTGTTGTGGTGCCATATTCTTTCCATTTTTGAATAATAGATTTAATGGTGCTCCATGGGATGTTCAAAGTTTCAGATTTTTTTTTAGAACCCAACCCTGATCTGTACTTCTCCACAACTTTGTCCCTGACCTGTTTGGAGAGCTCCTTGGTCTTCATGGTGCTTGCTTGGTGGTGCACCTTGCTTAGTGGTGTTGCGGACTCTGGGGCCTTTCAGAACAGGTGTATATATACTAGAGGTTGACCGATTATGATTTTTCAACGCCGGTACCGATTATTGGAGGACCGAAAAAATCCGATACCGATTAATCGGCCGATTATTTTTCCTTTTTTGTAATAATAACAATTACAACAATACTGAATGAACACTTATTTTAACTTAATATAATACATCAATAAAATCAATTTAGCCTCAAATAAATAATGAAACATGTTCAATTTGGTTTAAATAATGCAAAACAAAGTGTTGGAGAAGAAAGTAAAAGTGCAGTATGTGCCATGTAAGAAAGCTAATGTTTAAGTGCCTTGCTCAGAACATGGGAACATATGAAAGCTGGTGGTTCCTTTTAACATGAGTCTTCAATATTCCCAGGTAAGAAGTTTTAGGTTGTAGTTATTATAGGAATTATAGGACTATTTCTCTCTATACGATTTGTATTTCATATACCTTTGACTATTGGATGTTCTTATAGGCACTTTAGTATTGCCAGTGTAACAGTATAGCTTCCGTCCCTCTCCTCGCTCCTACCTGGGCTCAAACCAGGAACACATCGACAACAGCCACCCTCGAAGCAGCGTTACCCATGCAGAGGAAGGGAAACAACCACTCCCAAGTCTCAGAGCGAGTGACGTTTGAAACGCTATTAGTGTGCGCCCGGCTAACTAGCTAGCCATTTCACATCGGTTACACCAGCCTAATCTTGGGAGTTGACAGGCTTGAAGGGGTGGGTATAATTTCTGGAACGTTCCAACAGGAATCTGTTCCAAAAAACGTAAAGTAAAAGGTTGCCAACCAACAACGCATACAAAGTAGCAACGCATACAAACCTAGCTAACTAGCTGCCGAATAGGCATCAACTCACCACGTAGCTTATTCTTAATGTTTGTCCATAGGCAAACAGACATGTGAAGACAGACATTTTTCGGAATAAACGTGATGAGTGAAACATGCAATGAAATAGACCACTCCCTACCTGGTATCTTATTCTGCCGCTATACAACTTTGTATGCGTTGTTTTTTGGAAACCTTGTTATTTACGAAGTTTTTGGAATAGATTCCTGTTGGAACGTTCCACAAATTATACCCACCCAGGTTGAAGTCATAAACTGCGCAATGCTTGAAGCACAGCGAAGGGCTGTTTGAATGAATGCTTACGAGCCTGCCTACCACCGCTCAGTCAGACTGCTCTATCAAATCATAGACTTAATTATAATATAATAAACACACAGAAATACGAGCCTTAGGTCATTAATATGGTCGAATCCGGAAACTATCATCTCGAAAACAAACGTTTTTTTCTTTCAGTGACATACGGAACCGTTACGTATTTTATCTAACGGGTGGCTAAGTCTAAATATTCCTGTTAGGCATTGATGTTTATGGTTAGGTACATTGGTGCAACGACAGTTCTTTTTTCGCAAATGCACTTGTTAAATCAACACCCGTTTGTCGAAGTAGGCTGTGATTCAATGAAAATTAACAGGCACCGAATCGATTATATGCAACGCAGGACATGTTAGATAAACTAGTAATATCATCAACCATGTGTAGTTAACTAGTGATTATGTTAAGATTGATAGTTTTTTATAAGTCTAATGCTAGCTAGCAACTTACCTTTGCTTCTTGCTGACCTCGCGTAACAAGTAGTCAGTTTGTTAATCCTTGTGGAGTGCAATGTAAGGCAGGTGGTTAGAGCGTTGGACTGGTAACCGAAGGATGCAAAAACGAATCCCCCCTGAACAAGGCAGTTAACCCCCGTTTCTAGGCCGTCATTGTAAATAAGAATGTGTTCTTAATCTGACTTGCCTAGTTGAATAAAGGTGTAAAACTTGAAATCGGCCCTAATTAATCGGCCATTCCGAATAATCGGTCGACCTCTAATATATACTGAGATCATGTGACAGATCATGTGACACAGATTGCACACAGGTGGACTTTATTTAACAAATTATGTGACTTCTGATGGTAATTGGTTGCACCAGATCTTATTTAGGGGCTTCATAGCAAAAGGGTAAAATACATATGCACGCACCACTTTTCTGTTTTTTATTTTTATTTTTTAAACATGATCTTTTTTTCATATCATTTCACCGATTTTGACTATTTTGTGTATGTCCATTACATGAAATCCAAATAAAAATCCATTTAATTACAGGTTGTATTGCAGCAAAATAGGAAAAATGCCAAAGGGGATGAATACTTTTGCACGGCAATATAGGTGTCCTGGAGGGCAGGTAGTTTGCCCCCGGTGATGCGTTGTGCAGACAACACCACCCTCTGGAGAGCCTTGCAGTTGTGGGTGGTGCAGTTGCCATACCAGGCGGTGATACAGCCTGACAGGATGCTCTCAATTGTGCATCTGTATAAGTTTGTGAGGATTTTAGGTGCCAAGCCAAAGTTCTTCATCTTCCTGAGGTTGAAGAGGCGCTGTTGCGCCTTCTTCACCACACTGTCTGTGTGGGTGGACCATTTCAGTTTGTCTGTGAAGTGTACGCTGAGAAACTTAAAACTTTCTACCTTCTCCCGTTGATGTGGGTAGGAGGGTGCTTCCTCTGCTGTTTCCTGATGTCCACGATCATCTTGTTTGTTTTGTTGACGTTGAGTGAGAGGTTGTTTTCCTGACACCACACTCCGAGTGCCCTCACCTCCTCCCTGTAGGCTGTTTCGTCACTGTTGGTAATCAAGCCCACTACTGTTGTGTCATCTGCAAACTTGATGATTGAGTTGGAGGCGTGCATGACAACGCAGTCATAGGTGAACAGGGAGTACAGGAGGGGGCTGAGCACGCACCCTTGTGGGGCCCCAGTGTTGAGGATCAATCGAAGTGGAGGTGTTGTTTCCTACCTTCACCACCTGGGGGTGGCCTGTCAGGAAGCCCAGGACCCAATTGCACAGGACAGGTTTGAGACCCAGGGCCTCAAGCTTGTGGCAAAATCCTGCACGGAGCCTTCACCATGCGCTGCCACTTTAAGAGTGCATCAGCAGTAAGGAAGGAAGAGATAAAGACAGCTCTTTCAGCTTTCTGGAAGGGAGCTCTTGGTTGGCGCGACAGTTTGATTGTGTGTGCTATGCTGCAGAAGTCCTTGGTTTTTTCAGCGTGTTTAGTTTATAATGTGTTTAACTCAATCATCATGTGACTGCTCTAGGTCGTGGTTGTTATCGTTTGTGACCGTACCAGATATGGATCGCATGGATTAGTAGCAACATTGTTGCGAAGCTTTGACATACAAGCATACAAAACATCAGTTCAACTGCAAGCCTGAAGTCAACAGCTAAGATCTCTCTTTCTCTCTCTCTCTTTCTTTTCCCTCAATCGTTCCAGTGCTTTACACTGCAGCAGGCTTCCTATTTTCAAATGCACTTCCCGTTGATGTTCATTAGCGCTGGACTATTATTGCCCTGCCAGAACTATTTGGGTTGACATTTTAGTTAAACGGGAGGTTGCTTGCAAGTTGTGTATTGTTAGTTGAACTTTATTGAGGTGGTGTGTACTAATGACATGCGGCCGAGAAGATTGTGGACATTTTTAAGGCCTTTTTTTTGTCAATGAACACCTTCATACACTCGGCACTCCTCCACTGGAAGATAATACAGATTATTGCAAATCCTCTGTTGATGACTGGGTTCTTGTAAATTGTTTCTATGAAGTTGTCATTCAATTGCTCTGCCATTTATTATTAGTAGTGTTATTGTATGAGGTATCATTGGTGGGGTTACCCCTGTGCGGTGACGTGGGTTTTATATGGTGGGTATTCTATTTTCTCTCCACTGGCTATCTGGTAAACAGGCTACACTCTAGGCAGTCTCTTCTGCTGATGTGTGTGGGTCTGGTAGTGGTACACTCTCTATACTACTCTTCCTTTCGGCAGGGTTACTACCTGCCTGGCGCCCAAACAAAATATGTATCTTTACCCCTCTCTAATAAATACTGCTACAAGCTTAATGATGAGCTTGGAGGGTACTATGGTGTTGAAAGCTGAGCTGTAGTCAATGAACAGCATTCTTACATAGGTATTCTTCTTGTCCAGATAGGGCAGTGTACAGTGTGATGGCGATTGCATCGTCTGTGTGGACCTATTGGGGCGGTAAGCAAATTGATGTGGGTCTAGGATGACAGGTAAGGTGGAGGTGATTTGATCCTTGACTAGTCTTTCAAAGCACTTCATAATGACAGAAGTGAGTGCTACTGGGTGATAGTCATTTAGTTAGCTTTCTTGGGAACAGGAACAATGGTGGCCATCTTGAAGCATGTGGGACAGCAGACTGGGATAGGGAGAGATTGAATATGTCCATAAACACACCAGCCAGGTGGTCTGCACCTGCTCTGAGGACGCGGCTAGGGATGCCGTCTGAGCTGGCAGCCTTGTGAGGGTTAACACGTTTAAATGTCTTACGTCGGCCACGGAGAAGGAGAGCCCACAGTACTTGGTAGCGGGCCGCGTTGGGGGCACTGTATTATCCTCAAAACGGGCAAAGGTGTTTAGTTTGCCTGGAAGCAAGATGTCGGTGTCCGTGACGTGGCTGGTTTCCATTTGTAGTCCGTGATTGTCTGTAGACCCTGCTACATATGTCTTGTGTCTGAGCTGTTGAATTGCGACTCCACTTTGTCTCTATACTGACATTTCGCTTGTTTGATTGCCTTGCGGAGGGAATAACTACACTGTTTATATTCTGCCATATTCCCAGTCACCTTTCCATGGTTAAATGCGGTGGTTCGCTCTTTCAGTTTTGCGTGAATGCCACCATCTATCAACGGTTTCTAGTTAGGGTAGGTTTTAAGTCACTGTAGGTACAACATCTCCAATACACTTCCTTATAAACTCACTCACCGAATCAGCGTATATGTTGATATTATTCTCTGAGGCTACCCGGAACATGTCCCAGTCCACGTGATCAAAACAATCTTGAAGCGTGGATTCTGATTGGTCAGACCAGCGGTGAATAGCCCTTAGCACGGCTACATCCTGTTTGAGTTTCTGCCTATAAGAAGGGAGGAGCAACATGGAGTCGTGGTCAGATTTGCAGAAAGGAGGGCGGAGGAGGGCATTGTATGCATCACGGAAGATAGATTAGCAGTGATCCAGTGTTTTACCAGCGCGAGTGCTACAGTCAATATGCTGATAGAATTTAGGTAGCCTTGTTCTCAATTTAGCATTTTTTTAAATCCCCAGCTACAATACAGCCTCAGGATATATGGTTTCCAGTTTGCATAAAGTCCAGTGAAGTTCCTTGAGGGCTATTGGTATTGGCTTGACGGGGGGATATACACAGCTGTGACAATAACCGAGGAGAATTCCCTTGGGAGGTAATACAGTCGGCATTTGATTTTAAGGAATTCTAGGTCCGGTGAACAAAAGGACTTGAGTTCCTGTATGTTGTTACAATTAACAAACATGAAACATACACCCCCACCCTTCTTCTTCCCAGGGAGATTTTTTATTCCTGTCGGTGCAATGCACAAAGAATCCATGTGGCTGTAATGACTTCGACAGCATATCCCGAGAGAGCCATGTTTCCGTGAAACAGTTTGTTACAATCCCTGATGTCTCTCTGGAAAGCAACCCTTGTCCTAATTTCGTCTACCTTGTTATCTAGAAACTGGACATAAGCGAGAAAAATACTTGGAAGCATTGGGTGGTGTGCGCACCTCCAAAGTCTGACCGAAAGAACGCTCCATCTGCTTCTTCTCCGGGCGGCGTTGTTTTGGGTCAGCCTTTGGAATCAGTTCAAATGTCCTGGGTGGTTCAGATAAAGGATCCGCTTGGGGAAAGTCATATTCCTGGTCGTAGCGCTGGTAAATTGACATCGCTCTGATATCCAATAGTTCTTCCCGGCTGTATGTGTTAACACTTAAGATTTTCTGGGCTAAAAATGTAAGAAATAATACATAAAAAAAAAACGAAATACTGCAAAGTTTCTTGACTAGAAGCATCAGCAAAACGAAGGGAGAGATTGTGAAATAGTTCAAGTTCCTCTGCGTACACATCACTGACAATCTGAAATGGTCCACCAACACAGACCGTGTGGTGAAGAAGGCGCAACAGTGCCTCTACAAACTCAGGGGGCTGAAGAAATTCAGCTTGGCCCCTAAGACCCTCACAAACTTATACAGATGCACAACTGAGAGCATCCTGTCGGGCTGTATCACCGCATGGTACGGCAATTGCACCGCCCACAACTGCAGGGCTCTCCAAAGGGTGGTGTGGTCTGCCCAACGCATCACCAGGGGCACACTGCCTGCCCTCCAGGACACATTTACATTTAAGTCATTTAGCAGACGCTCTTATCCAGAGCGACTTAGAAATTGGTGCATTCACCTTATGATATCCAGTCGAACAACCACTTTACAATAGTGCATCTAAATCTTTTAAGGGGGGGGGGGTTAGAAGGATTACTTTATCCTATCCCAGGTATTCCTTAAAGAGGTGGGGTTTCAGGTGTCTCCGGAAGGTGGTGATTGACTCCGCTGTCCTGGTGTCGTGAGGGAGCTTGTTCCACCATTGGGGTGTCAGAGCAGCGAACAGTTTGGACTGGGCTGAGCGGGAACTGTGCTTCCTCAGAGGTAGGGGGGCCAGCAGGCCAGAGGTGGATGAACGCAGTGCCCTTGTTTGGGTGTAGGGCCTGATCAGAGCCTGAAGGTATGGAGGTGCCGTTCCCCTCACAGCTCCGTAGGCAAGCACCATGGTCTTGTAGCGGATGCGAGCTTCAACTGGAAGCCAGTGGAGAGAGCGGAGGAGCGGGATGACGTGAGAGAACTTGGGAAGGTTGAACACCAGACGGGCTGCGGCGTTCTGGATGAGTTGTAGGGGTTTAATGGCACAGGCAGGTAGCCCAGCCAACAGCGAGTTGCAGTAATCCAGACGGGAGATGACAAGTGCCTGGATTAGGACCTGCGTCGCTTCCTGTGTGAGGCAGGGTCGTACTCTGCGAATGTTGTAGAGCATGAACCTACAGGATCGGGTCACCGCCTTAATGTTAGTGGAGAACGACAGGGTGTTGTCCAGGATCACGCCAAGGTTCTTAGCACTCTGGGAGGAGGACACAAGGGAGTTGTCAACCGTGATGGCGAGATCATGGAACGGGCAGTCCTTCCCCGGGAGGAAGAGCAGCTCCTACAGCACCCGATGTCACAGGAAGGCCAAACATAACATCAAGGACAACAACCACCCAAGCCACGGCCTGTTCACCCCGCTATTATCCAGAAGGCGAGGTCAGTACAGGTGCATCAAAGCTGGGACAGAGAGAAGCTGTTTTTCATTCTATCTCACGTCCATCAGACTGTTAAATAGCCATCACTAGCTAGCTACCACCTGGTTACTCAACCCTGCACCTTAGAGCCTGCTGCCCTATGTACTGTACATAGACATGGAATCACTGGTCACTTTAATTATGGACACTAGTCACTTGAATAATGTTTACATACTGCTTTACTCATCTCATGTGTATCTACTGTATTTTAGCCAATGCCACTCCTTCATTGTGTGTGTGTGTGTGTGTGTGTGTGTGTGTGTGTGTTTTAATTCCATAATTTTTCTTTTAGATTTGTGTGTATTGTTGTGAATTGTTACATACTACTGCACTGTTGGAGCTAGGAACACAACCATTTCGCTACACCCGCAATAACATCTGCTAAACATGTGGATGTGACCAAAACAATTTCATTTGATTTTGATTTAATATGAAGCTGCAAGCTGCAGCCAAAAGGCCTTCATAAGTTTACCAATCTCTAAAAATACTCCTTGGCTAATGTAGGATGTAGAACTGTTATTCACACAGCATGTTCTGCATCTCTGTTGCCTGGTTACAATGGAGGCCCACCATTAGTGAATGTGCACAAAGCCATATTTGAAATGTGGGAAATGACAGCACCCGGTGAATGTATGCAGCCACACGCAAACAAATCACATACTATTTTCTGTAAGCATCATAAATATTCAGATTTGATTGGAAGCTATAGTATGCCAGATTTTCAGATTGTCTTCAAATGGGAACACATGATACAGATGTCATATTGCCAACATAACCAGAATACCACAGGTATCACAAGACTTCAATAGTGCTGCAAAAAGGGCAGCATGTCTCTTCAGAATGCAGAGAACGGAACTGACGTCATGGTGACGTCATGTAATTGTGTCCGGGAAAGAGTGTGAAGAATATCACAGTACATTCTTCCACAGCGCATTTCTTTAATATAATTGGGAGAGCATAGCATTGTCCACCAACATCAAGCACCAATACTCACAACGGCAGGCTTTGCATGTACTGTAACATTTACCGTACAACACACTGTTCCATTTCCACAAGCCCCAAAGTCTTGCATGGTCAGAAGCATGCTGAACAAGTAATAGTAATGAACAAGTAATGAACATTTTAATAGTCAAATCATAGTGTAAAAGCAGGGAGTCTGGTTCTACTCTTTTGGTATTTTTCTAGTGTTTTGTGGTGGAAAACTGAACGGGTCGAGCATAACACATCAACCCTGTTACCCATAGATAGACAGGCAAGAAATGTTTTAACATTGTTTTTTTTTTGCATTCAAATGCCTCTCTTTGCACACAAGTTTCCATTCCCCCTGTCACAAAGGGATTCATGGCTGATTTAAGATGAAATTGTCAACACTTACGGTCAATCCTGTTACTTTATTTGGCACCCTATATGCAACTCTTATTTAAATTTTTTCCTCTTGAGATGGGAAAACGTGATTTTATGAAGTTAAACATATGCTCTTTATAACAGCATGTTAAAATTAGGTGAAATCAAACTTTTTGGGGGACCAAGTTACACTTTTCAAAAGGCACCAAATGTAAACCAGGTAAGCACCGTTTAACCAGTCACCTTTTGTTTCAACTGATTTCTAGGTCATTTCTATTCAAAGCATCTGTTGGCATAACCATTGTCTCCTTTGTGTCTTTGTTTGATTTATTAACTACATTACTAAAACACAGATTATTATTATTATTATTAGTATATTTTATATTAGAATCTGTTATGCTGTAAATGGCAATCCCAAGTTATTGGAAAATGTGCAATTAGGATTTTACAAAACTGTTAGGCCATGTGCGGGTCAACCAGTGATCAGTTAATTAAATGAAACTGTACGTGGGGGACCTGAGAAGGCGGCCAGGGTTACGCAGAATTCTTCATCCCCACGATATTTATGACCCTCCTCTGCAGCTGCCTCCACTTCTGCGAATCGGAGAGATTCAATTACTCTCTGTCAGAGGAACTGGGGTGCCGCCTCATATCTATGATTTACCAGTACATGCACATCGAGCCGCATAGCCGCATACGCTCGCACACTACAAAGACAAGTCATTTCCTTTAAAGCAGACTTCAATCAGAGAGCCTACCTGATGCAGTCAAGCATTTGCTCCCTTGATATCGCTCTCAAGCCCCTATCCAGTATATTCTGTCTAATACAAAATGACCTTTGGCTCGTAGATATGCACATCAATGCAGACCTATATTGTTTTACCGTCTCCTCCTGGTGATGTACTGTATGTTTGTATGGTCTATGCTGAGAGACATTCATTTGGAATGTGGATTGACTACTTTAAATAACACCGGAGATTCACATTAAATGAAATACTCTGCCACTAACTGTGGATGCTTCAAATCTGCGATGGCTTTCATAAATATAGCATTATGTCATTTATTTGTACATATGAGTGAGTTGGGCTCCCGTGATGTACTTATCGTGTGGCTGTTTTCACGTGCCCTCTGTCTGGGCATGTCTCACATAGTAAATAAGAGATGTGGTATGTGCGTGCATGCATGTAAGTGTGTGTGCACGTGAGCATGTGCTTGCTGTTGGAACAGATGTGGCAGCATCGTTATTGACCATTAAAACTGTAGATTAGTGCACTATAGCTCACCGGTAATTGGTCCATGCTCGTGCCTGTACTGCCCCATCACTCTCACTGGTTGTCTTGCCTCTGGAGCAAAGTCATACCACCCACATACTGAGCCAGAAAACATGGCTTGCTGATACAAAACCCGAAGCAGGACATCAGACACACATTTTCAGTTATGCCTCAAAACAATACAAAGGCAGGTTTCCTGATCTGTACTGTGGCTGATTTAGATAACATTAACTGATAACCTGGAAAAGACAATATGTCACAATCAATTGTTATGTACAGGTAATAAAAAAAAATAAAGGGAACACTTGAGTAAATGTATATTGAAGCAGGTGATTCTACACAGGTGTGGTTCCTGAGGTAATTAAGCAATTCAAACATCCCATCATAAAAAAAATACCCATTTGCTAATTATTTTGGCTGCCGTGGCTGGAAGAAAAGATCTCTGACTTTGAAAGAGTGGTCTCAAAGGAGCATAGGTGGTTTAAAGAGTGTGTGTGTGTGGTTGTGTCTAAGTCACCAGATCTCAACGCAATTGAACACTTATGGGAGATTCTGGAGCGGCTCCTGAGACAGTGTTTTCCACCACCATCAACAAAACAAAATTATGGAATTTCTCGTGGAAGAATGGTGTCACAGCCCTCCAATATAGTTCTAGACACTTGTAGAATCTATGCCAAGGCGCATTGAAGCTGTTCTGGCAGCTCTGATGGCTCAACACCCTATTAAGACACTTCATGGATTATTAGAAACAATTCCATTGTTACGTAACTCCATAAATGTGGCTTTTGGAAGTTATAGTGAAATTAGTATCTGCAATGAAATGTTAGAATAGCGTGCTCTAGTCAAGAACTTTAAAAGTGATGGGCCATTTGAAAATGTGAAGTCTGTGTGATCCTGTTGTGTGTTCTCTTGTTAAAACTGAGCTGCGCACAGTTCCGAGTGGGGAAAACATTTGGAAATGAAGTATAAGGGCATCTGTGATACAGAAGACTAAAATACAGATGTAGGATCTTAATTTGAGCTACAGGAAATGTGGATTATAATTAATGGATTTTTTTTGTAGGTGTTGATAAAACATTTTTGGGGGGCAAATCAAGTCTGACGTTTTTAAGTGGAAATTACAAACTTTAGAAGCCTTTTTAAACATTGAATACACTACACTGTACAAGTTTGCATTTCCTGCTGTGCATTCTCAGTAACAAAAGTGATCAAATTAATATCCTAGATTTGTAATCAGTTGACAGCAAAAACAGATGTTAATTCCCAGTGGGTTCCCCAACATGTACAGAAGCCTGTCTATGACGGATGTGTGTTTAACCAACCGAACAGGACACTGTCATTTCACTGACCAGTTTGAAGTATAACCATCTTTTATTCAGTATAGAACACCAACAGCAACATTTTTTTAACGATTTTAGTAAATAACAGAGCTTAAACAGACTGATGCACAAGAAAGTGACATGCACAGTTGACCACAGCATTTGCCGTTTATGTTGTCATGACTACCTAACCAATCCAATTACTGGCTGTCTTTGTCATAACCAAACAACAAATGTATTCCATCATCAATCAACAATGGGTATGTCAAGTTTGACACTTACTGAATGAAACTCAAGGTCGCAAGGTTTTGAAAAGCACCACTTGTTTGATCTCAGAAGCTTTTGTGACAGATTGCGAGGAGGACTGTTATATTTCTTTAATGAATGACTCATCCTGCCCCTTCACTGGTTGACAAGAACATGGTGTATTGGTGTTTACCCAATGTTCCCAAGGGACCTTGTTTTCCTTGAACAAAAGTGGGGAGAAAGAGAGGCACGCAGGCAGGCAGGCAGGCAGGCAGGCATGCACACACACACACACACACACACACACACACACACGTGAAGTCGTCTTAGAAGGAAAAGGCCAAACGGATGAGGCTGATGCACCCCTAATCTCTCCTCGTGCACACATCCATTTTGTTATCAACAATGGATCTGTAGGTAATTGGAGAAGGTAGAGGAGAGAAACACTGCTTCAAGTGTTATCTGGCTGGCAGCAGAGTGAACAAATATATAGGAAATTAAGTTGGGCTGGGGGCCAAAGCCATTCAGTTGCTGTGTTAATCTGATTTGTCCAGCAGCATCCCTCACCATTGCGAGGAGCAAAGTATATTTGATTTTATCACTAATAACATTTCCTGCTGTGGCTTCCAGGACAGGCCATGGGGAATACATTACAGGCTTTCCCACTGGGCCTTTTGTGGAGATGGAAGAAGATAGAACTGTAGAAGGCTCTGAAAAAGACAGATGGGCCAAAGTCAGTGAGAACGCTAAGTACTAATTATATGTAGTCCTTTATCTTTTCCACTTAATTGCATGTTTTCTATTTCTTCAATATTCCGCTAGTGGAAAGAAGAGTGCATTACCTTGACAGAGAAGAGTCCTAAACCTAAATGCTAGAACTTCTCACACAGTTACAAGCTGTGGGGTTTCCTCTTGAGAATGCATAGGAAGGGCTTACCCAGAAACAATTATGTATAAACAACAGGGATGTGTTTCTCGGATGACAATGTTTATTATGGGAGCAGTACAATCACTTGAGATTGATAGTGAAACTGAAGACACTTTGAATGCTCTTAATGTCAACACAGCTGTTAAACTGCAGACCAAATTGTTGTAAATTACAGTTAATTAAGTCTTATCAAGATGTAGCTATATTTGGATTTTGTGTCTAACATTTCAATGGCTAAAAGAGACAGAGTTTGCGCAAATGATACTGGAAAGTATAATTAAGGCCTGGATTAAATTAGGTCAAGCATTAAACAGCGATAGCTGATGTTTTGGCTGTGTCGGAGGTGGAACTGCGTTGGAGCCATCAAATTGATGAGCAGCTGCTCTTGATCTCACATTCCAGTGTTCAAACTTGTAAACAAGGCCGCATGGGGATTTCTGTTAATGCGACTCCGTGCTGCCAATGGCATGTCCACTTTAGGTATAATGCCGGGAGCCACTTGTGGATTGGACAGCTCTAATGCTGTTACACCTCAAAACAACCGCTTTGTGAATGTTGGCTAAAGCAGATCTGATTGATAAGAGCCCTAAATTTCAACATCAAACCAATCTTATTTTCAAGTTGCTCCTGAAAATTTTAATGACAACATCATATCCCCCATCACCTCAGCCTTCATCATCAACAAACAGTTACCAACTAAGCCTCTATGGCCTTGCTAGTTGCCTAGGAAACTGGGGAACACTTTCTGAGTTGAATGATTGATGTCTCAGGAGCTAGCTAGAGACTGTTCCTTGGTTCTCTGAATCCCCATTTATACCTGGTTCTAACTATTGTCATTTGTCCTGATCTTGTCCATCGGGGCACAATCAAGACATATTGTGATTTGATTGTGATCAGATCATTCTGCTCACCTTCGGAGGTAGTTAGACGCGAATTGTGTTTGGATATCTTACAAGTCGTTCTGCCCCTGAATAAGGCAGTTCATCCACCGTTCCTAGGCCGTCATTGAAAATAAGAATTTGTTCTTAACTGACTTGCCTAGTTAAATAAGTGTAGACAGATCTGGATAGAGAAACTATTTAAATCATCCTTATTCCGCCCTCTAAAATCATTGACAGGTGGCAATTGACTGATATTATTGACTAAATATTATTTTGAAGGAATAGCTGTGAAATAATTTGCGTAAAGGAAATCTGGTCACAATGCAGACACATTGGGCAGATGACAGACACATTTTAATACCATGTGTAGACACATTTCTGGAAATCAGAATGTAGACACCAAGATCAGGACAAAGGACCCATGTTAGCACCAGGTATAAATGGGGCTTGAGACACATACACATGTAGGATCTTAATTTGAGCCTGGTTGCTACAGCAGGAAAATAATCCTGCAAGCAACGGTGATGTGGATTATAATTAATGGACATTTTTGCAAGTGTAGATCCATTTTTCGTGAGGAAATCACAAACTTCAGACTTCTTTTTAAACCTAAAATACACTACAAGTTTAAAATGTCCTGCATTGCAGGAAAGTTGTCCTGCATTGCAGGAAAGTTCTCCTGCAACAGGGTGATCACATTAATATCCTGCATCTGTACCCAGGATGGAACTGGGTCCTGTAGTCAAAAGTATGTGGACACCCCTTCAAATTAGTGGATTCGGCTATTTTAGCCACACCTGTTGCTGACAGTAGTATAAAATCGAGCACACAGCCATGCAAACATTGGCAGTAGAATGGTCGGTACTGAAGGGCTTAGTGACTTTCAACATAGCACCATCATAGGATGTCATCTTTTCAACAAGTCAGTTTGTCAAATGCCTTCCCTGCTAGAGCTGCCCCGGACAACTGTAAGTACTGTTATTGTGAAGTGTGAAAACATCTAGAAGCAACAATGGCTCAGCTGCGAAGTGGTAGGCCACACAAGCTCACAGAACGGGAACGCCAGGTGCTGAAGCCCGCAGCGCGTAAAAATTGTCTGTCCTCGGTTGCAACACTTCATGCAAAGTTCCAAACTGCTCAGCACAAGAACTGTTTGTAAGGAGCTTCATGAAATGGGTTTCCATGGCCGAGCAGCCACACACAAGCCTAAGGTCACCATATGCAACGCCAAGCGTCAGCTGGAGTGGTGTTAAGCCCACTGCAATTGGACTCTGGAGCAGTGGAAACGCGTTCTCTGGAGTGATGAATCACGCTTCACCATCTGGCAGTCCGATGGACGAATATGGGTTTGGCGGATACCAGGAGAACACTACATGCCCCATTGCATAGTGCCAACTGTAAAGTTTGTTGGAGGAGGAATAATGGTCTGTTTTTCATAGTTTGGGCTAGGCCCCTTAGTTCGAGTGAAGGGAAATCTTAATGCTACAACATACAATGACATTCTAGACAATTATGAGCTTCAACTTTGTGGCAACAGTTTGGGGAAGGCCCTTTCCTGTTTCAGCATGACAATGCCGCCGTGCACAAAGCGAGGTCCATACAGAAATTGTTTGATTGGTGTGGAAGAACTTGACTGGCCTGCACAGAACTCTGACCTCAACCCCATCAAGCACCTTTAGGATGAATTGGAACACTGACTGCGAGCCAGGCCTAATCACCCAACATCAGCGCCCAACCTCACTAACGCTCTTGGTGCTGAATGGAAGCAAGTCCCCGCAACAATGTTCCAACATCTAGTGGAAAGCCTTTCCAGAAGAGTGGAGGCTGTTACACTGTAGCTGCAAAGGGGGGACCATATTAATGCCCATGATTTTGGAATGAGATGTTCGATGAGCAGGTGTCTACATACCTTTGACTATGTAGTGTAACTGCTCCCACTGTTAAATCTTGTGTATTTGTTTCTGATTGGTTCAGTGCCCAAATGATTGTATTTTGATCATAATGTTGATGCTATCAACCCACGATAACTGCTCTGTTATTAAACCTTACAAATTAATGAGTGTATACGTACCTCAATTCAGTAAGTGGGTTTTAAGAAAATGTTATCATTTTCTATAAGTTACATAGTCGGCTTCTGATTTAGTATGCAATGGCTTGACACTGCATTCTATATGTACCCCTACTATTAAGGAATGTAGAGTGAGTGTATTTAGAGTGAGTGTATTTTTTTCTGACCTGTTAAGGTGTATTATGTGCCTGAACTATGTGGGTTTTAAGCACATTTCATATATATAATTAATATACATTCAACTCCTGATTCCTACAATAGTATACATTGGCTTGGAACTACAGCGAATGTATACACTCAACAGGAGCATGCATCAAGAAAATAAACAGGATATATACGATGGAAACAACTGGGGAGCTGCGGCACTGCAATTAAACAATTTACACAATAATGTACTTATACATAATTGGACTGTATATAATGTCACATCCTTCCAGAGACCATTCAACAGTTGGCAAACAAGATGAACCAGTACTACACCACTACACTACCAGCCTCATTCCTTATGAATCAGGGTCATCATCACATCACCTTTTGAAGTGTACCATGACAATTTCCTCGTGTGAATTCAAGTGTTTGTTCATTAGCAACAGATACAGCACCACAGACGTTATACTCCCCTCCAGCATCATTACAATAAGGACCTAGGAAGTCACTATGCAAGTGTTTGACATCTTTCGTGTGTGCTGTGTGCACTTCCTCTGATGAGCAACCCATGCATCAGTCTTACTTACATTTATAGAAACTCACATTGAGTTCACCCACTAATTACGATTTGGAAGGATGAGCATGGCAGGAAATTAATAACATGTAATCACGCTAAAAAGGCTATTCCTGCACCAATGACTGTGCATGTGGTGCACTTACAGTAACAGTGTATGGGCAGAACAGGAACATGGAGGGATTGGTATACCGTGAAGTATCAGTGCAAACATAATGTATTTTACGTGTACTTTAATTAGGCCTACACAAAAACGAAGGAAACATACCATAGCCTATTTCAACTAATGCCCAAACCATAGCAGGTCATTTAAGGTGTTAATATTAGTGGAATCAATACATGTTATGAATGTACTCAATCGTAAATGAATCATGCAATCTTACTTATACCCAGGAAAACATTAGCTACAGTGCTTTCAGAAAGTATTCACACCCCTTGACTTTTTCCACATTTTGTTGTTGCAGCCAGAATTTAAAATTGGTTAAATTGAGATTTTGTTTTATCACTGGCATACGTACAATACCCCATAATGTCAAAGTGCAATTATGTTTTTAGAATTTTTTACAAATTAATGAAAAGCTGAAATGTCTTGAGTCAATAAGTATTCAACCCCTTTGTTCTGGTAAGCCTAAATAAGTTGAGTAAAAATGTGCTTAACAAGTCATATAATAAGTTGCATGTACTCATTGTGTTCAATAGTGTTTAACATGACGACATTGAATTTTCCTGAGTGGCCTAGTTACAGTTTTGACTGAAATAGGCATGAAAATCTATGGGTAGACTCTAAAATAGCTGTTTTGCGATGATCAACAACCAGAATAATTTTTTAAGAATAATGTGACAATATTGTAAGAAGTTCTCACAGCTGTAATCGCTGCCAGAAGGGATTCTAATGTATTGAGTCAGGGGTGGACATGCTTATGTAAATAAAATATTTCTCTATTTCATTTTTAATCAATTAGCAAAAATGTCTGAAAACATGTTTTCACTTTTTCATTATGGGGTATTTTGTGTAGATGGTTGATATTCTTTTAATGTAAACCATCTTGAATTCAGACTGTAACACAACAAAATGTGGAATAAGTCAAGGGGCATGAAACGTTTCTGAAGGCACTGTACATCTAGCTAAAGGGATGGGAGTTGTGAGTTATAAGTGCTTTGAGTTTTAATGAGTTCATCCTCACATTAGCTCTTGTGCAGAGACACAAGTCACATGCGTGAGATGGGAATAGTGATACACTGAAAAACTAATAACATTCCAAGCACTTTATCCTCCAAGACACCTCTGGAATAAAATGTATTCCATCTTCTTGACTGCATTAGCACATACGGATATGGCTGCACTCTCTTCATTTGACAAGGATTAAGACACACAAAGAAAGATTACATTTTCTTCTGGCAGCAGACTTCTACTGAGATCTAATCCGGAAGCCAGGGGGAAGCTGCATTCTGCAGGGCAGCCCTGCAACTTCTCACTCCTATTATTTTCCAGGAGGCTGGGGTCATAGCCATAAATGTAAATGATCCACCCTGTGATATAGCGCTTTACAGCCCTAATATTGCATGTCAACACGTGCCTAAAGATACTGTAAAGATACCAAACCTGTCCATCAAGGAGCCGGTCACAGGCTGTAGGCTATAGCCAGCTAGGCATTGAGTTATGAGGAACAGGCAATGTTTCGTGAGTGCAGTCTCAGTGCTTTATTCAACCTTTATTTTGACAGGGAGTCATGCTGAGACCAAGGTCTCTTTCACTGATGAGCCCTGTATACACACGAATTCACATCAGGACACATCAATATACACGAAAGACATCAATATATGCATCACTATACACATCAGTATTCACATCAATACACAAAAAGCAAAACACAGTCTTCAGTAAAAAGGTCCTCAATCAGCCATTCATCAAACTTTAGAGAGCCTTGGAGATATTCCACAACCCACTGGGCACACCACTTCATTTCAATGTGGATATTTGGGTAGTATTTTCTTGAGACATTGGTCAATGAGATTACAGCCTAAATTATATTCACCCACTCAAAAAGACAGCCAAAAGTTAGTTGAATTTTAAATGCTTTCAACCATCTTAACCACAAACAAATTCCAATGGAAAAAACCATGTCTGATTTTTGGTTTAGTTGTCACCCAAAGGTTTATCACATTCACTGCACTTACAACCACCTGCAACGTTCAACTAGGAATACAATATCAGATATTTTGTTTATTTATACAACAGATTATTAATGTGTTATCACTGTGCTTCATCTAATTGCAGAACCAAATTACCTGGATTGCAGTTGTGAGATTACATAAAAAGTAGATGTTGCAAGTAATCAATGCTGTTTGAGGTTCTGCATAGATTATTACAGCAATTGGGAAGATCTCCACAGACCTGCGACGACGTATGAATGCTATCTTAAACTTGCACGCTTTAAATATTTGCATAAGAAGAAATGTATAGTTACAGTAACCTCAGAATCTGGCCATGGATATGTTACTCATTTTAAGGTTGAAATGTTTGTAAAATAGCCATAACTTTAGGCTATTTACTGTATTACAGTAATATTAAATTGTTTGATTGACAATGCAACCAAATATCAACATTGAAGAAGATATCTACTGCTTGGATAGTTCCATCTGATCCACTGGCTTAATCCTATTCTTGAACTTTTATTTTGATGTGAATCCAACATATCATTTGTTAACATGTCAACAAGATAATAGGACATTTTTTTTCTATTTAGATACCTCAACAATCATTCTCACGATAGCACATCGGTAACAGTCTGTGACAAATATCATAGCTAAGCAGGGCTTAATTAAAACCCTGGATAGGAGACCGAAGGGTAGCTGTAGGTAGGTACATTCTCCTGTAGAATGTGCTGCCCAGCCTATTGTTGTTTTTATATAGTGGATATAAAGGTGAAGATCTGACATTGTTTTAAAGGTATAAATTCATCATATTTTATAGAAGGTTTGTCTCTGTTGAAATATGGTTACCATGGTGACATAATCCTGTGGTTGAAATTTCACCCTCAAAACAACAGTTTATATTGATGGATTTTTTTCAAATCCAATGTATTTTCCACATAGATTCCAAGCCACATTTGAAGGAGATGTATGTTCTGCTTGGATAGTTCCATATGTGCCACTGTGCCAATAATGGGACTAAATCAAAACAAATGAACCTTCAAATGCACTTTAATTACAGTTTGATTTGATTTAGTTCTATTCTTTTTTGGTTTTATAGGTTTTTGGTTGAGATGGAGACATGTATCCAACTAATCAATTATTCATTTGTAGACAAACTGGAATTAAAATCAGTGGTAAAGATGGAACTATCCAAGCAGAACATATATTCCTTCAAATGTTGATATTTGGTTGTGTTGACAACCAAACACAATTCAATATCACTTCAGTTGCACTTCAATATCACTAAATATATTGATATTGTGTTTGGTTGTCAACGCAACCAAAAATCTAAGTTAAAGAATAGAACTAAATCCAATCAAACTGTTTTCAAAGTAAAAATAGGCTGGGCAGCACCTCCTACTGGAGAATTGATCTACCTATGATAAACAGTGTCCAATGGGGGACCAGTACGGAGAAAGAAATGTATGAAATGTGTGCATTCACTACTGTAAGTCACTCTGGATAAGAGCGTCTGCTAAATGACTAAAATGTAAATGTAATAGGCTACAGTGTGGCAGCTGCATTCACATAGACAAAATTGCCATAGTCTATAACCGGTATGTATGTCAACTGAATTCTATGTTTAAAGGCATAACCTATTCCTATAAAAGAAGCCCATGTTTATTCTTAATTTCTTAACTAATTCATTAACATTATTATTTTTTTAAATATAGCTTTTCCACAATCCAGATACCCAGGTATTTAGGCCTATAAGTCGGGTCACGATCAATGAGGGCACCATCCAATGTACCAGGGTTTCCGTTAGGAAAATGTGGCGCCGGACAACGTAAGTTTATCCAAGCACCGTGATAGTGTTTCTGACCCTGAGTTCAGAAACACTATTGTATAGTCCATTTAGCAGATGCTTTTATCCAAAGAGACGCGTTCAGATGGAATTGAATCCACAACCCTTGGCGTTGCAAGCGCCATGCTCTACGGCTGAGCCACACAGGACCACATGAAAACAATGTGATCTCTACTGAACTAGAACAGTAGCATACCAAACTCAACTGACGTCCTCACAAGTCCGCAATCTCATTTACATGCAGGTTGATATTTATTGGGATGAATCTTGTCCTGGAGGCAGAGCTAAGAGATGTCCACTAGATGAGCCAGCTGCAAAGTTAAAATAGGCTATTTATCATAAAAATGTATGAAAACAAAAATGTGCTTTTTAGTCTCAATTTAAGGTTAGGGTTAGGCATAAGGTTTGCAGTGTTGTTAAGGTTAGAGTTAAGTTTAAAATCTGATTGTATTACTTTGTGGCTGTGCCAGCTAGTGATTACTCAGCTAACAAGAAAGGCATTTCACTGTACTTGTGCACGTGACATTAAAACTTGAAACAGAGCTGGCTCCAGTACGAGTCATACCGATAGATGCCAACCTGCCATTTACATTTGAACTGTATGTTCTATATATATATATATATATATATATATATATATATATATATTCATTCAAATGTATTTAATATATTTCAATATTCACAACAGTACAACTTGCCAATGAATTAGCATGACCTGTTTTATGTGTGGCTCAGCATGTAGCCTGTGACTTGGCTGTGTTGATGGTAACTCTGAGGACTCTCTGTTCGCAGGTTTTTTATGAGGCCAGATGGTCGGCTTCATGCTCACGCTCACAGCGCATGGCCTCTCATGAAGCCTATGACTCAGCCTGCTTGACTGCTATAGCACCATAGCTCTTAGTGGGAACCAGTCCTGGTCCAGTTGCTAATTAAAGGTAAACTGTTTCCCTAATTAGTCTCCAGTCTCCCTGATCATTCTTTCACTGAACAACTTTCACCCTCAACATTGTTCTCTCTCTCTGTTTCTCTCTCTTTCTTTGTTCTTCTCTATTATACAGTGTTTCAGTTCCTCTCACTGTCTGCCGGGTCAGAAATACATTACCGGAGCTGCCGGTGTTTTCTTTCCTCTGGGAAATATCAGGAACCGAGATTTAAAGAGGCCTTCAGGATTAGTTCACCGTGCCACTCTCTACAAGGTCCACACTTAACATTTACATTTACATTTAAGTGTCGAGTTGGGTGAAGGTAGTGTGTTGTGTTTTGGGGGGTTTACGTAACTAGCTGTTTGAAAATGTGTTGCTTTCCTCAGTCATGAGCCTTTGAAATTAGCTTTCGTAGCTTGGCTTTCTCTCTTGTGCTTCTATAGTGAGGATAGTCTCCCCAGCCCAGGCCCCTAACACCAGGCTTTGTTCCCATAGGAACCTGATCCCCAGAAGTAGCCTCTACAAGATCTTGTGAAACTTTTTCACGGGTTCAGGGCTTCACACTTACTCAACTCAGGCGACATGCATTGGGGCTCTGACTTCCAACCAGCCACACTCACATTGCTACTGCTGCTCAGTGCTCATGAGTAACAAGTTCATCACATAACTGGTTGGAGTGGTAGAAAATGTATGTACCTTATCTGTACACTCTTAGAAATAAATGTGCTGAGTAGAACCATATAGGCTTTTTCAATTTTTGGTGCTAGGTAGAACCCTCTATGTAGGGTTCTTTATTTAACCCTCTGTATATGGCTCTACCTAGAACCCTCTATGAAGGGTTCTACCAAGAACCATTTTATAATCTAAAGGTTTTTCCTTGAGCTCTCAATTAACGGTTCCACCAGCCTTAAAATGTAATTCTTTATGACAATACATTACATACTGTATATCATAAGGCCTTTCTTTGAGGGCCTAGTTATACCCCAACACAATGGTGTTAGGAAAATCCTGGTTTACAGTTTACATCAGGCCTGCAAATCACATTATGCTGGCTTGCAAAGTGATGCGTAATTCCTATTGGAATCCAGCCAGAGTTAGGATATCCAGTAAATATAAATGTTCATCATGTAATCATGCAACCTGCATTCAGAATCACTTGCTGGGTAGGGAAGATTGAATACTGAGACTACCTCAATCATCTAAACTGTAATGGGTGCAATAAGTCCAACTACTAACAGATTGGATTAGTTTAGAAAAATGTATGTTCTATATATTTGTGTAGCATAAAATGTATCAACCAATCAATGTACATGTAAAAACACAGATATTAAAACAAACAATTCTGAAAATCACCTTGCAATAGAGCATGCTGGGAAATATAATATATGATTCTATGTAGAACTCTTATTGCCTTCCAATGAATTATCAAATAACCCTTTCCTCTAAAAATGGTTCTAGGTAGAACTATTTGCCTTACAAAGAACCCTTGTCTTCCAAAAAGGGATCTTCAGATCAAAACAGTTCTTGGTAGAACCCTATACCTCCTTGAAGAACCCTTTTGACTCCCTTTTTTCTAAGAGTGTAGCTAGATTTCCTAGAGGATTCAAAATGACAACCTCAACTTTTATCGCTATCAATATTCATGGGAACTGGGATTCCAGTTCTTTCTTTCTTTTTGAGGGCAGGCTCATTGCAATATCTTTATTACTTTTACTGTGATTTAACCTGTTGAATGTTAATGTTAAACATATCTTAATGAGGGCCGTGAGCAATACCTAGTAATGCCTTATATTGTTAGAAAACTCAGATAGTTTTTATATATTATTTCACTATGATTTGTATGCACTGTTTGCCCTACAATGTACTGCTACAGTAAATAGCATAAAAAATAAATAGTACATCACAGATTTAATTTTCTAATTTCATATGCTATGAACAACCTTTTCATGAAACATGTTTTAGATAATCTACATATACTCAAAATCAACTTTACAATTGACATGCTATAAGATTTCAGCTGCCTTATCACTGTAATCATTTTTATATACCTAGTGGTCAAGGGAAAATCGGACTAATTTCCCAAACAACATTACTCAGATCTCTCCATGTACATAAGTATGATACATCAAATGTCAAAATAATATGCCGTATCTTTTATTAATGCCCACTGTTTGTTTAACAGCTGGTATGTGTGATGAATAAATACAAAAGCATCACAGGTGTTTGACCTTTGAAATGACGCTGATCCGCATGACAAAGTATGTAAATAATGGATTGTTCCCTGCGCTAAAAAAAGAGATGGACTGGATGGATTTCTAGCTGTTGTACAAGTTGCCCCAGTATGCAATTAAAGTGAGCTATGGAGCCCTTCTGCCTTCTTCAGGGGAGGCACTAGTTCATAAACCTCTTCATATCATTCAGCTCTCAACTGGAAGAAAGACAAAAGACAATGTCTGAACCAGGGTATAAATAACAAACATTGCTTCCATTGGGCAGGTTAAAAAAATTGTCTCTGGTTGTAAATGATCCAGAGAGCTCGGCAAACAAAAATAACCTGACCTATAAACTATTGGGGTAAATTCAGTACTGATTTTTCTTTTTATTCTTGTAAACAAATTATCTTGTGAAGTGATTCATATTGAAATATCATTGTAGAATGTTTTCGCTGAAAGTGCGTTTGCCGATTAGGTAAGCAATCTCCATTGACAAACATTGGCAGTAGAATGGTCTTACTGAAGAGCTCAGTGACTCCGTCATAAGATGCCACCTTTCCAACAAGTCATTTCGTCAAATTTCTGCCCTGCTAGAACTGACCCGGTCAACTGTAAGTGTGACATGGTGAGGTTGGACCCAGGTGCAGAGAAGAGACCAGATGAGGAATCAACGGTTAAGGATAAAAATAATACTTTACTGAGAAACAGTGAAGTGAAGTGGAAATGTCTAGGAGCAACAACGGCTCAGCTGCGAAGTGGTAGGCCACACAAGCTCACAGAACGGGACCGCTGTAGTCCATAAAATTGCCTGTCCTCATTCGCAACACTCACTGCCGAGATCCAAACTGCCTCTGGAAGCAACATCAGCAAAATAACTGTTTGTCGGGAGCGTCATGAAATGGGTTTCCATGGCCAAGCAGCCACACACAAGCCTAAGATCATCATACGCAATGCCTAGCATCGGCTGGAGTGGTGTAAAGCTCGCTGCCATTGGATTCTGGAGCAGTGGAAACGCGTTCTCTGGAGTAATGAATCACGCTTCACCATCTGGTAGTCCGATGGACAAATCTGGGTTTGGTGGAGGAGGAATAATGGTCTGGGGCTGTATTTCATGCTTCGGGCTAGATCCTTTAGTTCCAGTGAAGGAAGATCTTAACGCAACAGCATACAATGACAATCTAGACGATTCTGTGCTTCCAATTTTTGGGGAAGGCCCTTTCCGGTTTCAGCATGACAATGGCTCCGTCCACAAATTGAGGTCCATACAGAAATGTTTTGTCGAGATCGGTGTGGAAGAACTTGGCTGGCCTGCACAGAGCCCTGACCTCAACCCCATCGAACACCTTTGGGATGAATTGGAATGCCTACTGCGAGCCAGGCCTCATCGCCCAACATCAGTGCCCGACCTCACTAATGCTGTTGTGGCTGAATGGAAGCAAGTCCCCGCAGCAATGTTCCAACATCTTGTGGAAAGCCTTCCCAGGAGAATGGAGGCTATTATAGCAGCGAAGGGGGGACCAACTCCATATTAATGCCCATGATTTTGTAATGAGATGTTCGACGAGCAGGTGTCCACATACTTTTGGTCATGTAGTGTATTTTAGGTAGCTAGTGAGTGAAGCACTTGATTATTTAGCTTTTTGAAGTAGTTGATTATTTAGAAAAAGTTCATTTTCATTTTTGAAGGAGATTATTATTTTGAAGGAGTTGATTACTTCCCAAGCAAAGTCAGCCTCTGAATGTCAAAGAATCGAAACAATGATATCCCCTCATGCATTGGAGTCACGTCTTTCTCTTTTATTTTAGAGCTTGTTTGTAGCATAAAGCATCACATACCAAAGCACTGTTATAGATCACTTTACATAATTAGTTCTGTTATATTTTCTTAAAAATCTTCATCTAAAAAGGGGTAGGCCTGTGCATTTTGCCATTTTCTTTTATAAAAGGTAGACCTATGGCATACCCCCTCAATTCGAGTCTTTGTTTTCACTTAAAAGCCCTTCGTTGACATGGAGGTAGGCTATTTATAGAGTGCTCGGTGGGTGGAAGAATTGACAGACAAATCTATGGATACAGTATAGCAGCCTATAGCCGATTTTCATTTGTCAAACAGGTAGGCCTACCTGATATTTCTGAAATGGGAAGAAATAGGCTCCAAAACAAAGCCCTCTTGTTGTTTGGAAATTCTAATTAAAATGCAGATGGTTTAAAGGAATTATGCCTACTCCAATTTGCCTACTTTCAGCACCATGAGCTAGCTGGTCATTTCCGATTGATTGTGCTGCGGCTGCTGCTTCAAGTTTCAGCACCTCAATGTAAGTTACTTGAATCTGGCTTATTTTGAGGTCAATAACTCTGATAAATACGTCATGGGCAAGCTAGTTATCAATGCTTTTACTTTAAAGTAGAGCTTTCTGCCCCTACTCTTGTCCAAGGTGGTCTGCGAACCCACAACCTTCTGACCCTCAGCCCTGTGCAGTATCAAATGTTTTACGTTACCATGTAATGCTAACAGGACGATAAACAGTTTCTAAAACTGCATATCTAAGGCTTAAGTCTGTCCAATAAGTGAGGGTATATGTTAGACATGCTCTAATCTCTTCTATCCACTTTGTTTTCATTATCATTTTGGGTATAGGTGGGTGGGTTTGGGTAAAATATATTTTTGCTGAATAATGTTCACTCCCTAGTCATGATCTGCATAACCAAGTGTGGTGATTGTGTGTGCCTGCCGAAGTAGAGCCTGCCTGCCGAAGTAGAGCCTGCCTGAAGCACACTCTTCAGTACACTAGCAAGAAAGAACAGTCTGTGTATTAACACTGTCTTTTTTTGCTTAATGATTTTGGCAGGGCACTAGTAAGGGTAAATAGTCAGTGTGTTTCTGCATAAAGCTCATGAGACGGGTTAAATGTTGTGGACTGACCCACAGTCTCATTGACACGGAGGCATGAGACTCTAGCAGTAAATTACATTTGCAGCCGGATCTTCTAGTGCTCCGCGTGTAATTCAAATCGGGAGTTTGTTCACCTCCCTGTGTGTTGTTGACGAAGTTGGAACGGAGGTGAGAAATAGTGGGCCGGATCTTTGGCTCAGGGTCTAGCAGAACAGTGCAGTATGTATGCTTAGCTTTCCCTCCCTCTCTCTAAACTCTGGCTGTGTCCGACAAAGTTGTTGGCCCTCAAATCCTTGCTTCCTCGATCCTTGTTTCCTTAATTCCTGTCAAAGCATATTGAAGGAGAGGATCCAATGTCCCTCCCTCTAACCTCCTCCTCCAATGAACTTTGTGAGGAATTTAGGAAACAAGGAAAATCAAGGATTTTACGGCTTGTAAAGTTTTTGACACAGCCCCACAGGCTCTACCCTAGCATCTTCCACTGTGTGTCATGTCTGACCATTTAAGCCAAGGGACATCCCAACTTCAAGTGGTGTCAGATTTCACATTCTGCTTCACACAGGCAGAAGAGACATACTCCTGTGTCTGTGAGAATCAGGGCCACCGCTCAGTGCAAGCCATTTTCGATCTATAGTGTCCACATACGATTTAGAAATGAAAATGGCGTCCGGAACCGGTACCAGAATCACGCAGGTCCCAAAAACCGGGGATATTACATCTAAGAGTTAGGACAACCTCTGTGCTCCCAAATGGGTTTAGAAGTATAGGATATGAGGAGCGAGATACTGGTGTTTATGTCAACTTTCAAAACACAAAAGGGGAAAACTGTAGGCATACTGCAGCATTTCTCAAACTCGGTCCTCGGGACCCCAAGGGGTGCACGTTTTGGTTTTTGCCCTAACACTACACAGCGGATTCAAATGATCAAAGCTTGATGATTACTTGATTATTTGAATCAGCTGTGTAGTGCTAGGGCAAAAAACAAAACGTGCACTCCTTCGTGTCCCGAGGACTGAGTTTGGGAAACCTTGGCCTACTGTGGCATTTAATATCAAGAACTTTGGCTTTAAGGCTGAAATCGTGATTAGGGGAAAGAGCTCCACTGATCACCCCAGCAAATTTGTTTTGTTTATGAAACAGAGGAGAGGAGCATCCAGCATCGTGGGACAAAAAATTGCAATATATATACTCTGTTGTTCTATTGCACATGCAATGATTTCCAAGGGGAAAAAACATTGTTCATTGTTATGTATTTACCTTCATTTAAACTAGGCAAGTCAGTTAAGAACAAATACTTATTTTCAATGACAACCTAGGAACAGTGGGTTAACTGCCTTTTTACCTTGTCAGCTCGGGGATTTGATCTTGCAACCTTTCGGTTACTAGTCCAACACTCTAACCACTAGGCTACCTGCTGCCCCTCAGGGTAGAGGTGAGCTAACCTGGAGGCAGCTTTGGGTCTGTGGTGGCAGCAATAATAATTTATTTGTTGTAATATTGCAAACGGACGTGGCAGGTTCACCAGCTTTAAGCAAACTACTGTGCATCAAAACATACATTCAACCCTACTTGCACTGTCTTGCATCATAGCCTATACTATGTATGGAGACATTGGCACAGAAAATCTCAATTCCTTTGCAGCTGAAACTGACAATTTAACCAGACGCCCCAAGCGACCATCAATTAAAATACACATGAAGGTGTCAGGCCACAGGAATCTGCAGAGAACCAATGTATGTACAGTAGAAGTCGGAAGTTTACATACACCTTAGCCAAATACATTTAAACTCAGTTTTCTCACAATTCCTGACATTTAATCCTAGCAACAATTCCCTGTCTTAGGTCAGTTAGGATCACCACTTTTATTTTAAGAATGTGAAATGTCAGAATAATAGCAGAGAGAATGATTTATTTCAGCTTTCATTTCTTTCATCACATTCCCAGTTGGTCAGAAGTTTACATACTCAATTAGTATTTGGTAGCATTGCCTTTAAATTGTATAACTTGGGTAAAATGTGTCGGGTAGCCTTCCACAAGCTTCCCACAATAAGTTGGGTGAATTTTGGGCCATTTCTCCTGACAGAGCTAGTGTAACTGAGTCAGGTTTGTAGGCCTCCTTGCTCGCACACACTTTTTCAGTTCTGCCCACAGATTTTCTATGGGATTGAGGTCAGGGCTTTGTGATGGCCACTCCAATACCTTGCTTGGGGTCATTGTCCATTTGGAAGACCCATTTGCGACCAAGCTTTAACTTCCTGACTGATGTCTCGAGATGTAGCTTCAATATATCCACATAATTTTCCTTCTACATGATGCCATCTATTTTGTGAAGTGCACTAGTCCCTCCAGCAGCAAAGCACCCCCACAACATGATGCTGCCACCCCCGTGCTTCACAGTTGGGATGGTGTTCTTCGGCTTGCAAGCCTCCCCCTTTTTCCTCCAAACATAACGATGGTCATTATGGTCAAACATTATGGCCAAACTTTTTGTTTCATCAAACCAGAGGACATTTCTCCAAAAAGTACGATCTTTGTCCCCATGTGCAGTCGCAAAACGTAGTCTGGCTTTTTTATGGCGGTTTTGGAGCTGTGGCTTAACATTTAACATTTAAGTCATTTAGCAGACGCTCTTATCCAGAGCAACTTACAAATTGGTGCATTCACCTTATGATATCCAGTGGAACAACCACTTTACAATAGTGCATCTAAATCTTTTGGGGGGGGGGTTAGAAGGATTACTTTATCCTATCCCAGGTATTCCTTAGAGGTGGGGTTTCAGGTGTCTCCGGAAGGTGGTGATTGACTCCGCTGTCCTGGCGTCGTGAGGGAGCTTGTTCCACCATTGGGGTGCCAGAGCAGCAAACAGTTTTGACTGGGCTGAGCGGGAACTGTGCTTCCTCAGAGGTAGGGAGGCGAGCAGGCCAGAGGTGGATGAACGCAGTGCCCTTGTTTGGGTGTAGGGCCTGATCAGAGCCTGAAGGTACGGAGGTGCCGTTCCCCTCACAGCTCCGTAGGCAAGCACCATGGACTTGTAGCGGATGCGAGCTTCAACTGGAAGCCAGTGGAGAGAGCGGAGGAGCGGGGTGACGTGAGAGAACTTGGGAAGGTTGAACACCAGACGGGCTGCGGCGTTCTGGATGAGTTGTAGGGGTTTAATGGCACAGGCAGGGAGCCCAGCCAACAGCGAGTTGCAGTAATCCAGACGGGAGATGACAAGTGCCTGGACTAGGACCTGCGCCACTTCCTGTGTGAAGCAGGGTCGTACTCTGCGAATATTGTAGAGCATGAACCTACAGGATCGGGTTACCGCCTTGATGTTAGTGGAGAACGACAGGGTGTTGTCCAGGGTCACGCCAAGGTTCTTAGCACTCTGGGAGGAGGACACAAGGGAGTTGTCAACCGTGATGGTGAGATCATGGAACGGGCAGTCCTTCCCCGGGAGGAAGAGCAGCTCCGTCTTGCCGAGGTTCAGCTTGAGGTGGTGAGCCGTCATCCACACTGATATGTCTGCCAGACATGCAGAGATGCGATTCGCCACCTGGTTATCAGAAGGGGGAAAGGAGAAGATTAATTGTGTGTCGTCTGCGTAGCAATGATAGGAGAGACCATGTGAGGATATGACCGAGCCAAGTGACTTGGTGTATAGTGAGAATAGGAGAGGGCCTAGAACAGAGCCCTGGGGGACACCAGTGGTGAGAGCACGTGGTGCGGAGACAGATTCTCGCCACGCCACCTGGTAGGAGCGACCTGTCAGGTAGGACGCAATCCAAGCGTGGGCCGCGCCGGAGATGCCCAGCTCGGAGAGGGTGGAGAGGAGGATCTGATGGTTCACAGTATCAAAGGCAGCAGATAGGTCTAGAAGGATGAGAGCAGAGGAGAGAGAGTTAGCTTTAGCAGTGCGGAGAGCCTCCGTGACACAGAGAAGAGCAGTCTCAGTTGAATGCCCAGTCTTGAAACCTGACTGATTAGGATCAAGAAGGTAATTCTGAGAGAGATAGCAGGAGAGCTGGCCAAGGACAGCACTTTCAAGAGTTTTGGAGAGAAAAGAAAGAAGGGATACTGGTCTGTAGTTGTTGATATCGGAGGGATCGAGTGTAGGTTTTTTCAGAAGGGGTGCAACTCTCGCTCTCTTGAAGACGGAAGGGACGTAGCCAGCGGTCAAGGATGAGTTGATGAGCGAGGTGAGGTAGGGGAGAAGGTCTCCGGAAATGGTCTGGAGAAGAGAGGAGGGGATAGGGTCAAGTGGGCAGGTTGTTGGGCGGCCGGCCGTCACGAGACGCGAGATTTCATCTGGAGAGAGAGGGGAGAAAGAGGTCAAAGCACAGGGTAGGGCAGTGTGAGCAGGACCAGCGGTGTCGTTTGGCTTAGCAAACGAGGATCGGATGTCATCAGCCTTCTTTTCAAAATGGTTGATCCGCAGAGAGAGAGGAGGGGGGAGGGGGAGGAGGATTCAGGAGGGAGGAGAAGGTAGCAAAGAGCTTCCTAGGGTTAGAGGCAGATGCTTGGAATTTAGAGTGGTAGAAAGTGGCTTTAGCAGCAGAGACAGAAGAGGAAAATGTAGAGAGGAGGGCGTGAAAGGATGCCAGGTCCGCAGGGAGGCGAGTTTTCCTCCATTTCTGCTCGGCTGCCCGGAGCCCTGTTCTGTGAGCTCGCAGTGAGTCGTCGAGCCACGGCGCAGGAGTGGAGGACCGAGCCGGCCTGGAGGATAGGGGACAGAGAAAATCAAAGGATGCAGAAAGGGAGGAGAGGAGGGTTGAGGAGGCAGAATCAGGAGATAGATTTGAGCAGAGGGAAGAGATGATAGGATGGAAGAGGAGAGAGTAGCGGGAGAGAGAGAGCGAAGGTTGGGACGGAGCAATACCATCCGAGTAGGGGCAGAGTGAGAAGTGTTGGATGAGAGCGAGAGGGAAAAGGATACAAGGTAGTGGTCGGAGACTTGGAGGGGAGTTGCAATGAGATTAGTGGAAGAACAGCATCTAGTAAAGATGAGGTCAAGCGTATTGCCTGCCTTGTGAGTAGGGGGGGAAGGTGAGAGGGCTTCTTCCTTGCTGAGCAGCCTTTCAGGTTATGTCGATATAGGACTCGTTTTACTGTGGATATAGATACTTTTGTACCTGTTTCCTCCAGCATCTTCACAAGGTCCTTTGCTGTTGTTCTGGGATTGATTTGCACTTTTCACACCAAAGTACATTCATCTCTAGGAGACAGAATGTGTCTCCTTCCTGAGCAGTATGACAGCTGCGTGGTCCCGTGGTGTTTATACTTGCGTACTATTGTTTGTACAGATGAACGTGGTACCTTCAGGCGTTTGGAAATTGCTCCCAAGGACGAACCAGACTTGTGGAGGTCTACAATTTTTTTTCTGAGGTCTTGGCTGATTTCTTTTGATTTTCCCATAATATCAAGCCAAGAGGCACTGAGTTTGAAGGTAGGCCTTGAAATACATCCACAGGTACACCTCCAATTGACTCAAATTATGTCAATTAGCCTATCAGAAGCTTCTAAAGCCATGACATCATTTTCTGGAATTTTCCAAGCTGTTTAAAGGCACAGTCAACTTAGTGTATGTAAACTTCTGACCCACTGGAATTGTGATACAGTGAAATAATCTGTCTGTAAACAATTGTCTGAAAAATGACTTGTGTCATGCAAAGTAGATGTCCTAACCGACTTGCCAAAACTATAGTTTGTTAATTAACAAGAAATGTGTGGAGTGGTTGAAAAACAAGTTTAATGACTCCAACCTAAGTCTATGTAAACTTCCAACTTCAACTGTACACTCTGTACTAAGACTGCCTAGCAGGGCTGTTCATCTTGTTGAATGTTTTTTTCCATGTACTGTAACGGTTTTCGGAGGAGACTATAACAGCTTCATTCAAAATGCTGATTGGCAGCCTGCCTTGTGATCTAGTGCTGTACCTTGGTTAACAAGCAGCTACTGTAAAGGATTGCCATAGGTCAAAATGAAACAAATTAGGGAATGTCAAATAGGTTTGAGTATAATTGTGTTGGTATTTCTTTACAAGACATGCCGTTTAAATAGACTTATGTTCAACCCCTGCTAAGCCATAAACTACAGATCATGGGTAGAAAAGGATCATGGGTAGTATATGTCACAGCCCCAGTGGTGGAAAAAGTACCCAATTGTCAAACCTTAATAGAAAATGACTTAAGTAAAAGTCACCCAGTAAAATAAAAGTCTAAAAGTATTTGCTTTTAAATATACTTAAGTATCAAAAGTAAATGTAATTGCAAAATATACTTAAGTATCAAAGTAAAAGTGTTATATTAGGCAAACCAGACGACACCATTTTCTTATTTTAATTTACGGATAGTCAGTGGGCACACTCCAACGTTCAGACATAAGTTTCAAATGGAGCATTTGTGTTTAGTGAGTCCACCAGATCAGAGGCAGAAGGGATGACCAGGGATGTTCTCTTGAAAAGACCATTTTCCTATCCTGTTAAGCATTCCAAATGCAGTGAGTACTTCCGGGTGGAGTAAAAAGTACATTATTTTCTTCAGGAATGTAGTGGAGTAAAAGTTGTCAAAAATATAAATAGTAAGGTACAGATACCCCAAAAAATGACTTAAGTAAAAATACTTTAAATTACTACTTAAGTACTTTACAGCACTACACAGCCCACAAGATTGACTAATTGCCCCTGTTAATTCAGCAAGCATTTTCATTGGACAATTTGACTTGATTATGTGACTTTGATGTCTATATTTAATCCCTCTGTATTCTTTTGGTTCTAGGTGGTCGTCCACAGGAAGTGATGCAGTCCAGAGGCATGGCGGAGCCCTGTTGCAGAGAGCATGTGGCAAGTGTTTGGTGAGAGCACATGGCTACTAAAATTTGCGAGACGGACTGTTTAATAAAAATGACGCCTGCGTCCTGGGCTGCACCACTTCCTGTGCCACTTTGTTTGGGTTGTTTTGATATTGGTATTTGTTTGTTTTTATATTTCTTACTTGCATTGGCTAAAGAATTTTAATTGAACTTATAGTATGTAACCGACTAAGCCGTGCCTTACAAAATGTTATTTGTTTGAAATAGTTGTTTGGTCTCTACATAACTCTGCCTGCTCAACCCAGATCTTAAATAATCTGTCACTTTTTCACCCTGTGACATATCCATGTACAACACAAGGATATTATTACATTTGTGGAAAATTATTTGTGAGTTTAGCTTCGCTGCAATTGATGTATCCATGACTGTGGTTTTCATAATTGTGTAATCAATGACATTGAAAAAAGCCTGACTTAACAAACTGTCCTTGTCTTTGAGTAATGGTATAAAATGGGGGTCATAGGCAGAGCAGCGGAGTGGCAGAGCAGGGCTCTTCAAGTGGGCTTGGCCATCTCGGCCTCCAGCCCGTCCAATCGCCTTGCTGTGAATGATTCTCTTACCTCACAGGGAGCTTTTCAGTCGTGGCAAAAACATGCCCAACAAGATTTCACTTTGGAACGCAGGGGTGTATTTACTCACCTCTAAGACATATTTGATTCTCCTGTTGCCTAGGTTACGCGACGCACACAATGAGTAGCCTCTGAGTCGCCTGTAATTACAGATCTGAGAACAGCCTCGCTCCCTCCAAGGCTTTCATCTGCTAAAATGAATTCACTTAACGAGGGGATCACGCCAGCCCTCTGGCATATTCTTCTTCACACATGTGGACATGGACATTTTTTAAATATACTCCATGCTTGAATGCTGTCCTGTATTTAATCATCATTACAAGTCTTGAACTCCTGAACTGATTGATAAACACAAATGACTTATCTCTCTGATTATAATTTCTAGAGTGTAATTATTTGGTATTTATGAGTTGAGAGAATCGATGAGGGACAATGATGAGGAGTTAGTTACACTGATTACATAAAAGCCAACAAAAAACATACTGGGTCAATATCTATGTATTTGTTATGAGGCCATATCATCAGATTTACTAACAGGGGGATTTGGCATGTTATGACACAGAAATGTGTCTGTCAACGTATGCACACTAGCTACCTCCCTTTGGGTTTGAGTCCATTGCCAAGGGAGGTTGCAGCTGTGGGAGTTGCCAGCAGCATGCCTGGCCTGACACTCGTAAAATAAAAACAGCAGCGTTATTCTGTGAGTACCTTTAAAAGGACAAGAATTGTGCTAATGTGTTAGTTTGTTTACTCAACAAACTCTGCTCAAAGTGAGCTGAATTTGAAAACGCTTGTTGAATAAAAATGTTGCCTTTTGGAAGGCAACTCTAAAAAAGCCCACTAAAAAGTTCACTTTTTTAACAAATCTGTATTTTGGATGTAAATGGCATGTTATGGAAGTGTCCAGACACTTTTTTTTGTGATTTCACTTGGTTTTGAGGAACTCAACCCACCAGAGATATACTTCCTCATGCTCGTTCTACAGTTGCAGGGGCACAGAAACAACATGAACAAAGGTTCCAAAAATACTCAAATAGTCCTTTTAGAAACAACAACACTCGGTATAGTGATGCAGGTCTATAGATGGTGTGCTCTCAGTATAGTGATGCAGGTCTATAGATGTTGTGCTCTCAGTATAGTGATGCAGGTCTTTAGATGTTGTGCTCTCAGTATAGTGATGCAGGTCTTTAGATGTTGTGCTCTCAGTATAGTGATGCAGGTCTATAGATGTTGTGCTCTCAGTATAGTGATGCAGGTCTATAGATGTTGTGCTCTCAGTATAGTGATGCAGGTCTTTAGATGTTGTGCTCTCAGTATAGTGATGCAGGTCTTTAGATGTGCTCTCAGTATAGTGATGCAGGTCTTTAGATGTTGTGCTCTCAGTATAGTGATGCAGGTCTTTTAGATGTTGTGCTCTCAGTATAGTGATGCAGGTCTATAGATGTTGTGCTCTCAGTATAGTGATGCAGGTCTATAGATGTTGTGCTCTCAGTATAGTGATGCAGGTCTATAGATGTTGTGCTCTCAGTATAGTGATGCAGGTCTATAGATGTTGTGCTCTCAGTATAGTGATGCAGGTCTTTAGATGTTGTGCTCTCAGTATAGTGATGCAGGTCTATAGATGTTGTGCTCTCAGTATAGTGATGCAGGTCTATAGATGTTGTGCTCTCAGTATAGTGATGCAGGTCTTTAGATGTATGCAATTGTGTCATTCCAAACATTATATTCCATTTTCATGAGAGAGAGACTTCTCTGTGTAGCTTGCACACGCGGAAAAGTGTCACTTGAGTCGAACAATAAGGAATATTTTTCCTACAACGGCCGAAGAACATGCATTTCCCAAAACACCACGCAGAGAGAGCGTTTGCTAATTGCGTCGTTGGAGCTTGTTTCGATACTGATAGGATCGAAAGAAAGGGAGCGCTGCTCCCGAATTAGCTTTCTCCATTCAAATCTTACCTTAACATTATAATTATTTCATAATACTGACGACAGATCAGCTCCTACAGAGATATTGCCACCTATGGCTACAAATTGGCATATTGAGGCGGCTTATTCTAATGACCCAATAAAAAAATCTGTCATTATGCACGTTAGGCTACACATCATGAAATATATTGAGACAAATTACAGACAGTAGCGTACAAGTAGCAAAATATAATTCAATTGACTGAATCTGATTAAACAGGCCTATAGACTACTGTTTATGTTTTAGTGCAGTCATCTCGGTTTTCATTTGAAGCATATTTTTATATGTTGTAGTGTAACTAACTCCCTACTGAAGCAGGAGCCAGAGGGCAATACAAAGACCCAGTCTTTTTTTTAAAAACTCGGGATCCTCACCCTTCAATGATGTGATGCAAAATGTATTGTCCGTAGAATAGAAAAGGTCCTACCAGAAATTATTCATCACCATAAAACGGGATTCTTAAAAGATATGTTGGCGACAACATTAGACAACTACTTTAAATAATGGAAAACTACGAGAATGCAGGGAAACCAGGTGTAATCTTTATAGTGGAGTTTGAGAATGTAATATAGTACGTCTAGAATCTGTTTATACCGTACCAGTAAAATACAACCACAACCCCGCAAAAATTCTGACACAGTCATTGCCATTGATAACTTGGCAATGTTTCAAGATATAGATGGACAGCAATTTTACATTGATTGATACTAATCAGACCCTTTTCTCCAAAATTATTGCTGTCATCCTCTGCATTACAAATCAGACAGAGTAGTCAAAAAATCCTTCAAGTTCATGGGCAATAATAATAGACTGCAGACAATGTCCATGACCACACAAAAGGATTGTGCAGTGACAGTTGAAAGAGAGAAGGGTGTTGAAGGGTAAATACGATAGTCAAGGCGTGGAGAGAGAAGAAGAAAGTGGGAGAAGAGAAGCATGGAAGAGAAGAGAAGGAGGAGGAGTGTCTGGGTCCCTCCCATCAGGAATCATGTCTCCATGTCCCCATGTCGAGTCTCCTGGCTCTCCAAATGTAACCTTTATTTTAACAGAGAGTCATGCTAAGACCAAAGTCTCTTTCATAGATGAGCCCTGTATACACGTTAATACACACCAGCACACATCAGTATACACTACAGACATCAATATACACATCAATGTACCAATCAATACACAAAAGCAAAACACAATCATAGAAAAGAAACATTCTTCAATCAAAAGGTCCTCAAATCAGCCTTTTGAATTACTCTAGATGAATCCAATTTTAGAGCCTTGGAGACTATTCCACAAGTAAGGTGCAAAGAAACTAAAAGCAGGTTTACCTAACTCAGTGGAGATCGAAGGGCTCTTCAGAGTTAACCTCCCTGAGACTAGGTCTGGTAGCTCGTGTGTAAGTTAATTAATAAGTAAGTTATGATGGACATTTATGCAAATGTGAGAGAGGGGGCCCTGGCGCAAGGCTGCAGTCTCTGCTGGAGAAATCACTGGACTATGGTTATGAGCCATTTACATGTCACCGCAAAACTAGGTTACCGTCCTCTCCACAGAGCAAAAAGAGTGATCCAGCACTGTCGGTGTTAGGTAGTGTTTTGTGATTGCTTTTCATGTATTGTGTAAACGATGTGTATATAAATATACTGTATATATAGTCTAATTGATGTATGTAGATACACATTGATTAAACAATATATACAGTATATGTAAATATACTGTATATGTAGTGTAATTGATGTGTATATAGATATACTGTATATATAGTGTAATCAATGTGTATATAGATATACTGTATATATAGTGTAATTGTTGTTTATTGATGTGATCATGCAGGCCTCATCTGTTAAAGAAACAGTGGTCTCAGTCTCAGCATGACTCCCTGCTTAAATAAAGGTTAAATAATATAAAAAATGTAATGTTCAAGTTTTTATTTCAAGAAGCCCCGTCAATCAAAGACAGAAGGTGGAAGTTACAGGCTTGTGAGTGGAGCTGTACATCTGGCATCATACACACCTCCAGCTCATTTTCCTCCTCTTGCTTGTTTGAAATGGCTGTTTTCATCATTCGCTTTTTGGCAATGGTGAAACAGCGTGACATAAAAAAAGCTGTTAATATATTTTTCTCAGTAAGTTACACTAATGGCTCCATGGCCATACTGTACATTATTACATTATTGTAAACACAGTTTAATGTCAGTCACTTTGTTTGTAAAGGTGCAAAACTCTCAGATCTTTCAAGTGATCAATGAAGGGTTAATTAATAGCACATGCACAAACATACACATGCACCCGCGCTCTCACGCACGCAAAAGCATGCACACACATACTGTATATATATGTATACACACACACACATACAAACAAGAGTTTCGGTTCAGCAAGGCAGCTGAAACTTGCAATATCAGCAACCACAAACCTCTGTGGCCTATAAACTTCTTTAAAAAAACAAAACTTCAGTCCTCATGTAGGGTAGACTTGCTGTGCCAAACAGTTATACTTATACACACTACTTACAATGGTTGACATCAATGTCTATTGCAGGCTTATACTATTCACAGTGAACTGTCCTATATTGCAGCACTGTGGGAAACAAAAGTATCTACCCACGGCACAGATGTCATTTCATTGTCAATGTGGTCAACTAACGTATTCAATGTGAAATCAACCAAAAATGTAACCATGTCATTGAATTTAGGTGAAAAGTTGAGTAAAAAAAAGATAAAAGTCCTTTAAGTTGATGACTTTTTTCAAATCCAATCAGTTTTCCACGTGGATTCAACTTCATCACATTTTTTTTATGACATGGACAACACCTAGAAAGCAATACTTTACACAATAAAAAGTAAAAAATCAAAATGCATATGGCTCTCCTATTCTTTGCCCAGTCATATCCCAGGTTAGAACTACCTTTCTAGGGGTTCTGATGATTCTAGCCTTGATATGCATTTTTGATAACATATCTATAGTATTTCACTTTTTAATGTGTACAGTATTTCTTACTAGGCGAAATAACACCAAAGCAGTTCAAAAGAGGACATTGTATTATCATATCTTTGTACTCCCTGACTAAGGCCATCCAGCCAAAACACGTTGGAGTTTTTAAACTTTGTTTCCATTGAAAATGAAAACACTTATTGTTTTTATGGCTAGGTGGATGTGAGAGTGATCACTAATACTACACTGCTGGTGCTAAATACTCTGTGTGCTAAACAGAATGAGATTTTATATCAGTATGCCAGAGTCAGATTTACATTGTTATGATATTTATGTTTATCTAACTAACATTGGGGGTGGCCTGTGTTCAACGGCTTCACAGTCCATAGACTTTCAGTCTAAACACATGCCATGTTATATTCAGCAAAGCCATAGTTAATCATTTTTATGTCTTTATTTAAATGCACTTCTTGCTATACCACACCTCTCTTCCAATAAATAACGACAGTACTTTTGCCTAGCTTATTTCATATATGTCTGTCTCATGCAAAATATTTACTATAGATTCTAAGAGTTTCTGAGTTGAAGTATATGGTTAGTTATTTTCTGTGTAGTTTGCCATTATTTATCTACATCACTATGTCTATGTCATTGGTGTCTGTGTACCAGCATTGTGCCTGCAAATGCCTATACCTCATGGGAGAACTCTCAAAGTGCTGAACTGTAAAGCGTGTAGAGCATGAATGAGTTATGGACTAAACTATGGACTAAACATTAAAACAGTTACTGGTCTGATCAATTTCTGAAGTGTTCTCTCGCACAAAAGCAAGTGCTGTTAACTACACCATATGCATGCAAGCCTTTACTTATAGTCTGCATGGATTAATTTGCAGAGCATTTCCCAAATTGCAGTATATGGAATTAGCACCAGTAAATTACACAGTTGAGAGAGAAAGGTGGCTTTTACCCGTGTTATGGAATGCAATACAATGGCGACACAAATCAAACTTTTATAAACCTTCCAAAGTTGTCTGCCAACACTTTACTTATTAAAGCGAATCGATAGTGCATATCTATTACATTTTTGCCTGTCAGGCAAGGAGACCAGTTTTGCTGGGGAGCTCCACAGACTAGAGAAGATGAATTGAGACTAACACAGAGCTCCAGCCAGTCTGTCTCCAGTCATAGAGCCACACACAATTTATAGCCTTGTGTCTATTGTGAGCCTCTTTACAGGCAAAGAACTATACAGTTTTGTGGGGAAGACTAATGTGATATCTGTCTGTGTGCTGAGAAGTGTTGCAACATGCCCAGCCTTGCACAGGCTTATGGCGTTATATCTGAAATGTTAATTTTAGACTGTACACCACAGTGTAAAAAAAAATGCAGCTCATAAAGATACTGTGAATCTGTGTTTCCTGTGGGACTATGCATACTGAACAAAAATATAAATGCAACATGAAACAATTTCAACGATTTTACTGAGTTACAGTTCATTTAAGGAAATCAGTCAATTGAAATAAATGAATTAGGCCCTAAACTATGGAGTTCACATGACTGGGCAGGGGCACAACCATGGGTGGGCCAGAGAGGGCATATGCCCACCTCCTTGGGAGCCAGGCCCAGCTAATCAGAATGAGTTTTTCCCCACAAAAGGGCATTATTACAGACATAAATACTCCTCAGTTACATCAGCAGTCTGGATTTCTGGTCTCAGATGATCCCGCAGGTGAAGAAGCTTGGTGTGGAGGGCATGGAATAGTGTGGTTACATGTGGTCTGTGGTTGTCAGGCCGGTTGGACGTACTCCCAAATTTTCTAAAATGACGTTATGGTAGAGAAATTAACAACAGCTCTGGTGGACATTCCTGCAGTCAGCATGCCAATTGCACGCTCCCTCAAAACTTGAGACATCTGTGACAAAACTGCATATTTTAGAGTGGCCTTTTATTTTCCCCAGCACACGGTGCACCTATGTAATGATCATGCTGTTTAATCAGCTTCTTGATAGTTAGTACTATATCTCTTGACACAATGATGAAAATAATCATGGCCTCCAAACCCTCAAGCTGCATACTGGACCCTATTCCAACTAAACTACTGAAAGAGCTGCTTCCTGTGCTTGGCCCTCCTATGTTGAACATAATAAACGGCTCTCTATCCACCGGATGTGTACCAAGCTCACTAAAAGTGGCAGTAATAAAGCCTCTCTTGAAAAAGCCGAATCTTGACCCAGAAATTATAAAAAACTATCGGCCTATATCGAATCTTCCATTCCTCTCAAAAATTTTAGAAAAAGTTGTTGCGCAGCAACTCACTGCCTTCCTGAAGACAAACAATGTATACGAAACGCTTCAGTCTGGTTTTAGACCCCATCATAGCACTGAGACTGCACTTGTGAAGGTGGTAAATGACCTTTTAATGACGTCAGACCGAGGCTCTGCATCTGTCCTCATGCTCCTAGATCTTAGTGCCGCTTTTGATACCATCGATCACCACATTCTTTTGGAGAGATTGGAAACCCAAATTGGTCTACATGGACAAGTTCTGGCCTGGTTTAGATCTTATCTGTCGGAAAGATATCAGTTTGTCTCTGTGAATGGTTCGTCCTCTGACAAATCAATTGTAAATTTCGGTGTTCCTCAAGGTTCCGTTCTAGGACCACTATTGTTTTCACTATATATTTTACCTCTTGGGGATGTCATTCGAAAACATAATGTTAAATTTCACTGCTATGCGGACGACACACAGCTGTACATTTCAATGAAACATGGTGAAGCCCCAAAATTGCTCTCGCTAGAAGCCTGTGTTTCAGACATAAGGAAGTGGATGGCTGCAAATGTTCTACTTTTAAACTCGGACAAAACAGAGATGCTTGTCCTAGGTCCCAAGAAACAAAGAGATCTTCTGTTGAATCTGACAATTAATCTGGATGGTTGTACAGTCGTCTCAAATAAAACTGTGAAGGACCTCGGCGTTACTCTGGACCCTGATCTCTCTTTTGAAGAACATATCAAGACTGCTTCAAGGACAGCTTTTTTCCATCTACGTAACATTGCAAAAATCAGAAACTTTCTGTCCAAAAATGACGCAGAAAAATTAATCCATGCTTTTGTTACTTCTAGGCTCGACTACTGCAATGCTCTACTTTCCGGCTACCCGGATAAAGCACTAAACAAACTTCAGTTAGTGCTAAATACGGCTGCTAGAATCCTGACTAGAACCAAAAAATTTGATCATATTACTCCAGTGCTAGCTTCCCTACACTGGCTTCCTGTTAAGGCAAGGGCTGATTTCAAGGTTTTACTGCTAACCTACAAAGCATTACATGGGCTTGCTCCTACCTATCTTTCCGATTTGGTCCTGCCGTACATACCTACACGTACGCTACGGTCACAAGACGCAGGCCTCCTAATTGTCCCTAGAATTTCTAAGCAAACGGCTGGAGGTAGGGCTTTCTCCTATAGAGCTCCATTTTTATGGAATGGTCTGCCTACCCATGTGAGAGACGCAGACTCAGTCTCAACCTTTAAGTCTTTACTGAAGACTTATCTCTTCAGTAGGTCCTATGATTAAGTATAGTCTGGCCCAGGAGTGTGAAGGTGAACGGAAAGGCTGGAGCAACGAACCGCCCTTGCTGTCTCTGCCTTGTCGGTTCCCCTCTTCCCACTGGGATTCTCTGCCTCTAACCCTTTTACAGGGGCTGAGTCACTGACTTACTGGTGTTCTTCCATGCCGTCCATGGGAGGGGTGCGTCACTTGAGTAGGTTGAGCCACTGACGTGGTCTTCCTGTCTGGGTTGGCGCCCCCCCCTTGGGTTGTGCCGTGGCGGACATCTTTGTGGGCTATACTCGGCCTTGTCTTCGGATGGTAAGTTGGTGGTTGTAGATATCCCTCTAGTGGTGTGGGGGCTGTGCTTTGGCAAAGTGGGTGGGGTTATATCCTGCCTGTTTGGCCCTGTCCGGGGGTATCATCGGATGGGGCCACAGTGTCTTCTGATCCCTCCTGTCTCAGCCTCCAGTATTTATGCTGCAGTAGTTTATGTGTCGAGGGGCTAGGGTCAGTCTGTTACATCTGGAGTATTCTCTTGTCTTATCCGGTGTCCTGTGTGAATGTAAATATGCTCTCTCTAATTCTCTCTTTCTTTCTTTCTTTCTTTCTCTCGGAGGACCTGAGCCCTAGGACTACCTGGCATGATGACTCCTTGCTGTCCCCAGTCCACCTGGCCATGCTGCTGCTCCAGTTTCAACTGTTCTGCCTGCGGCTACGGAACCCTGACCTGTTCACCGGACGTGCTTGTTGCACCCTCGACAATTACTATGATTATTATTATTTGACCATGCTGGTCATTTACGAACATTTTAACATCTTGACCATGTTCTGTTATAATATCCACCCGGCACAGCCAGAAGAGGACTGGCCACCCCTCATAGCCTGGTTCCTCTCTAGGTTTCTTCCTAGGTTTTTGGCCTTTCTCAGGAGTTTTTCCTAGGGAGTTTTTCCCAGCCACCGTGCTTCTTTCACATGCATTGCTTGCTGTTTGGGGTTTTAGGCTGGGTTTCTGTACAGCACTTTGAGATTTCAGCTGATGTACGAAGGGCTATATAAATAAATTTGATTTGATTTGATTTGATTTGATAGGCCACACCTGTCAACAAGAAATGCTCACTAACAGGGATGTAAACAAATGTGTGTACAACATTTGAGAGAAATATGTTTTTTGTGCGTATGGAACATTTCTGGGATCTTTTATTTAATCTCATGAAACCAACACTTTACATGTTGCGTTTATATTTTTGTTCAGTATATGTCAATGTATGGTATATAACAAGCATTTGATTGTTGCTTTTTTGGAACAGGTCTTACTTTAAAGATATTTTGGTATGTTATATAGATTAAGTTGCTTTTCCATCTGTGTAAATTAATACAGTAGGTAATTTCCATGTAAAAGGACCCATGAGCACCAACATGTGAAATTCATAGGAGCATGTCAAATTTGGTGTCAAATGAAAGCTATGAGTCTATATTTTTTAGAATTTGAGGCGTATATAAACTTTTTTAAACCATTTTCCATCCTACAAATTATGAATAAGCAAAGGCTTTGATTTGTGGTCAAACAGATGGAAAAGGGGTCATAAAAAATATCTACCAGAAAAAGTCTTAAAAGGAATTAGAAATACATCATTTTAGAAATACATCAAAACACAATAATGCTGAAGTAAAGACCCCAGCTAACTAATATCAACACATGTTTAGTTTTGGAGAAATGTTTCTGAGTTCTGTAAGTTTAAGAAATATTGCCCTGTGCCTTAAAATTTGGTTACCAAAAACCCACCAAATCGGTAATGGAATTTATGAAAATTGGTAATGGAATTTCGACAATTGAATTGGCTACAATGGGAAATCATAGTAGTCATAAAACACAGTTGGGTTCACAAGTTTGGACAGAACAGTAGAGTACCGTACAGCACAGTAGAGTACAGTAAGGTAAATTAGAGTATAGTACAGTACAGCACAGTAGAGTACAGTAAGGTAAATTAGAGTATAGTATAGTACAGTAGAGTACAGTAAGGTAAATTAGAATATAGCATAGTACAGTACAGCACAGTAGAGTAGAGTACAGCACAGTAGAGTACAGTGAGGTAAATTAGAGTATAGTATAGTACAGTACAGCACAGCACAGTAGAGTACAGTAAGGTAAATTAGAGTATAGTATAGTACAGTACAGCACAGTAGAGTACAGTAAGGTAAATTAGAGTATAGTATAGTACAGTACAGCACAGTAGAGTACAGTACAGCACAGTAGAGTACAGTAAGGTAAATTAGAGTATAGTATAGTACAGTAGAGTACAGTAAAGTACAGCACAGTAGAGTACAGTATGGTAAATTAGAGTATAGTACAGTACAGCACAGTAGAGTACAGTACAGCACAGTAGAGTACAGTAAGGAAAATTAGAGTATAGTATAGTACAGTACAGCACAGTAGAGTACAGTACAGCACAGTGGAGTACAGTAAGGTAAATTAGAGTATAGTACAGTACAGTACAGCACAGTAGAGTACAGTACAGCACAGTAGAGTACAGTAAGGTAAGTTAGAGTATAGTATAGTACAGTACAGCACAATAGAGTACAGTACAGCACAGTAGAGTACAGTAAGGTAAATTAGAGTACAGTATAGTACAGTACAGCACAGTAGAGTACAGCACAGTAGAGTACAGTGAGGTAAATTAGAGTATAGTATAGTACAGAACAGTACAGTACAGTAGAGTACAGTAAGGTAAATTAGAGTATAGTACAGTACAGAACAGTAGAGTACAGTACAGCACAGTAGAGTACATTAAGGTAAATTAGAGTATAGTATAGTACAGAACAGTAGAGTACAGTACAGCACAGTAGAGTACAGTATGGTAAATTAGAGTATAGTATAGTACAGTACAGCACAGTACAGCACAGTACAGCACAATATAGTACAGTACAGCACAGTAGAGTACAGTAAGGTAAATTCGAGTATAGTATAGTACAGTACAGCACAGTACAGCACAATAGAGTACAGTAAAGAAAAGTATACTATAGTTCAGTACAATACAGTACTGTACAGTAGAGTAGATTTCAGTACAGTAAAGAAAAGTCTAGTATAGTTCAGTACTGTACTGTACTGTACAGTACAGTAGAGTAGAGTTCAGTATGTACACAGTAGAGCACGTTACAGTGGAGTACACTATAATCTACTGCATTATACTGTACTGTACTGAACTCTACTGTGCTGAAATGTACTGTACTGTACTGTAATGTACTCTACTGAGTTCTACTGTGCTGTACTTTGATGTCCAAACTTGTGAAACGTAGACGATGATTGGTTCAGATTTGGTCCCGTTCAGACCAACCAGGGAGATTTTACCGAAATTCTTTGCATCTGCACAGTTCTTCTAGTAAATGTGTTTTTGTAAAATGTTCTGTGTAAATTGTTAAACATTGTCCTTGTGGATAGAGCTGTACTGCACTGTTGATTAAGGGCTTGTAAGTAAGCATTTCACGGTAAGGTCTACACTTGTATTCGGCGCATGTGATAAATAAAGTTTAATTCGATTTTTAGATTTTGTATGGTTTGTTAAACTTTGAAATCAATGGTTTTTGTTTGGCATACATTAAAGTGAAACATTATGTTACCGTGGAATTGTCCAGTCACAAACATTGTTGTTACGTTCCTTTAGAAATTGCTTTTTAATGCCCTTGGTTATTACACAAAAACAGTCTCTATTTCTCAATACAAAAACAGCACAACTCACATGTAAATACAATGTTGTTACTAGTTTTATTACAGTGTTAGTACATACTGTACTCTACTGTGCTGTACTGTACTGTAATTGTTTGTAGGTTAATGTTAAACTTTTTATGTCTACTCTATATATTTTACACATTAACTAAATGCACAGCTCAGAATTGACATTGGCTATGGCAAACCAGAACAATACCAATAGACGTCTGATTGTATTTGTACTGTCACAGTACTCTGAACTATATAATCCATGATGATGAGATTTTATGGCGATAAACTTGGTGACACTGTCGCTTCTACCACAGTTCACATGGCCCCCTAACATTAACAACGGCCAGTCATAGAGGCTTTGCCTAAATGTAAATGTCCGTTATAGTCAGGAGAGGTGCTGGAGATAATGTAGCAGAAAGATGAACATGTTTATATGTTGAAGGAGGGAAGGAGAAGGAGGTTTCAGTTGTTGAAGGAAACCATGCTTAAGGAAAACGTTTCTCTTTCTCCCCTTTTTGGGTTTTTGTTTAAATAGGCGTTGGTGGGTGACGCATTTCACAAGTTCCTCTCATGTCACTGGGCATTGTGGGATTGGCCGTGTGAGAATTCTCAGCTTGCTCACAAAAGTAAAATAATCGGTGAACAGAGAGGAGGGAGAAAATGAAAAGCTGGGGAGCTCCCTAAGAGCTTATTTAATACACTGAGGTTAGTCATTATGAAAACACTGGCCAGTTGAATGATTTAAGGGGCCCACTCCACCGGCAGAGTGAATTCTTAAAAGGTAGTTTAAACATTTACAGGCAGCACCAGAAAAAGGAGCCTTATGTCACGTACCTGAAAGTTTAATTCTCCAAGATATAATCCCCCATGTGCGGAGCCCTGGCCCTGGCTTTCAACAGACCAATAGGACCTATTCTCTCTGGGTCGGCCTGGCCTATTGTGCACTTTAAGAGTTCATGCTGCATGTGTGTCACATCCCTTTGGTAAACTAAGGCATTGGGCCATACAGCTATTCTCTTCCAACTGTTTTGAGCGTCATATTCTCCTGTTTAGACGACCTCTTCCGAAGCACTGATTCTATACATTCCAGAACATTCCATGGAACATTCCTTCCTGTCAACATTCTAATGTTGTATTCAGTGAACCAAACTCAGTCTGATTGCATTGAAGATGTGAACGTTCTGTTGGTCATTGTGGCATTGTGGAATTTAAAGGGCTGTCAACTAATTTCACATGTTGCTACTACTCTAGTTTTAACAAATTGCCTATGATAATATCAACCTTTTGGTTCTTTTTAGCTCAGTTGGTGGAGCATGGCACTTGTAACGCCAGGCTAGTGGGTTCAATTCCCAGGACCACCCATAGGTAAAATGCATGCACGTATGTCTGTATTCGCTTTGGATAAAAGTATCTGCTAAATGGCATATATAATGATATAATTGTTATTTTTAATGTTGCAGCAACTTCTATAATACATTTAATTAAAACCTGCGATTGGCTACAGTCTCACAAATGTATAACGCTGCTGGCAATAGCTATTCCTGGCTGGCTTCAGTTACTAACTCACATATTCAGACTGAACCTTGAACTTTTGAACTGGAGCAGAGGTGATGAATCTGAGTAATGGTATCACTTAAACCAAGACGCACTTGCATTGAATTGTTCTTTACGGTACAGTAAAGTAGATAACTAATTCCATGGTGCGACTTGTCTGACAAGTACATGCATGTACAATATAACAACACCAGACAATATTTCTTCAAATAATCATATTTTTCCTTCAGGGCTGTTGGATGTTACATTTTTAATTTCCTGATGATTTTTTTACTTACTTTGTTGTGTTTGAATGACATTAAGCAACAACACTTAAACTACCGTAAATTCCGGACTATAAGCCACAACTTTTTTCCCAGGCTTTGAACCTCACGGCTTAAACAATGACGTGGCTAATATATGGATTTTTCCCGCTTTCAATCTTTCTTTTTTTTTTTTAAACACATTCTGTGACGTGCTCAGTTTTTTGGCGGCATGAAGCTTTCATTAGACCAATGAAATTGCCGAACGGGTTAAGGTCAAACAACTTTTTTGTTTACTGTTTAGATTAAATTGAGCGCTCTCAAACTTCCCATCATTCTGATTATGGTAGTCATTTTGTCACCCTCATCATGGCAAAGACACGGAGAAATGCATATGATGCAGCTTTCAAGTTGAAGGCGATTGATCTGGCTGTTGGAAAAGGAAATAGAGCTGCTGCACGAGAGCTTGGTCTTAATGAGTCGATGATAAGACGTTGGAAACAGCAGCGTGAGGAATTGACTCAGTGCAAAAAGACAACTAAAGCTTACTGTCACGAGCGGATAGAACAATTGAAGGATGAGTCAAGCGCAGGAGACTGAGGTCCGTTGGAACAAACGTGATTTAATAAATCCAAGGGCAAAATCCATATAAGGCTGGGATCACAACAGTCAAAAGACTAGAGGGAAGCTCCACTCGAAAAGACAGACGGGGCGCAGCCCGGCAACCCTAATGCCTAGACAATAAGTAGTAAAACAACTACGTATAAACAATCCCGCACGAATCCTAACTAAACACAGACAAACTAAATACCCCCGCACTAATGACAAACACGAAACAGGTGCAATCAAAAAACAGACATAACTAACAGACACTGAAACACAGATCGGTGGCAGCTAGTAGGCCGGCGACGACGACCGCCGAGCACCGCCCGACCGAGGAGAGGCGCCACCTTCTGTGGACGTTGTGACAGTACCCCTCCCCTGACGCGCGGGTCCCGCAGCGCGCCGACGCCGGCCTCGGGGATGACCCGGAGGGCGAGGCGCTGGGCGATCCGGGCGGAGGCTGTGGAAACGCCGCAACATGGCTGGATCCAGAATGTCCCTCGCTGGGACCCAGCACCTCTCCTCCGGACCGTACCCCTCCCAGTCCACGAGGTACTGCAGGCCCCCTACCCGACGTCGGGAGTCCAAGATGGCCTGGACTGTGTACGCCAGGGCCCCCCCGATGTCCAGGGGGGCGGGGGGGCCTCCCGCACCTCAGCGTCCTGCAGTGGACCAGCTACCACCGGCCTGAGGAGAGACACATGAAACGAGGTGTTAATGCGGTAATATGTAGGAAGTTGTAACCTATAACACACCTCGTTTATTCTCCTCAGGACTTTGAATGGCCCCACAAATCAGCTTCCGGCAGGGCAGGCGGAGGGGCAGGTTCCGGGTCGAGAGCCAGACTCTATCCCCTGGGTTAAACACGGGGGCCTCACTGCGGTGGCGGTCAGCGCTCTCCTTGTGTCGTTCTCCAGCCCTCTTTATACACTCCTGGACAGCATTCCAGCTCTCCCTTGAGCGCTGGACCCATTCCTCCGCCGCAGGAGCCTCTGTCTGGCTCTGTTGCCATGGCACCAGGACCGGCTGATAACCTAACACAACCTGGAAGGGTGACAGGTTAGTAGAGGAGTGGCGCTGAGAGTTCTGGGCCATCTCGACCCAGGGTACGAACCGCGTCCACTCCACTGGCCGGTCCTGGCAATACGACCGCAGAAACCTGCCTACATCCTGGTTAATGCGCTCTACCTGCCCATTACTCTCAGGGTGGAAACCCGAGGTCAGGCTGACCGAGACTCCAGCCTCTCCATAAACGACCTCCATACCCTGGATGTAAACTGGGGACCCCAATCAGATACGATGTCTTCGGGCACCCCGTAGTGCCGGAAGACGTGGGTGAATAGGGCCTCCGCGGTCTGTAGGGCAACTAATGACAAACACGAAACAGGTGCAATCAAAAAACAGACATAACTAACAGACACTGAAACATAGATCGGTGGCAGCTAGTAGGCCGGCGACGACGATCGCCGAGCACCGCCCGACCGAGGAGAGGCGCCACCTTCTGTGGACGTTTGGACACTTACTGCTAATTTTTTATTTTTTGTTACAAGCCATGTTTCGTTAAAGCGTATTTATTTTTGTTACAAGCCGTGTTTCGTTAAAGCCTGTGTAAAGTTAATTTGTTTCAATGTACCGGTAGGCACCTGCGGCCTATAGACATGTGTGGCTTATTTATGTTCAAAATAATATATATTTTTTAATTCAGTGGGTGCGGCTTATATTCAGGTGCGCTTAATAGTCCGGAAATTACGGTAATCATACTCAAAGTATTGAAAGCAGGTGTGTGCAGTGACTTGCAGATTGTGGTAGCATACTGTATTTCCGTGGCCTACTTTGAGAGTGTTGTTGAATGCCCTGTGACAGTTGGTGGTCTGAAAGCACTTACCGTTTTGTATCTTATCGTTACCATAATAAAGAGTGCTAGTATGAAGGTCCCCCAGTCTGGTGGGCCTCAATGGTATGTCATGGTAATGCACAGGTTCTGGCCCCAACCATGGCAAATCTGACCAAGCTGAGTAAAGTGACGTGAAAAGACATGGTTGACAATGTTGTCAGTCAAATGCTTCACAAATATGCCCCTGGGAATGTCTCACCATCTATTGGCCAAGGTGATAGAAATATCAAAAGCAGTTCAGGAACATACAGTAGTTCCACTCTATGGCTTTAGTCTTGAGCAATATCTGCCAAGAGCAACATTCTGTGAATGATATTGATTTCTGCAAGCTTCAAAAGATGGGGGAGGGGGGAGGGTCTGGGGGAGGGTCTGAGTGAAAAGCAATTGCGAAGGCCCCTTTTAACCACTTTAGTTCTAATACATAGTGCTTCATTAAAATTCGAAATAAATAAATAGCGTAGCCGCTAAGAAAAAATAAACAATGTGAAGGTGTTTGAAAAATGTGCCTGGCTATAGTGTGTTTTAATGCATGCAATATGCATGTGCAGAAGGGCTTATAGAAGAGAGGGGAGAGTGAGGGGATGGGGCAGCTGTTTTGGTCTCTTATAAGTTAATCATATGGGGATACTGAGGGTTAAACAAAAAAGCATCACCTGCTTCAAATCCATCCATTCAGTAATCATAAAAGGAACTGTTCCTCGATTTTGTTATGATCATAGTCCTATACAGACTGCAACCAACCAAGAGGCTGTATACGCTCAGTCTTGAAAACAAATAACAGTATGGCAAAATAAAATCCTAGGCATATAGTGTTGTTACTAACTGGAAAGTTGCTGCCCAGTTTGGAAAGTTGCTCGAAAGTCCAAATCAATAACAGACATTTCAGAGCTCATACCATTATGTCATAAATGTATCACAGAGCTTACATTTAGACTTCCACACCTTCCAGATATCGGTAACTTAATCTATTGGTGGCCATTTTTGGGTACTAATGCTGAGATGATGATCCAGTATGATGACTGGGTTGGTATGTGCCAAAAAAATGTCATAATTACATGCTAAATACCCTCAGGTTGGAGCTTGCACCAAAACAGAGAGGTATGCAATTAATTGGGGAAACACACCTTGTCTGTAAACTCCAAATCTGCCTGTGGATACGTCTCCTCTCTCCTGTATAAAAAGACAAAGGTGAAGAACTCTTTTTTTCTGCACTGCTATTTTCCTCTCTCCAGAAATATCATTACATAAGACATATCCTCGGCCCATTTGGTGCTTTTATAGATAGTACACAAACCTGAACAAATGTAGACTTAACAGTTGGTATCAGCAGGGTTTTTATTGTGTTGTTGTCTTATCCCTCACCCTCTGTTGTCTGTCAGCACACATTTGAATAACCACATTATGTAACAGAAAGTCGTTTCCCTGCGTGCAACTGTTGGACAGCAGCCAATGTCAGTGGCACGTCCGTTAAGAACTGAGATGTTCCCCATTTTGTCTACTGTGTCAGGCTCATTGAGCGTACTGCCTTATGCATGGACTTTTCTACAGGCCCAAAGAATACCAGCTGGGTTTTGGTCAGGGTTTGGTTTTCTCAAACAGAAGGAAGCATGTTTATAATATAGGGTTAAAATGAATAAAAAATACGTATTTAAGGTAGAAATTTGATATTTGTGTAGTTATGACTTTTTTAACTAAAATTAAATCATTTCTCAAAATCGATACAGTAGTAGGCCTTTGACGGTCCATGTCACAGTCTACAGTCTTTACTTTTGGGGCAGGATACTGTGCTATGTAGCATCTGGTTAAATGTTACAAACTCTGACTGGAGTAGATATTATATTACATAATTAGCTTTTAGTGGCTCAGGAAACGTTAGTAGACCCATCTTAATCTAAGCTCAACAACCATCAATACCATTGAGTGGCAGTCACTAAATGCTTTATTAACCACCATCTACAGCAGACATTTCCAGCATCCTAACAGCACTGAACAGTAATAACCCTTGACCTTCATAAATTCATTTTTTCCTATTTATTTTCTGTTAAGGAACAGTTAAAGATGCTCTCTCAAACGTTTGTATAATTTCAGCCAGTAGTTTTGAAACTGGTACTCACGAGCCAAAAGTGGTCCCCGTTTTTTGTGTACTATGTCATCAAATTGTAAACCACGTCTTCCGTTTCTTATGATATGTTACATCCTGCAAATTTGTGCATTTCCTACAATATGTTACGAATTTAACTTTTACTATATGTAATGAATGTGTTGTGCTTAAGATCCTGGAGTGCATCTTAAAGAGAACCTACAGTAGCAGAACTGGAGTTTGGTTTGAAGTTGTTGAAGAGAATATCAGATCAATATCAGATGCATTGCCAGCCCAGAGCCTGATCCACTGTTTAATCATGGTGGATGAATGTATGGATTATATGGTCTAGTCACTAGACCATATAATCCACTAGACTCTACACTCTAGTGGTTCAAATATTATTTTCTGTCATTGTTGACAACAGAACTTCAAATCCCATCTATGCTTCTCAATGGTATTCTTATAGACCTATCAAATCAAGGACTTGTAGTCCTTGCTCAAATATACATTTCATTATTAAATTGTTATTTGTGAAAATGTCAATTACATTTTTCTCGTACTTTCATTCAATAGTAGTTGAAATAACTTTTGTGTTTTAATCAATGGCAAAGCAAACAACATAGGTTCAAAGGCTCAGCTTTCATTTGAACATTTTACAAGTCAATAACAAATATAGTACATTACAACTCCTATTTCTTCTCAGAAACGGGAGGAAATATACGATTTGGTATGACTGTATGTACATTGTGTAAACATTCCATTCAATATTTATTTTATTTCTTTAGCCTTTTTTCTCCCCAATTTCGTCGTATCCAATTGGTAGTTACAGTCTTGTCTCATCGTTGGGGCGGCAGGTAGCCTAGTGGTTAGTAGAGCATTGGACTAGTGACCGAAAGGTTGCAAGATTGACTCCCTGAGCTGACAAGGTAAACATCTGCCATTCTGCCCCTGAACAAGGCAGTTAACCCACTGTTCCTACGCCGTCAATGTAAATAAGAATTTGTTCTTAACTGACTTGGCTAGTAAAATTAATTTAAAAATCGCTGCAACTCCTGTACGGACTCGGGAAAGGCGAAGGTCGAGACCACTGTGCCACTCGGTAGGCCCCCCCATTCAATATTTTTATATTTGAATTATAGAGTTAAATAACTAAGAGGGAATTTGAGATTACATAGCATGAGGAGCAAAAGTAAAGTATAAACCTTTTGTAAATGGCAGAGGCATCTGTACACAGCAAATTATTATAATGGATGAATAACCAAAGACCAGTGAACATCATTTCAGTCGAATAGATGACCAATTCATACACATTATAGTAATTTAGCAGACGCTCTTATCCAGATTGACTTAAAGGAGAAATTATTTTTAAGTGCCCTGCTCAAGGGCACATCAACATATGTTTCGCCTAGTTGGCTCTGGGACTCAAACCAGCAACCTTTTGGTTACTAGCCCAACACACTTAACCACTAGGCTACTTGCCGCCCACACAGTCAGTCAAGCGATAATTATTGAAACCAAATACCTTTTAATTTCCACAAACCCTGTGCTTTGGGAGAAGACTAAAATTGCATCCTTAAACGTTCCAAGCATTTGCAATTTCAACATAGGCTCCACCATTCCTTGGATGATATTATCCCCCTTCTCATGTTTGTTACGTCTCATCTAGGCCTTCCTCATATCTGAAAGGTGGGGTCCATTGATTCATGAGAGACTGGAGAGGACTGAGGGACCTATTCCTGCACAAAGCTGTTTACAGCTCCTTTAGTGCTGCTTGGATAGTAGGCCTATACTTGCCAGGGGATTTCTAAGAGCCCAGTGTCCTCCCCCCCCATAATTAGGCCACCCACATTCACAGTCATGCGCCTGGGATGATGTACTCTATGAACTCCATATTAGAAATGACTGCTTTTCAATTCATTTACCACTGAATACATTGAGCTAGCTAGCACCTTGAAGTTTTCCTTGTTTGCTGATTTGATGAGCAGATTCATTTTTTCATTAGCAAGTTGTTTTAGGCTATGACACAGGAATTCACTATTTATGATGCACAGTCTGTGATTAACAGTTGTTAGGCTGCTATATTAATGTTCTGAAGTGTATCAATTAATAGAGACACTATACATTCACAATATAGCCTATTCAAATGCTACGGCTGTGGATGACTATAGTGACCTCACTGTTTATGAAAGGCTCAGTTATGACTCATACAGGCAGCAGCCCAGCTCTTTTCATTTCATTTGTGGTCCCTTAGATTTCAACGAAGTCTAATCATTCTGATGAATAGAGTGTGACACATTTAAAGTGAATTTAACCTACATTTTCAAGAACATTTCCTCAAAATCTTTTTATCCTTTGGAGAATGCAGCAAGAAATATGCTCTGGAAAGTCCCCTCTGTAGGTATGTAGTAGGCCTAGATGGTTTTATTACAATAAATTACAATAAATTAATCATTTATTTCTCGTTTCTCGAAATGCTCATCATTTCTGATTAGACCACTTGGGCTTAATGAAATTCTGACCAATTAAATGTGTATGAGCAGTGGATGGTGGACTTCTGAATTGAACTCAGTGTTTGAATTTCACATGCTTCAATGTAAAGGTATAGGACATTCCCTCAGTGATCTTGATATCTAGATGTCACTTCATTTCCCAAAAGTTGCTGCCTCCTTCAAATCAAAATCGAATAAAATTGTATCAAATCAATCAAAATCAACATTTATTTGTCACATACATCATAAACAACAGTGAAATTCTTACGGACCCTTCCCAACAATGCAGGGAGAAAAACTGAAAAATAATAACATGAGGAATAAATACACAATGAGTAACAATAACTTGGCTATATACACGGGGGACCAGTACTGAGTCTATGTGCATGGGTACAAGGTAATTGAGGTAGATATGGAAATAAAGGTAGGGGTAAAATGACTAGACAAAAGGATAGATTGCAGAACGTTTTGGTAGCTGTTTGGTTAACTATTTTGCAGTCTTATGGCTTTAGGGTAGAAGCTGTTCAGGGTCCTATTGGTTCCAGACTTGGTGCATCGGCACTGCTTGCAGGGCAGTAGCAGAGAGGACAGTCTATGACTTGGGTGGCTAGTCTTTGACAGCTTCTACGGCCTTCCTTTGACACCGCCTGCTATAAAGTTCCTGGATGCACTACCCTCTGTAGCGTCTTGCGGTTGGATGCCAAACAGTTGCCATACCAAGCAGTGATGCAGCCAGTCAAGATGCTCTCAATGGTGAAGCTGTTGAACTTTTAAAGGATCTGAGGGCCCATGCTAAATCTTTTCAGCCTCCTGAGGGGGAAGATGCGCTGTCGTGCCTTCTTCACGACTGTGTTGGTATCAAGGCACAAGGCGAGACCCAAATGCAGACACAGGAGGCAGATGGTTGGAGTCTTACAATGTTTATTAATCCAAAGGGGTAGGCAAGAGAATGGTCGTGGACAGGCAAAAAGGTCAAAACCAGATCAAAATCCAGGAGGTACAAAGTGGCAGACAGGCTCGTGGTCAAGGCAGGCAGAATGGTCAGGCAGGCGCGTACAAAGTCCAGAAACAGGCAATGGTCAAAACCGGGAGGACTAGAAAAAGGAGAATGCAAAAAGCAGGAGAACGGGAAAAACGCTGGTTGACTTGGAAACCTACAAGACGAACTGGCACAGAGAGACAGGAAACACAGGGATAAATACACTGGGGAAAATAAGCGACACCTGGAGGGTGTGGAGACAATCACAGGGACAGGTGAAACAGATCAGAGCGTGACAGTTGGTGTGTGTTGACCGTGTTAATTCCTTAGTGATGTGGACACCGAGGAACTTGAAGCTCTCGACTCGCTCCACTACAACGCCATCGATGTTGATGGCGGCGTGCTCGGCCCTCCGTTTCCTGTAGTCCACAATCAGGTCCTTTGTCTTGCTGACTTTGAAGGAGAGGTTGTTGTCCTGGCACCTCCTCCCTATAGGCTGTCTCATCGTTGTCTGTGATCAGGCCTACCACCGTTGTATTGTAAGCAACCTTAATGATGGTGTTGGAGTCGTGCACGGCCACTCAGTCATGGGTAAACTGGGAGTACAGGAGGGGTCTAAGCACGCACCCCTGAGGGGCACCCATGTTGAGGGTTAGCGTGGCGGATGTGTTGTTGCCTACCCTCACCACCTGGGGTGGCTTGTCAGGAAGTCCAGGATCCAGTTGCAGAGGGAGGTGTTCTGTCCCAGGGTCCTGAGCTTAGTGATGAGCTTGGAGGGCACTATGGTGTTGAACAATGAGCTGTAGTTGATGAACAGCATTCTCACATAGGTGCTCCTCTTGTCCAGGTGGGAGAGAGCAGTGTAGAGTGCAATAGAGTTTGTTGGGGCAGTATGCGAATTGGAGTGGGTCCAAGGTGTCTGGGATGATGGTGTTGATGTAAGCTCTGACCAGCCTTTCAAAGCATTTCATGGCTACAGATGTAAGTGCTACGGAGCGATAGTCATTTAGACAGGTTACCTTGGTGTTCTTCGGCACAGCAACTATGGTGGTCTGCTTTAAACATGTAGGTATTACAGACTGGGTACAGGAAAGGTTGAAAGTGTCAGTGAAGACACTTGCCCGCTGGTCAGTGCATGCTCTGAGTATGCTTCTTGGTAATCCATGTGTGAATGTTAACCTGTTTAAAGGTCTTACTCACATCGGCTATGGAGAGCGAGATCACACAGTGGTCCGGAACAGCTGGTTTTCTCATGCATGGTTCAGTGTTGCTTGCCTCGAAGCGAGCATCTGAAGCATTTAGCTCAGACCATAGAAGGTATTTATCTCCTCTGGTAGGTTCACATCATTGGGCAACTCGCGGCTGGGTTTCCCTTTGTTTTTAAAAATATATACAAAAAAAATATTTTACCTTTATTTAGCTAGGCAAGTCAGTTAAGAACAAATTCTTATTTACAAAGACGGCCTATACCAGCAAAACCCAGACAACGCTGGGCCAATTGTGTGCCGCCCTATGGGACTCACAATCACAGCCGGTTGTGATAGTTTGCATGTAGATAGTTCTTCTTGGGACAGGTCTCCGAAGTAAAATATATTTGATCTCAATAGGATTTAGATAAATAAATGAATAAACAAATATATATATATATATATATATATATATATATATATATATATGTGGTAAATATGCAAATTGTAAAGTCCTAACATGTGCTTCACAGCACTGCACAGAGTTCTGAAACTTAGTTTCCATAGACTTCTTTGGCACTCCTATGCTTCGGCTACAATGGGAGTGGTTTTCCTAACAACGTAGCTAGTCCTCTTCTGTGTCTGGAATCAATTAAATTGCCTCTTGAGCTGCGTTTACACAGGCAGCCCAATTCTGATCTTTTTTTCCCACTAATTTGATCAATCAGATCAGCTCTGAAAAGATCTGATGTGAAAAGATCTGGTATGATTGGTCAAAATACCAATTACTGGATAATAGGTCAGAATTGGGTTGCATGTGTAAAAACAGCCTATGTGAAAACGAATCATCACTCAGATGTAAGCTTTTAAAACCATAAACCCATAAAGCCAAATAACCTGAAAAGAAACATTACCAGCTATTTTTATTCATTGTGTCTATAGTGTCATGGGCCTATAGGCTATACGATAGTAGAAATGTTAACCTGTTCGCATGTGGAAGTTACGTAATTATCTTATGGGTGTTTCATGTGTGCTGCTCGCGTGTAGTCTCAATAACCAATCACACTCCAAGCTCTTGACGTGCTACCCGGAGAGGGCAGGGTATAGCTGCTTTTATGATGACGTATTTGGATTGACGTGCCTGTGAACGAGTGACCCCGCCAGTCCACTGCCATGCCCCTCGTTGAAACCTAAACCAATGCATTCGCTCGAGCGGAGTAGTCCCGTCTGTTGACATAGTACGAGCGTAGCAAATAAGATTAAAACCTACTTTTTAAGTCCTGGACTAATTTGGTCGAAAACGTTATAGCTACTCTCAGAGGCTTTTGTCGTTGTTTTTGTGTGGCTAACGTTCTATGTTTGGTATCGGAGTGGAATAGTGTGTCCACACGGAAAGGGAGGAGGATTCATTCTATTCAACCTGGGCCCCTTCATGCAAGTGAGTTGTGCGCTTTTATTATGTATGTACAGTAGCTAGTTAGCTAGGCTAACACGTCAGCACAGTAGCTAGTTAGAATTAAATGCCACGTTAGCATACTGGCTATCTCATAGCTTTACTTGTAGTTAAAGACGTCTGTGAATCTATTGTCATGCCAGATAACGTCATATTGCTTATTAAATAAAGTAGTACACGTTTGATTACAACGGAATTTGTTACCCAGTTTTACTTGCTCGCGACGACAGGGACAAGCCGACCACTGCACTGTTGGACTTCGATTGATCGACCTCAGTATAGTGATAATTCCATGAAATGTTATTATTCATGCCAAACTTTAACGTCATTATCAAGCATGACAAAGTTAGACTTGGGGTGAAAGCTTTTCAGCCTAGTAAATGTTAATTTAGCTTCCAATTAACTAGCTGTCAACATTTCAGGCGTAATTTGAGTTAAACCTAAAGCCAATTGTCTTTGGTAAACTACCAAGCCACTAGTTGACGTTAGTTACCCACTGTAGCTATTCAATTCAGAGGGACTTTATGTTTACATGACCAAAGCAAGTGAAATAAACAAAAGTGAGAAGACACAAAACAACATCAACAAAAACATTCTCATTCTAGAAGATGGGAGAGGTTACTGTATACTATAGAGATAGATAGAGGACTCATCTTTGTAGCTGTGCTTTATAGCGTCTGACAGCATGGGCAAATTGAAGCAGTACATTTTTCACAATTGGCTGATCACTCCTGTGACACGGTTGAACATGAATCCAACAGGGTCACAAGGAGGGATCAGCCAAACAAGTTGGAAGCACTGATATACAGTGCCTTCAGAAAGTATTCACACCCCTTGACTATTTCCAAATGTTGTAGTGTTACAGCCTGAATTTCAAATGGATTAAATTGAGATTTGTGTCACTAGCCTACACACACAATATCCCATAATGTCAGTGGAATTATGTTCTTTGATTTTTTTTAATACAAATTAATAAAAAATAAGTAATAAAAATATATTGACTCAATAGGTATTCAACCCCTTTGTTATGGCAAGCCTAAATAAGTTCAGGAGTAAAACATGTCTTATTAAGTTGCATGGACTCACTCACTCAGTGTGCAAGTGTTCAACATGATTTTTGAATGACAACCTCATCTCTGTACCCCAACATACAATTATCTGTAAGGTCCCTCGGTCAGGCAGTGAATTTCAAACACAGATTCAACCACAAAGACCAGGGAGGTTTTCCAATGCCCCACAAAGGGCACCTATTGGTAGATGGGTAAAAATAAAAGCAGCAGATGTTGTATATCCCTTTGAGCATGGTGAAGTTATTAATTACACTTTGGATGGTATATCAATACACCCAGTCACTACTAAGATACAGGCGTCATTCATAACTCAGTTGCCGGATAGGAAGGAAAACACATGAGGCCAATGGTGACTTTGAAATGGTTAGAGTTGAAAGACTATGATGGGAGAAAACTGAGGATGGATCAACAACTGTAGTTACTCCACAATACTAACCTAATTGACAGTGAAAAGAAGGAAGCTTGTCCAGAATAAAATATTCAAAATCATGCATCCTGTTTTCAATAAGTTACAAAAGTAATACTGCAAAAAATGTGGCTTTTTGTTCTGAATACAAAGTGTTATTTTTTGGGCAAATACAACACATTACTGAGTACCACTCTCCATATTTCAAGCATAGTGGTGGCTGCATCATGTTATGGGTATGCTTGTTGTCGTTAAGGACTGGGGTTTTTCAGTATAAAAAAGAAACGGAATCGAGCTATGCACAGGCAACCCACACACATTCATATAACCTGCATAGACACACACACACACACACACAACACCCACACGAATAACGACACAACACAAACACACATACAGTGCATTTGGAAAGTATTCAGACCACTTCCATTTTTCCACATTACATCCCAGCCTTATTCTAAAATTGATTTAAATAATACATTTTCCTCATCAATCTACACACAATACCTCATAATTACAAACCAAAAAAAGTTGAGACATTTTTGCAAATGTATATCAATTAACAGATGCCTTATTTACATAAATATTCATACCCTTTTGCTATGAGACTTGAAATTGAGCTCAGGTGCATCCTGTTTCCATTGATCATCCTTGATGTTTCTACAACTTTATTGGAGTCCACCTGTGGTAAATTCAATTGATTGGACATGATTTGGAAAGGCACACACCTGTCTATGTAAGGTCCAACAGTTGACAGTGCATTACAGAGCAAAAACCAAGCCATGAGGTTGAAGGAATTGTCCGTTCAGCTCTGAGACAGGATTGTGTTGAGGCACAGATCTGGGGAAGTGTACCAAAAGATGTCTGCAGCATTGAAGGTCCACAAGAACACCGTGGCCTCCATCATTCTTAAATGGAAGGAGTTTGGAACCGCCAAGACTCTTCCTAGAGCTGGCCGCGACGCCAAACTGAGCAATCGGGGGAGAAGGGCATTGGTCAGGGAGGTGACCAAGAACCCAATGGTCACTCTGACAGAGCTCCAGAGTTTCTCTGTGGAGGTGGAAGTACCTTCCAGAAGGACAACCATCTCTGCAGCACTCCACCAATCAGGCCTTTATGGTAGGGTGGCCAGACGGAAGCCACTCCTCCAGTAAAAGGCACAACAGTCCGCTTGGAGTTTGCCAAAAGGTACCTAAAGGACTCTCAAGACCATGAGAAACAAGATTCTCTGGTCTGATGAGACCAAGATTGAACTCTTTGGCCTGAAGCACACATGGTCTGATGAGACCAAGATTGAACTCTTTGGCCGAAAGCACACATTACACGCACACGCACACACACACACACAAACTTTTGTTGCTGCTACTCTATTCTTTATTTTACTCTTATCTATCCTGATGCGTAGTCACTTTACCCTGCCTTCATGTACATATCTACCTCAATACCTCCTACCTTGATCTGGTACAGGTACTCCCTGTATATAGCTCCATTCTTGTGCGTGTTACGGTAAAGTCTACACCAGTTGTATTCGGCGCATGTGACACACATATTTACATATTTTAATTTTGTTTTAGAGTGGCGCAGCGGTCTAAGGCACTGCATCTCAGTGCAAGAGGCGTCACGACAGTCCCTGGTTCGAATCCAGGCTGTATCACATCCACCGTGATTGGGTGTCCCATAGGGTGCCGGGGTAGGCCGTCATTGTAAATAAGAATTTGTTCTTAACTGACTTGCCTAGTTAAATAAATAAATAAATAAATAAATAAAAAGAGTAAAACCTGGTTGTCTGCTGTCCATCAGGCACTGGGAGATAAATTCACCTTTCAGCAGGACAGTAACCTAAAAGAAGGCCAAATCTACACTGGAGTTGCTAACCAAGAAGACAGTGAATGTGCCTGAGTGGTCGCGTTACAGTTTTGACTTAAATTTACTTGACAATCTATGACAAGACCTGAAAATGGTAGTCTAGGAATGATCAACAACCAATTTGACAGAGCTTCAAGAATTTGGAAATTAATAATGGGCAAATGTTGCACAAACCAGTCCTCCAAAGGAATTAATGGAATTCTAGACTTTTTCAATTTTAAATATTTCAAGGACAATATTACGTGTTTTAAGTATTTTGTTGTTGTGGTGGGGACTGTAACATGAGTAATAATTAGCTCTCTAAGTTCTTCAATGACTGACATGACAAGCAAAACTGCTGATGCGTTACCCAATTTCGAAATTGCACCTTGTGCATTCTACTATTACAACAGTTTGGGAACCACTGCATTAAACACTACAGTATTTCATTGGCATTCAACATGGTTTAACAGCATAAGCAAATGTAAATCAATGCACTTTTTTATTTATCTATGTTAGCATTCCATCTCAAATTATGTTAACCTAAAAAGGTTTTAATTAGTGCTTATTCAACAACTGCTTGTTTGAGTTTTGGGTTTATTCAGCAGAACTACTCATTGGCACTAGTGAAAAAGCCACAATATGTAGGGCGTCCAAAAAAAAACGCACCTTTTGACTAAAATATGTTACTTGTGTAGATACTTGTGTAGATACTTTTCTAATAAAAGCAATGGTCCAAACCTCATGTCTCTCATCTGTTCAAAAGTTATTGGAGTTTTTACCCTTGTAGGATTGCCAAGATTAGGGCGACTAAATCTTTGGAATTCGTAAGAAGAGGGGTTAAAAATCTGAGAAGATATATTTTTGTCAGCTTGTCTGGATGCTGTGTGAGAATCAAGGCAAACTGACAGGCTCACCGTTGAACTAGTTATCTTTCTTCTCAAATCTGGAGGACCTCAAAAAATATAAAGGTTAGACGGATGTTGATTTTCAGATTCTAGTATACGCTTTTTTTATATTGTGATAAACAAGCATATCTCTGTGAAATGTCAAAGGAGCACTGAGTGTACCGCAAGCTTTTACATTTAATTAAACTTGTCATGCTAATTTCTCTTTTTGCGACAACTTTGCAGACGACCACCACAACCTGTAAAATCCTGAAATCGCTGCGACAAATGGCACCGCTCTGTCAACAGAGCTCTGTGCTTATTATCGGGTGTATTAGGTTACAAAATGCAACTTTTGGGATATAATGTTAATGAGCGATTCCGAATATGAAGAATCATATTTGTCTTGGTAAAATGTATTTTATAACATAAGGAAGTGAAATGTCATCAGTATTAGAAGGCATTCTCTGAATGTCATAACTTTTAGGTGATTCGTAACAGTCTCTTTCCATTCCTCAAATGCTGGAATTGTACTGGAAAAAAATATATATAAACGCAAAATGTTGGTCCCATGTTTCACGAGCTGAAATAAAACATCCAAGAAATGTTCCATATGCGCAAACAGCTTATTTCTCTCAAATGTTGTGTTTACATCTCTGTTAGTGAGCATTTTTGCCTTTTGTCAAGATAATCCATCCACCTGACAGGTGTGGGATATCAAGAAGCTGATTAAACTGCATGATCATTACACAGGTGCACCTTGTGCTGGGGACAATAAAAGGCCACTCTAAAATGTGCAGTTTTGTCACACAACACAATTCCACAGATGTCTTAAGTTTTGTGGGAGTGTGCAATTGGCATGCTGACTGCAGGAATGTCCACCAGATCTGTTGGCAGAGAATTTGTATGTTCCTTTCTCTACCATAAGCCGCCTAAAACTTCATTTTAGAGAATTTGGTAGTACGTCCAACCGGCCTCACAACCACAGGCCACGTTTGAATTATATGTGGTATGATTGCAAGTTAGCCTATTACAGATCTGGACAAACGATCCACCTACCGCTATTGTCACTGAATGGTTGATAGAGGGCAGGATAGACAGTTGGATTGGACTATATTGACCTGTGGTATAGTAAGCGCGCGGAAAAGCGTAGTGCCTAAGGGAAGTACCTTGATAGGGAGGCGCATGCAAGGAAATGAGGAAGTTGGGCTAGGATGGAAGAAAATGTATAGTAAAACCTACAAAATGGTGAATGTAAACCAGTGAAAAAAATTCACTACCCTCCCCTGTGCTCATTTATTTATTTATTTAAAAAAATCCCAAGAGCACAACAACAAAAAAGTTAGGACTGTCCCTATTTCACTGGTACCTTTCTTGTACATGTAGCCACCACCGATTTTCAAATGTTTGTGATCATAAGTCTTACGCAATGTGTTGCAAATGGCTTCTTCTGTTCTGTATTGCAGGTCAGGTGTACCTTCTCAAGGCCACTGCTGCAGGGGCCATATACTCATGGAAACACTGCCGGAGGCACCAAAGGGGTGCAGTGGATAGCCAAGCTTTGAGAATGACCTGAAGACAAGTTAAAACACAATAATCACCCAAAGAACTATTGAGGGCTAGAATGTTCATTAAGTCTTTTTTGGCTTTTTTTGTTTGCTCCGTTAATATATTCTCGGGGAAACCAGAGGAGTAACTAATTGGTGGAACTCTAACCTGCCCGAACAAGTTATTCACAGCCGTGTTGATTTAAAAGAATATATATATATATACCAACAACAAAAAACACCTGTGTGAAAAGTCTCTACGATGGCCGCAGAAGGATATCAGTACAGGGCACTTTATGATTACAAGAAGGAGCGAGAGGAGGACATTGACCTCCATGTGGGGGACATCTTAACAGTGACCAAAGGGACCCTGGTGGCCCTAGGGTACAGCGACGGCCTGGAGGAAAGGCCAGAGGACATTGGCTGGCTGCCTGGCTTTAATGAAACCACTCAGGAAAAGGGAGACTTTCCAGGGACATATGTGGAGTTCATTGGGAAGAAGAGGATCTCTCCTCCCACTCCCAAGCCGAGACCCCCCAGACCCTTACCCGTGGCCCCGGGCTCCTCCAAGGCTGACTCTGGTGATGAACTAGGTGAGTGATAAACAGTATGAGCCGCCTTCAACCGAACCCCAATACAAGGTTTCTGGGACCTGGTATTGGGATGCAGTTGTGATTTGTACAGTACAAAACCAATGTTCACATTTGTAAACAAAAAAACAAAACACAAACAATTCAAACATTTCACACTGCATGGGTAAAATGTTGAGCTGGGTGATATAGACACAAATCCATATCATGATAAATTTACTGAATTATCACTAATGATAAATTCAATGATAAGTTGGTACATTAATGTGCACCATAGTAATTTTTTATGTTTTACCTTAAAACTACGACTACTACTTTGAATGTTGTATCTATCAATTGTCCAATTAACAAAAAACAACATATTAGAAAACGTATTTATTTGGTCTGTGTCGATCATTTTTGGTTATCATCCCAGCTCTTTCTTCTTTTTTTTCTATTTTTTTTACATGCCCTACAAACACCATTGCAGGTTTTGATTGAACAGGCCCCTACGCAATTAAGCCAAACTGTTCTCCTGCGTTAACAAACAGTTGCTGAAACAAAATGCCAAACCAAAGGCTAATCCACGATAGGTTTGCAGGCAGCCAAGCTGACATGTAACCTTGCTGTAGAGGTGGTGGAGTGGTTCATCCTTCACATAGACTAACCTCTTGTTAACATTACCACTGAGTTTTAGATAGCCTTTACAAACCCCTTTGTTGGATTTAATCGAAAATACTTTTAAACCCACAAAGCAAATCCAGATGGTCGGCTGCTTTGTAAATACCCTACCCCTTACATTTCAATCGTCCCTCAGTGGTATGCTTCTTTTTGAAAGCACTTGAAAGACTCTACCCTGATGTTATAACATTGCATTTTATTCACAGAACTTCCCATTTGTGTTGGATGGACCTTGTGCATTACTGCATTTGTGACATTTCAGACTTTGTTCCTTCACCATTTGAGAATCTCTTTGTGGAAGCCATTTGGTCAAACCACAGTAGTAATTCAACCCATTGGGCTCACTTCATGGTTCCATTTACACTCTCTGCTCCAGGGTAGTATTGTGTTACACATTGTTGTGTTGTAGCTAGGACACACAGAAGATTGTAGACACCTCATATTGAAATCATATAAGATAAAAAGTGATGGATTCCAATGCCTAACCTTTATTAGATTTGTTCTCTCCCAACATCAAATAGATCCCCAAAAACATCTATGTAAGAGACCAAAGCAAACAATGCCTGATTTATGATATCTTTATGTTGTGTTGGATGCATTTGCTGAAGCAATCCATTTGGCTATCTACAAAGTATTAGCCAATTCTATCTCTTGTTTAATTTTATCCTATCTCTTCTTAGATGATTGGCCATTCGAACCACTGCCCAGTTTATAGCTAACCTGGTTAGCAGATGTGCGTCACAGATCTCTGCGTATCCATCCTTCAATTAGGGCCTGTGGAAACCTGTTACCTTGGAGTTGGGAAAAAGCAGAGGTGTTTTCAAGCCGCAGTAATTGCAGAGAACCTAATATTTACAAAATTAAGGGTCCACACGATTGTCACAATCATGTTTTTTTTTTGTCGCACTTCTTTCATCATAGAGAATGGGTAAATTATATTTTTCTTTTTTTTTTTGTTTTTTTTTTGCCTACCTGGCTGTATTCTTTTTGGTCACGCTGAATGGAACGATTGCATCCTGTGAAGTTTCCAATGATGATTTGTTAGGAAGTGATGATTGCTAAACGGTTTACTACAATGTTTACTAAACGTCAGATTGGTGTAGCCTACGCGCCAACGTTTGCATGGGAGCCATTTCCTTGACAGTTTATTTCTTTACATTAAGCCCAAGCAAGTCAGTTGACATTTTTTCCTTTTTGTTTCGGTCCCAGCGTCAAACAGTAGCTGAGAAAGGGGACTCGCATGGTGGGACCACAATGACATCTTTGATAACAAGTGGCAGTGCTCTCACAGCCCCACTGAATACTAACCAGGGCCGGAGGACAATGGGGCTTGGCTCCGGTTCAGTGCATTATGGTGCTGCGCAGCACCTAGTACCAGCCCAGTGGTTGGACTGCTGGACCACTCCTCTTTGAAACTCTTCCTGGCCTGCATCGAGAAAAGATTTCATTTCGCTGTAGGCACAATTGTAATTTTTTTTACAGTCATGCAATTTTCTACTGACTAATCCACATGAAATAAATGGGCCAGATCTGAACTGGAAGCCTGTCTGTTTGCATTGGGTACATTTTTGGGGAGATTATTTTGGCCTGGTTAAGAAAATCTGTCATTCGGACCTTTTGTAATCAGTTTTTTTGTTGATATTCCGCTAACAAAAGGTGACGAGAGTCATCTTCGTGTTGTGGAAAAGCCTCGAGTCAACGCGATTGCATATCACACTTTTGAAATGTCATTTTTTTACGATGGTACATCATGTTTTTTTTATTTACCTATTATTAAACCGAAACAACCCGGGCTGTTTCAGGCAACACCGACACACTTCTATATGGCCACTCGAGGCTACAAGACTTTGTAAGTAGAAAGACATGCATCTTTAAAGATGCTGTGGCGTATATTCAGGCTCTCTGACTTTGCGTAGATCTGTCAGCTCACCTATACAACAGGCTCTGGTGGCCTGGTTTCCATTTCCTGTCCTTTGTGGTGCGATTGTGAAATTCTTTAGCTGGGGCTTGCAGGGTGAGCGAGGAGCCATATGTGAAGGGGACATGTGGTGAATGGGCATGACTGTGGTTGAGTGGCAGCGCTGAGCCCAGAGCAAGTGTGAATGTAGCACCAGGAGAAGAAAAGTCTCTGTGTCATGGGAAGGGGGAGAGAGTGCTTGAGGCTGGGAGGGAGAAGTGTGGGAGGGAAGGGGCTGGGGAAAGGGATTGGTGAGTTGAGTGATCAGGGCTGCAGGCTGGCTGGTGAGAAAGGAGAGGGGCTGGGAAGCGTGGGGGCTAAGGCCTGGGGAGGCTAAGGGGCTGAGGAGGGCTCTGGGCTGGTTCGAGTCTTGTTGCTTCAGAGTGTGATTTATTGCCTGCTACTGAGGGATCTGGCAGATCCCCTCTTTCTTTCCTCCAGTGCTTCAGCTTTTTTTCCTCTCACCCTCCTCTTTTTTAATGTTTTGATAGTGTTCTTGGAGTCGGTCCCTGCTGGGAGGGTGAGAGGGAGGAGAGCGTATGCTTGGAAAGGGGCCTCTGCTCTCATTGAGCCACAGGGGTTTACTTCAGAGCAGCAGATGTGGATAGAGGGAAAGAGCGAGAGAGGGCTGGGCCGGGCTTGGAGAAGCATTCCGGTTCATTCCAGCTCCCAGTCTTTTTAAAACACCAGCATGCTGCTGCTCCTTTCCTAGGCCTCTCGACTGAGTCATGTAGCCAGCCAGCCTTGAAAAGAGGACCTTCACTCTGGGCCTGAAAACCACTGAGAAGAAGGAAGCGTCACTTTCAGTTCACAACTTCCATTCACTTATTTTGTTTGGCAGGCTCGAACCAGAAAATCTTCCTACTAACTCCTCCCTTGTAGAACATTTTAACCAGTGTTTGATGTGATCCTGGTGTTGTGAGGCCATTTTATGCAGCTGAGGTTGTTTATTGTGTGACAAAACGGCGCACTAGAATGTCCTTCTGGTTTATAACCAGCTATACTTGTGTCTGAGTTTTTTTTTGTCACCACCAGCCTAGTGGTGGGGACCAGCTGACAATAGTGCTGACTACTGTCGTCATTCAATTGGATCGCCCATTGATACCATAACATATTCTAACCGCAATTCAATTGTGAAATCTCTCAAATTCCAATTGCTTCCCATGGACAACGTGTGAATAATGTGCGATGGTTGATAGCTTGAATTTCACTTTATTTTTGCATTTCAATATTTGTCCTGAATAGGGCACTCTTTACATGGCTATAAACCCATCTTGCATTGGCGTGCTACAGCAAGACTGGACACTATAATTCAACACAACTACACCAGTCGGAGAGGAGAGTAAACTACTGTGAACTAACTGTTACTGATTTTATGGTGAGTTCTGAGTAGAGTGAAGCTTGCATGCTAAATAAAGTGCAAAAAATGCACACTGACCATATACTGTTACGAAGTGTCATGGATGGGCGTCGCGACAAATCATGGATGCTATGCTCAAATGTGTTAAGTGCTAAGAACATTCGACTCTATGGTAACGCTAACGTTACAGCCCTTTACGTGAAGCCCGCTAAATCTGGTGTGTTTTATAAATGCTTTTTTGAAGGGTATTCCTCAAGCTTTGTCTTCAGAGACACAAAAAAAAATGTAGAAGGTTACAAGGTAGTGCTTCATATTTACATTTTGATGTATGGGTTGTCATTTGTCAGGGGCTGGTCCAAATTCACGTTTCGCCATTCCAGCCTGTGTGAGAGTACTTGACGCCATTCACTGAGGGGCTAGTGCTATCCGGGATCCTTGGGACATAACCCTTACCCTAACCTGAACCTTGACCCTTACCGTAATCATTTTAAATGTCAACTTCAATGGGGTAGGGACATCCCAAGGATCCAGAATTGCAAGGACTGTTCATTGAGGCAATGCTCGGGGCAACCGGCAGCGAATTTTGTGATGTTTTTCCTTTCAACTACCAGAAGTCAGTGGCTACAATTGATGATACATAGCTAAATACTAACAACGATATTAGCTAAAAAGGCCAACATCGGTATCGGCCTGATGTCTAGTTTAACAACGATGTGCAAAACCGACATCAAAGCCTATATAACATAGGTACATGATGTAATGACGCCACGTAAAATGTTGCGCTACATGTTCAACACAGCATTCCTAACCTAGCCCACAATGTCTGCTGTGTGGATCGAGCAGTCAACAAGTCGTGCAGTCATTTGAAAGAGTAAGAACATTTCAGCAAGACAACTCAAAGGCGAAATCCATTAACGCCAAGATAATGGTATTCATTGCCATTGACAATCAACTGTTCTGTCGTGGGTGTTGGCTTTTGCCAACTGGTCGAGCACCGGTACACATGTTGCCCTACCGGAGTTACACAGTAATAGCGTCACTGCTATTAGCTTCGCGTGTCAAAAAACATACACGTCAAATAAGCTTTTAATTTGACACTTCAAATAACAGTTTTATTATAGAATGTTGTGTGTTCTGAATTTGCACGTGCAAACCAAGCGCCACCACTACTATCAGTAGCACTGTCAAAGCTGTACAAAAAAGTCTGCAAACACTGGCCACGAACGATGTGTTTACAATACCGCGTTGGTAATAAACCATTATTTGTTTGACCGCAACTTCTGGGGTAGCTAGCGTTAGCTTGGTACCTAGCTAGCACCAATACAACCAGCCTGAAAACGATGACCAGTAGAAACTGAAGTCATTTTCATTGTTTTTAGCAATGATTTGGGAATCCTTGTGAGTATTGTTGTTCGCCTATTGAAATTGAACTTCAGTTCATGAAAATAAATGGCTAGCCAGCTACTTTACCCTGTTGCCGATAAAGCTATCGTTATAAGCAGCCAGCTAGCTTCATCTGGCTAGTGAGGCTCGACTGGACCGGGTTATGTGTTGTGAAGCTAGCCACAATAAGGATTTGTCACAATAGTGGAATTTGCGGTTTGCCTTAAAAATAGAAGTACCTCTTTGAAAGTGATGCAGAAGGTTACAGTTGGTGGAATCATGCCATATTTAGACTAGATAATGTCAAACAAGGTTGGAATGTGAGTCAATGAAATGGTGTATCAGTCTACTTGGTGACACCCACAGAACACAACTGTGAAGAGTTTATGCAAATATTAGCGTTGTAGCTCTTATCGCGGGACTGTGACTGGGGAGATGATTTCACACAATCAGCCTATTTTGTGTGTTGATAATCATATTGCACTGTACAGCTTTACCTAAGGATTGGGGATCAATGAAATGGGGTATCAGTCTACTCAATGCCAAGATATTTTTTCCCAACATCCTCCTCAGAGTTATCAGACTCCAAAATATCCACGCAGTATTATTTTTCCTCTGGAATAGTGTTCAATACACATAGGTTGACAATAAATGTGGTTCAATTCACTGTTGTTACAGAGTCCTGCAATAAGAGCTACGACGCTAATGTTCTCTGGGTGTCACTGAGCAGACTGATACCCCATGTCATTGATCCACAATCCATAGGTAAGGCTGTACAGTGAAATGAGTATGACCCCAATACAATTCTAAAGTATAATACATCCAGTGTGATTTCAACAGATTTGTCAAATTAGCAGATTGTCTTTTGTTGATGTTATATAACATTCGAAGCTCGTTTAGCATGATCTATTCAATTATGGCATAATTCTACTATTTGTATTCATTTGCATCATTGTCAATTACATACTTTTTATTTTGAAGGCTAACCGCAAAGTCCACTATTGTGGCTAATCCTTATTGTGGCTAGCTTCACATAGATGGGTCCGACAACCATTAATCAAATAAGAACTGTCTTATAAATTAGGGTTATTTTAGATGACACCTAGCTATATAGCTAGCTAGCTAACTAACTATAGCTACTGAAACAGATTGCCATTTTGCTATGTTTTTAGGGAAGAACATTGTTTGCATCCATGAGCTAGCTTTTTTATGACCAGCACTGTAGGTGCTTTACCAGCCTCATAGTATACGTATCGATGAATCGTTGTGACATATGAAATACGGGTGATTGTGTAATAACTACGTAAATTTATGAACGTGTTAAATTATTATGTGAAGTGCAGTCATATTCGGGTCCTGATTGGTCAACAAGCTTATTTGACACGTCAAATAGTGTGTTATTTGACAAGCAAAGACCCAAACGGCGTTCCATAGTATGATAAATCCTGGTTGAGAATGAAACGACTGAACAAATGAACAATGAAACAGCACAGCAAGTAAGTGAAAGAAATAGGTTTTGATTGTTTTACTGGTAGTGGGGACATGCATAAATGCCAACAAAATAACTTTTTGGTCAATGTGTGTGTGTGTGTGTGTGTGTGTGTGTGTAACCTTAACTAGGCAAGTCAGTTCAGAACAAATTCTTATTTACAATGACGGCCAAACCCGGACGACGCTGAAGCCAATTGTGCGCCGCACTAAGGGACTCCCAATCACGCCCAGATGTGATACAGCCTGGATTTGAACCAGGGACTGTAATGACTCCTCTTGCACAGAGATGCAGTGCCTTAGACCGCTGTGTGAGTGTTAACTATTTAACTGTACTAGAATGCTTAAGGTCGCAAAAATGTTAAATATTTGTTATCAGTATCGATATCGGGGTTTTTTTGGCAAGGAAAATATCAGATATCGGTATCGGCCAAAAATGTAATATCGGTGCATCACTAGTAAATACCAATACATTGGAAATGTGTCATGTCGTTGAGCTTAGGCTTCAGTGAATCAGTGCAGTTTATTTTCCTTTCACTAGAGTAACATATTGTGGCACACAATTGGCCGGGTTTTGCCAGGGTAGGCCATCATTGTAAAATAAGAATTTGTTCTTAAACTGTTTTCTTCTATTAAAAAATCGTCAATTTCTAGTGCTCCAAAGTGTTATGTGGTGCTTAAGTTAATGTTCTTTCCTCAAGTGTAAGAAATCAGCTTTCTGATTTTAAGCACAGATTTTTTTATTTTTTAGCTATAATATATATGTGCAAATATTTGTATTATCTGTAAATATTTCCACTTTTAAAATTGGTATAGGATCCTAAAATTGGATATTGGTTGGCTCTAGGGTTAAGTTCTATGTTTATGATTCACACTGGCTTTTATCAGTCTCAACAGTTTCTCAGAATGTTCTTCGAAATGGTTGAAGTAAATTCTGCCAAACTGATTGTTCCCCAACAAGTCCCTACAAGGCACATAGGCTACGTGCTCCGTCTTGCTCAAGGACATATTTTATGCCATTATTGTCCCGGATTCTTATCGAAGTAGGCCTACAAGTTTATCATTCTTTGGAGACAATTTTCCTCTCACGTTCAACTTAAAGGGAATGGAGGTAACCTAAATCAGACACACCGTTAGGATTGTCAAAGTACTTAGCACCTCTGAATAGATAGTGTCGGCAGTCACTCTTTTGTGTTCACACAGCAGACACCTTGGAAGTGGGAAGCCACTCAGCCTTGTTAAAATACTCCAAATGAGAAGGTGGCAGTAGTGTTTTTTTAACAGTGCTAACACAGGCAGCTGTTTCATGGAAACGAGCTAATCCATTGTGATTTCGTTCTAATGTTAATACTAGCAACAGTGCTGCTTGTGCCGTCATTCTTTTAACAAACTTTGCATCTGCACTGTTCAAATAAATGGGTTTTTGCTAAATATTCAGTAGATATTGTTAAAAGTTGTCCTTGTGCATGGAGTTGTTTGGTTTATTTAACTTTGCAATCATATATATATATATATATATATATATATATATATATATATATATATATATATATATATATATATATTTTGAGTCTCAGAATCACTCTGTTACTGTGGATTTATTTCCAAACACCTTTTTTTGACATGCAGGTTTAACAGATGTAAGTCACCTTATCTTTTCTCTAAGACTGCATTTTATCAGCCTATTTCTAAGCGCAAACTCATGCCTTTTCTTAGCTAGGATGCTGTGGTGGCTGTTTTGCAACTGTGTAGTTGGTCATGCTTTTATACATGTGAATGTGCACGATGTGGACAGACAGTTTGCAACATGTAGTAGTGCAGGAGGCTAAAGCGACAGCTTGACGCAGACAAAAAGGAAGAGCACGATAGAATGAGAGGAAAGGGCGCTTTACTCTGAGAGAACTACGCCTATACAGTATTAAAGTAGAGAGAATAGTTAGCATGTAGGAGAGGATAGGGGGTTTTGTATCCAGCCGCTAAGAGTAAAACAGTAATAAAGTTAGCCCCATTTGTAGCTGTACCAAAGAGAGGCTCAGGAATAAGAGGGAGAGAATGAGGAGAGTGAATAAGTACACTCTGTCTGCATAGCTGGAGATTTAGATCATGTAGAATTCTTATTTTCGTGGCCAAAATAGTGCTCGGGCAAAGAACATTGCTGTATTGAGATGTTTTTCTGAAGGAGAATTGTTGCCTCGTTCTACAAAGAATGCACACTTTCCCTTAAACCAGGCATGGAGTGGTTGGGGTGGTTCAAATATGCCTTTATTATATGGAGCCTATGATAGATGGCCATACCCACTCTAAAGTCAAAGACCCAACTAACTCACAATTCAGGTAGTTACAATGTGCCCGCTGGAACAGTTTACTCTGTGGTGGGAACGCAGCCGCGGTATAGCGCAGTCGGGGCGGCAATGGCGCTCCTTTGGTGGAGGGGGGCACACAGACTGCACTGATTTGTGGCGTTGTGATGAATCAGTAGAATTTTACTAAGTGCTGATTGCATTAACTTGGGGCACAATGCCGGCAGGACAAATGGATGCACGGTGAAAGGGAACTGAATGGTGACTGTTTCACACACACTGTGTTGGGTCATCTGTGCTGCTGGTGCTGTAGTTGACAACTTTACACATTTGATTACCCCGTTTTTATTTTGAAGATGTGGTATTTTGTTTATTCTAAATGTAGCCTCTATATTGGTTTATGCTACTCGTGTAGTAGACCAGTATAATGGCAAGTATTAAAGTCGAAAAGAATGTGAAAGTCACACCTATAGGGTTTTATATGATTATTCTGCATCTAGACTTTACACTCTTTGGGATTTCCCCCTACGTGCTAAGTGCATATCAGGCCATCAGATTGGAGCTGATCACATTCAAACACCAAAGCACAAACCGCACAGAACTTAATTTGAGGGCAACAATCAAACCTATCCACATTGTAATTTGATTTATCTTTTTAAAACCCTCACCAAACTGCTCTTGGCCCGGCAGCATTCCAGTAAAAGGCCTGTTTTTATGGGCCTGTGTGCATGAGACCGCGCACATGTGAGTTTCATTACTTGATCGCCTCCAGAGACTGGAGTCTGAATTGGCAAATCTTATTACTGGAGGCAGAGCATGTCTGCGAGCAGGATTAGACAGCGGGAGAGCGAGAGATGAGGAGTGGGGGGATAGAGGTGAAGGAAGGAAAGAGAAGATATGGAGAGTGGGAAAGCGAGAGATGTAAAATATGCCAAACATCAGTAAAAGGAATGGGTACCATGGTGAGAGCCAGCCTCACGTTGAGAGAGGCGGTGTGGAGTTCTATAATGGTCCAAAGGGGACTTATTGTGCCCAGGCCCCTATGCTGATACCCCAGCCCATAATGCATACTGTGGCTGCCATTGACTGTGATTAGGTTGCACATTTTGGGGAATATTCAGAGGTGGAAACTTTCCGTGGGAAGTAACGGAAATATATGCAAATTAATATTAATCCCATTTAAATGTAGATGTTTTTTGCATTGGATATAAACTCAGCAAAAAAAGAAACGTCCTCTCACTGTCAACTGCGTTTATTTTCAGCAAACTTAGTGTAAATATTTCTATGAGCATAACAAGATTCAACAACTGAGACATAAACTGAACAAGTTCCACAGACATGTGACTAACAAATTGAATAATGTGTCCCCGAACAAAGGGGGGTCAAAATCAAAGTAAGTCAGTATCTGGTGTGGCCACCAGCTGCATTAAGTACTGCAGTGCATCTCCTCCTCACGGACTGCACCAGATTTGCCAGTTCTTGCTGTGAGATGTTACCCCACTCTTCCACCAAGGCACCTGCAAGTTCCCAGACATTTCTGGGTGGAATGGCCCTAGCCCTCACCTTCCGATCCAACAGGTCCCAGATGTACTCAATGGGATTGAGATCCGGGCTCTTCGCTGGCCATGGCAGGCCACTGACATTCCTGTCTTGCAGGAAATCACGCACAGAACGAGCAGTATGGCTGGTGGCATTGTCATGCTGGAGGGTCAGGATGAGCCTGCAGGAAGGGTACCACATGAGGGAGGAGGATGTCTTCCCTGTAACGCACAGCATTGATATTGAGCTTGTTGCCATTGCAGGCAGTCTGATGATGCTGTGACACACCGCCCCAGACTATGACGACCCTCCACTTCCAAATCCATCCCGCTCCAGAGTACAGGCCTCGGTGTAACGCTCATTCCTTCTATGATAAACGCGAATCCGACCATCACCCCTGGTGAGACAAAACCGCGACTCGTCAGTGAAGAGCACTTTTTGACAGTCCTGTCTGGTCCAGCGACAGTGGGTTTGTGCCCATAGGCGACATTGTTGCCTGTGATGTCTGGTGAGGACCTGCCTTACAACAGGCCTGCAAGCACTCAATCCAGCCTCTCTCAGGCTATTGCGGACAGTCTGAGCACTGATGGAGGGATTGTGCGTTCCTGGTGTAACTCGGGCAGTTGTTGTACCAATCCTGTGCAGGTGTTGTTACACGTGGTCTGCCACTGCGAGGGCGATCAGCTGTCCATCCTGTCTCCCTGTAGCGCTGTCTTAGGCGTCTCACAGCACGGACATTGCAATTTATTGCCCTGGCCACATCTGCAGTCCTCATTATTCCTTGCAGCATGCCTAAGGCACGTTCACGCAGATGAGCAGGGACCCTGAGCATCTTTCTTTTGGTGTTTTTCAGAGTCAGTAGAAAGGCCTCTTTAGTGTCCTAAGTTTTCATAACTGTGACCTTAATTGCCTACCGACTGTAAGCTGTTAGTTTTTTAACGACCGTTCATTCATTGGTTATGGTCCATTGAACAAGTTTATGGTTCATTAAACCCTTTACAATGAAGATCTGTGAAATTATTTGGATTTTTACAAATGAGCTTGAAAGACTGGGTCCTGAAAAAGGGGCGTTTCTTTTTTTGAGTTTATTTACCATATCATATGGAGACGGAAACATTAACCATTTACCTTATCATAACTAGGCATAATTGCAAATGATTAAATCCTTCCAATAGAAAAAAAACAATTTAGTTACGAATTGAACTTTAAATGAGTTGACTCTTCACATGGGATGATTTCACTGAACAACAAAAAGGGCATATTGAATGATCCCCAATGATCCATCGCATCTCCCAAAAACGTTTTCAACATACATCTGTAAAATGATAGTCTACAAACTAAAGCTTTGGTTGTCTTCCTCTCAGGCTTCCATGTCTTCTCCCTGGACCTCCTCAATGTCCATCAGACTCTGGGGCCTCATCTTCACTGTCACTTTCCAACCTTGTTGAGGTCGGCTCGTTGTCAGGCTCAAAAAGCCTCAAATTTGCCCGGATGGCCACCAATTTTTCAACCCTTGTATTGGTCAGCCTGTTGCGTGCTTTGGTGTTTGAGTGTGAGTGTGTGTGTGTTCCCAAATAAGGACCAGTTGCACTCTGAGGCGGCTGATGTTGGTGGGATTTGGAGGATGATGGAGGCAACAGGGGAAAGAGCCTCAGATCCACAAAGTCCCTTCCACCAGGTGGCTGATGAGATATGTTGGCACGACTGCCATATTGCATCTCCATCCCAAAGCCCTTGCTTGGAAGTGTACTTCGCCAGACTGCCAAGAACCTTTGCTTCATCCACTTTTGTCAGAGGTTGCTTGTTGTGAGCGCCGAGGTTGCTTGTTGTGAGCGCCGAGGTTGCTTGTTGTGAGCGCCGAGGTTGCTTGTTGTGAGCGCCGAGGTTGCTTGTTGTGAGCGCCGAGGGAACTTTTTATGCAATTGGCCAGATGATTCTGCATCTTTGTTGCATTCTTCACATATGATTTGGCATGGTATTTGCAAATTTACACAACTTTTCCTTTTACATTAGCTGCAGTGAAATGTCTCCACACATCATATAGTGCCCGTAGCATTTTCCTGTAGAGATTAGAAAAAAATGAGTAAATAACCCTAATTACAATTCCATGTATAGTTAAGCAGTTAGATTAAACAACTCCTTTGTAAGATAAATGTTTTAAAATGAAATATGTATGGAAACGGGTGAATTAACACTCCTCAGTTAGCAGGCTCAAGCAAGCTAAAACCCACATGGTAGCAAAAACTAACTAGCAGAAATTGTTAACAAGTTAGAAATTATTTAACTTCCCATGGAAAATTGTCAAAATTACGAAAATTTACCGGAAAGTTTCCAACCCTTTGCAACCCTAACTGTGGTATGGATCAATCACACTAGCTATATCTGTTTATCAAAGTAGACTGCGACACCTCCCTCTTCTGTACTGTAGTGGTTTTTCATAATGGCTAAACAAAGGTAGATGAAGTTTGGTTCTTATATCTTATAATGGGAATGCTTTGGACTTTATTGATTGAATCAATTGATGTAGGCCTAAAACAAACAAACAAAAAAATGTTTTCTTTTTGTTCAAATATAGGCCTGGATGGCAATGGTTGTCGTCTTTATTTGTCTAATTTCTTGGTGGAATCTGTAATTGTGAGTCTTGAAATTGTACATTATGATACTGGTTTATTATAGATCTTCAGTTGAAACAAATATTTTGCACAAAGCACCAATAAATGTATTTTTTTTGGTTTTTTTGTTTTCCCTCCTGTGTAGCAACAGGCTATTCATTGGTTCTCAGTGAGGTGCATGCGTTGCTATTTTCTCTCTGCAGGGGGAGACGTAGTCTCACTTTTCTCATGCCTGCAGCCCCATTTCATGTGTCCAAACTCAAGGCTACTCCATGTAATATAGCCTATTTCACATGCAATACACTGCATGGTATAGTAGTAAAAAGCCACACTGACCTGGCCATTTCACCCAATAGCTTTTTAATACTATTCTGACAGATAATTGAGGGAAATAAATATTGTTTCAACAAAGCGCCAAAGCGTCCACCGCTGAGGACAGATGCATTTTTTTTATACCCAGTTGCCCCTTGAAGTAAATGGACTCAAGTCACACATGTAACACTATGGCTGCACTACTGGTCATCAGTTTTCAGTCACACTTTTTCCACAGAACCTCCTCCCCAGAAGAAAATAAATACTAGAACCTCTGAAAAAACTGGTTACATGACCGGGACCTTACATTTAACAGAGGTGTGCGCTATCTTTAGTCCGTCGTTGATGTTCCATGCCCTGGCCTGGCCACAGCCTTTACTGGAGTTTACAGGTACCGTTTGAACTGGGGAGAGAGTGTTCCCCTGTAGCCTACGCCAGCCGCACCACAGCACCAGTGGCAGCTGCGTTGACTTCCTCAACCTGTGGTTGGCTGACTGAGCTGATGCCATCTGAGATATTATGAGGAATCCTGCTAAACACGTGGGCTTGTGGAGACTTGTTCAATAGGCTCCTCAATAGTTTCTTTGGTAGGCTATTCCTGAATGGGGGAAAAAAACTATTTAGCAATAGGCAGCTACTCTTAAACGTTCACATTTTCTTGCAGTGTCTTTAAATAAAATCCTTTTTGCTTTGAGAAATTGTCTCAAGCCTGGGTGAAGGGTTCTGCTATGTGCACAAGCATTCTAATAATGCAGGCATTGAAAAATGTTCTCATTTTTGAACTGTGGGAGCGACAGTGCTGAAAGCTGCAGAAGGACTAACCGTACCTGTATGTTTGCATTCCTTGTTAGCTCTCTGCAGAGCAAAGGAGCAAAATCCCCTCTCGCTCTCTCGCGCTGCCCCTCTCGCTCTCTCGCGCTGCCCCTCTCACGCTCTCGCGCTGCCCCTCTCGCGCTGCCCCTCTCGCGCTCTCGCGCTGCCCCTCTCGCGCTGCCCCTCTCGCGCTGCCCCTCTCGCGCTGCCGCTCTCGCGCTGCCCCTCTCGCGCTGCCCCTCTCGCGCTGCCCCTCTCGCGCTGCCCCTCTCGCGCTCTCGCGCTGCCCCTCTCGCGCTCTCGCGCTGCCCCTCTCGCGCTCTCGCGCTGCCCCTCTCGCGCTGCCCCTCTCGCGCTCTCGCGCTGCCCCTCTCGCGCTGCCCCTCTCGCGCTGCCCCTCTCGCGCTGACCCTCTCGCGCTGACCCTCTCGCGCTGACCCTCTCGCGCTGCCCCTCTCGCGCTGACCCTCTCGCGCTGACCCTCTCGCGCTGACCCTCTCGCGCTGACCCTCTCGCGCTGCCCCTCTCGCGCTGCCCCTCTCGCGCTGACCCTCTCGCGCTGACCCTCTCGCGCTGCCCCTCTCCGCTGCCCCTCTCCGCTGCCCCTCTCGCGCTGCCCCTCTCGCGCGCTGCCCCTCTCGCGCGCTGCCCCTCTCGCGCGCTGCCCCTCTCGCGCCCTGTCTCTCGCGCCCTGTCTCTCTCGCGCCCTGTCTCTCTCGCGCCCTGTCTCTCTCTCGCCCCTGTCTCTCTCTCGCCCTGTCTCTCTCTCGCCCTGTCTCTCTCTCGCCCTGTCTCTCTCTCGCCCTGTCTCTCTCTCGCCCTGTCTCTCTCTCGCCCTGTCTCTCTCTCGCCCTGTCTCTCTCTCGCCCTGTCTCTCTCTCGCCCTGTCTCTCTCTCGCCCTGTCCCTCTCTCGCCCTCTCTCTCTTTTGCCCCTCTCTCTCTTTTGCCCCTCTCTCTCTCTTGCCCCTCTCTCTCTCTTGCCCCTCTCTCTCTCTTGCCCCTCTCTCTCTTGCCCCTCTCTCTCTCTCTCTTGTCCCTCTCTCTCTTTTGCCCCTCTCTCTTGCCTCTCTCTCTCTTGCCTCTCTCTCTCTCTTGCCCCTCTCTCTCTCTCTCTCTCTTGCCCCTCTCTCTCTCTCTTGCCCCTCTCCCTCTCTCTTGCCCCCCTCTCTCTCGCCCCTCTCTCTCGCCCCTCTCTCTCTCTCTCTCGCCCCTCTCTCTCTCTCTCTCTCGCACTGCCCCTCTCACGCTCTCTCGCTGCCCCTCTGGCGCTCTCGCTGCCCCTCCCTTCATTAGATCCCTTCTGCTCTGTTTCTTGATCTCGTGGCAGTGCCTTATGGAAATCACCAACTGATCGGCCCGAACATTTCTGTCATTTTCGCTCACTCGCTGCCCCTCTCTCGCTCGCTGCCCCTCTCTCGCTCGCTGCCCCTCTCTCGCTCGCTGCCCCTCTCGTGCGCTTGCTCTCTCTTGCTTGCTGCCCCTCTCGTGCGCTCTCGCTCGCCGCCCCTCTCGTGCGCTCTCGCTCGCCGCCCCTCTCGTGCGCTCTCGCTCGCCGCCCCTCTCGTGCGCTCTCGCTCGCCGCCCCTCTCGTGCGCTCTCGCTCGCCGCCCCTCTCGTGCGCTCTCGCTCGCCGCCCCTCTCGTGCGCTCTCGCTCGCCGCCCCTCTCGTGCGCTCTCGCTCGCCGCCCCTCTCGTGCGCTCTCGCTCGCCGCCCCTCTCGTGCGCTCTCTCTCTCTCGCTCGCTGCCCCTCTGCCTTCATTAGATCCCTTCTGCTCTGTTTCTTGATCTCGTGGCAGTGCCTCATGGAAATCACCAACTGATCGGCCCAAACATTTCTGTCATTTTCTGTGTCACTCGACACCGGCCCGTCGGCATTGGAACTATCAGGTCGCGCAGATGGTACTGAGAAGCAACTTTATCTTCCCCCTCCCTGTGTCACTCACAGGGCTGCTATGGATAGAGTAAATAAACACAGTCCCAGATACAGGACACTTTGAATAGTACTGCGGTTTGAGGGAATATCCACCAACCGATTTTTTTATTTTTTATATTTATTTTAATTTTTTTGATATGTGGAGTCATATCTATCTATATTATATTGTAGAAAATAATATTGTGAAAGCTGATATAGGTCTACTCAAAACTCTCATACTTAAATCACTATGTGTCTATGTACAGATGAGCACACAGGTAGCATTTCACTTTTAAGAACACAATGTATCTTACTATAGTTATCACAATGGTAAATGCAGTCTTATCTATAATCTAGGAATGCTAGAATATGATTGTAGATAAGTTGAAAAAAATAGAACATGATTGTATCTAGGCCTAGCTAGGCTTGTTATTCTGCATATTTACTTTTAGCAGCACTGAGGCCAAGTGTAAATTTAGCCCCAGGTTGTGAAGTGAGTTTCCCAGAAGTGGGAGGCCGATGCAGGCAGGGCTTTGGCAGTAGAGGGACAGCAGTGTAGGATATCTGTCTGGGTAGGAAGGTTACACTTCCAAGTCATGCAGAGGTGGCACTGGATGCCTAGCTCTCTATTTGGGGAAATGTTGGTGTTCCAGTACCTCAAAGTTCACTGCTTCTGAGAAAACGAGTCGCTTTCTGGTCCGTGTGGTGCAAGCAAGCAGCCTCCTTGGGGAGAGAATGTTTCCAGGCTAATGACCGGTGTGTATGCGTAGATGGCTATTCTAGATGCCCGGTTTCGTGCCCGTTTACAAAAAAGGGTAGAGCAAAATAATTGACATTTGTTTGTTAAAAACAATAGGATAAAAACACATGAAGGCAATGCCACTACATTGCCTTAATATTGGAACCTTTTGAGATCTTCTGAGATCTATTTATTTATTTATTTTAGATGCTCTACATCTGTTAATTAGTTAAATAAAGGGGAACCGTGAAAGGGGAACCGTGAAAGGGGCTCCATTCATGGTCGTCTGCGTTTGAAACTGCAGACTGAAATCCTCAAACAGTTGGGCCTTTCAGAAAGGTGCTCTTTCAAAATAACCTTTTTGCAAATCCAAATAAAATCGGTGCCAGCCCACAGACCCTTTCATGTCCACACCTGGACGCTAAGATCTAATGAAAAAAGTGGGGTGGAGGGGCAAAGCCTCAGACCTGGCTTGCCTCATGCATATCACATGGTGTTTGCTTAGCCCCTTGGTCCACCCCAACGCTACCTTCATGGTATCCTACTGCTCGGCACCTCTCCAACCTGAATCGTTCGGTTGTGCACAGTTGCCTTTTTGTCTCTCCATCGGTCCTTTGGTCTGGTGTCTGCAATACCTTTTGAAGTAGCGCTCCAGTCCCAAATCTCCCTTCCTGACCATTTTTAAAAGGCACACCATGTCACACCATGTCACACCATGTGAATGGATTGCAACGTGGGATTGATATATTAATAGGCTGCCTGAGGGCGAGGGGTGTGGGTGGAGGCCACCATGGTGGTGGGATTGAAGTGGAGGCCCAAAATGGACCCCTTTGTGTCGTGTTAGAGAGGGTTGGAGGAATTGACTCCGTTACCTATAACCATCCAGGGCTTGGTTAAACCAGGGTCGGGCAATTTTCAATGAATGTACTGCATTTCAATGCACTTCCTGAAATGTTGAAATAAAATGAACCCTCAACAAGTTATCCCCTTTCCTCTCTCACTCTTTGTTAGCCTCCATAATTGTTATCGATTGAATCCTAAAACTACCTTTTTTAAGTGAAAATGACTTATTGAACCGCTATTCCTTTCTTCTCTCGTCTTCCAGGCTCCGCCCTCCTGGACCTGACAGAGCAGTTTGCGCTCCCAGAGACGGCTCCTCCCATGCTGGCCAGGCTGCTGGAGGCCATCGAGAAGAAAGGTGCACTGGCCTGTACACAATGGACTAGCACACATCCACACTGGTCATCTAAACATTTCCTAGATTTACATTCTAGAAGATCCACCCCTCGTGTATCAACAACATGGTTTCATTTACTTATGTAATTACTTATGTAATTATGAAGTCATGCTGAGATAAAGGTCTCTTTGGTCTGAAGAGCCCTGTAATTACAAGAATATTCCAAAATCTATACACTATGAAAAGCAGAACAGTGATGCAAAACACAATCATAGAAAACACATTCTTCAATAAAAAAAAGTCATTTAATCAGCCATCTGAATTGCCCTAGAGTAGGGCTTTCCAACCCTGTTCCTGGAGAGCTACCATTCCGGTAGATTTTCGCTCCAACCCTATTAATCTAGCGCTCCTGATTCTCACACTTAGCTGATTGATAAGAAGAATCACGTTAGTTACAACTAGGTTTTCGCTCCAACCCCAAAGGGTAGCTCTCCAGAGGCATCATAATATCCAATTTGAGAGAGTTTAGGAGGATATTCCACCAGTAAGGTGCAAAGAAACTAAAAGCAGGTTTACCTAACTCAGTGGTGATTGAAGGGATTTCCAGTTAGCCATCCCTGAGACTAGGTCTGGTAGCTTGTAGTGCGCTTTATTCCCTGAATGTTTTCATACTTAAATAAATCGGAAGGCCGTTTATAGTGATTTTACGACTTTCTAGGAATTTAAGTAGTTGCATCTAAGCTAATGGCTTATCATGTGCTGCTTGATTCTGTGTAGGTCTGGACAACCCAACGCTGTACAGGACCTTCACAGCCGATGGTGGACTGGATGTTAGACAGTGCTTTGACACTGGTGAGCAGAATTCATGTTTATCACTTACAGTGCATTCGCAAAGTTTTCAGACCCTTTGACTTTTTCCACATTTTGTTATGTTACAGCCTTATTCTAAAATGTATTAAACTGTTTTTTTCTCATCAATCTACACAGATACCTCAATGACAAAGCAAAAACTGTTTTTTAGAAATAGCACATTTAATTAAGTACTTAGACCCTTTACTCAGTACTTTGTTGAAGCACCTTTGACAGCGATTACAGCCTCGAGTCTTCTTGGGTATGACGCTCCAAGCTTGGCACACCTCTATTTGGGGATTTTCTTCTCTGCAGATCCTCTCAAGGTCTGTCAGGCTGGATGGGGAGTGTCGCTGCACAGCTATTTTCATGTCTCTCCAGAGATGTTTGATCGGGCTCTGGCTGGGCCACTCAAGGACATTGAGACTTGTCCCGAAACCACTCATGCGTAGTGTTGGCTGTGTGCTTAGGGTCGTTGTCCTGTTGGAAGGTGAACCTTGCCCCAGTCTGGGGTCCTGAACATTCTGGAGCAGGTTTTCATCAAGGATCTCTGTACTTTGCGGCGTTCATTTTTCCCTTGATCCTGACTTGTCTCCCAGTCCCAGCCGCTTAAAAACATCCCCACTGCATGATGCTGCCACCACGATGTTTCACCGTAGGGATGGTATTGGCCAGGTGTTGAGCGGACACATTCAGGTCAAAGAGTTTAACCTTGGTTTCATCATACCAGAGAATCTTGTTTCTCATGGTCTGAGAGTCCTTTGGGTCCCTTTTGGCAAACTCCAAGCGGGCTGTCATGTGCCTTTTTAGTGGGGAGTGGCTTCCGTCTGGCCACTCTACCATAAAGGCCTGATTGGTGGAGTGCTGCAGAGATGGTTGTCCTACTGGAAGGTTCCCCCATCTCTACAGAGGAACTCTAGAGCTCTGTCAGTGACCATCGGGTTCTTGGTCAAGGTCTTGGAATAGTCTTGGTGGTTCATAACTTCTTCCATTTAAGAATGATGGAGGCCACTGTGTTCTTGGGGAGCTTTTAATTCTGCAGAAATGTTTTGGTACCCTCCCCCAGATCTGTCTCTCGACTCAATCCTGTCTCGGAGCTCTATGGACAATTCCTTCGACCTCATGGCTTGGTGTTTGATCTGACATGCACCGTCAACTGTGCAACCTTTTATATAGACAGGTGTGTGCCTTTCCAAATCATGTCCAGTCAATTGAATTTACCACAGGTGGACACCAAGTTGTAAAAACATCTCAAGGATGATCAATGGAAACAGGATGCACCTGAGCTCAATTTTGAGTCGCATAGCAAAGGGTCTGAATACTTATGTAAATAAGGTATATCTTTTTTGCAAACATTTCTAAACCTGTCGTTATGGGTTACACAAAATGTGGAAAAGTCAAGGGGTCTGAATACTTTTCGAATGCACTGTATATCCACCCAAATTCAATGTTATTTGACTTTGTGTGCAATTTTTTTGGGGGAAAACAGTTTGACTTTGAGCGAATGGTATGTGATTCTATTCAGATCCTCCGTCAGCAGACCTGGACCAGATGGACCTGCAGATGCTGTGTGACGGTCTACGTCGGTACCTGCAGGATCTTCCCCAGCCTGTCATCCCACCGGCCATCTACACTCAGCTGGTACACACCGCCCAAGGTACTCACACACACTGTGACTGTAACACTGCCATACACTCATCAGAGTACACCACATGATGTACACACAATCACATAACCAATATTCTATAGCACCTACTGTTTCCTTCCTGTCAATGTTCTACTAGAAAATGGGTCATGTCCAAATCAGCATGTCGGTTAGAGGTTGCTGTTCATTCAATTTGTTTGTTGCTCTCAGCAATCACTTTCAGTGGAACGTGCCTCAACCCAAAGGTACGGTGTCTAGTTAATTATTGGCCTACAGCAGCAGTCTGAACCTAATCTACCACTGGCCGGGCTGCTGAACACTCTGTACCTTGGATCGGGAACCCACAGTACCTAGAGCTAGTGTCAATATCCACACACACACACACACACTCTCACACACACACACACACACACTCTCACACACACACACTCTCACACACACTCTCACACACACACACACACACACACACACACACACACACACACACACACACACAGAGACAGAGCAGGTTTGCTTTATCTCTATCTTATGTTCTTCAGTGCTATCTCAGAGTAATCTTTTTGTCACATGGCCAGAAACAGGATCTCTGTTGTTAATAGCAACTTACATAAGTTTATCTCAGTGCTAGCCAATCACCTGCAAGTGTACCTTGCACTCCACTCATTGTTGAGCACACACAATCTCAATACGGTTGTCTAACCCGATTACTGAGCACATGGCTCCCTTTTCTGCTACCCCATTGGTCGAAGGGAAGTCTGCTAGCACCTCTGTAGCTTTAACTGTGGGAGCTTTTTGAAGGGTTTTGTTAGTGCGTAGCCTGCAGCATACCTGTGCACACATTCAAAGTCATACATGTGTGGCAATGCAATGTGTATATCTCCCTCTGACCTCTATCAATGAATTTCTGCGTAACCTGCGTAAGTGTGAGCACATGGAAACATGTGTATGTATGTATGACATACCTCCCTCTCTGACACCCATGTGTGTGTTGGTCCCACAGAGGTGCAGAGCCCCAAGGAGTGTGCCCAGCTGCTGCGTCGCATCGCCAGCACGCCCAGCCTGCCAGCCCAGTACTGGCTCACCTTCCACTGCCTGCTGCGCCACTGGTCCCGGGTGTGCCACAACGCGCCCAAGAACCTGCTCAGCTCCCGCGCCCTGGGCGAGATCTTCAGCCCCATGCTCTTCAGACAGCAGGCTGCCAGGTGGGTGGAGGAGAGAGAGGGACTGGCGCGCACAGACAGGTGTGCACAGACAGCCAGACACTTTTTATATACTCAAGGAAACACACTCTCAGGCAAGCAGCCTACACACTCTCACTGACACACACACACACACACACACACACTCTCACTGACACACACATTTGAAGTGAAAGGATTTAGGTTGGGAAGCTTTTCTATTTGCCAGCTGTGCTGTTGCAGTTAAAGCAGCCATGCTTGAAGTCCCATCAGTTAGAGAGTGACAAAGATGAAACAAGATCATGCACAGATGAATCACAACAGCAGGGCCAGTCATCTGGCCTGAGAATCGCTGACTCTATTTGACTTTTTTCTTCTTCTTTTTTCACTCTTTCATCAGCTGCGAGCCCAGCCCGGATGCTCACATCAAGATCATTGAGATCCTTGTGACTAGCGAATGGACAGAAGCACAGGCGGCTCCAGGTAAGAAACACACATTGTCCTTTTCTATTATTTGTCATCTGTTAAAGTTCTAATTGGGGGTGTATGCAGAGATACAGAACAACTATATTTAAAGCCATATGAATGCCCATCTCTTCCTCTGTGAAATTATTTACACTGACGTACTGTACTTTGTTATTGAGGGGCATTGAGAGAATGGCCCAAGTGCATACATTAAGACTGCAGTGGTGCTAAGCCCATGGTAGTTACTGACTGACTGACTGGGGGAGCCGAGGGGAACAGCAGGGAACCTGGGCTGTTCTTAGCCCTTAGAGCCACACTGGGACTCACACTCTAGCAGTAGCACAGAGCACAGGATGTACTGGCTGCACTGCATGGGAAAAAGCCTCCATTGTGGGGCAAAAGCTGCCCCATCGCATACCTAGCTGGCTCCATTTATTACAGCTTTAGTTAAGGTTTTCTGCACTAGTTTAACTTCTATGGGCTAGGTGGGACGCTAGCACCTGCAGGACACAGCCAGTGAAATATCAGGGCGGCAAATTCAAAAACAACAAAATTTCATAATTCAACTTTCTCAAACATACAACTATTTTACACCATTTTAAAGATACACTTCTCCTTGATGTAACCACATTGTCCGATTTCAAAAAGGCTTTACAGCGAAAGCAAAACATTAGATTATGTTAGGAGAGTACATAGACAAAAATCATCACACAGCCATTTTCCAAGCAAGGACATGTGTCAATAAAACCCAAAACACAGCTAAATGAAGCACTAACCTTTGACGATCTTCATCAGATGACACTCCTAGGACATTATGTTACACAATACATACATGTATGTTTTGTTCGATAAAGTTCATATTTATATCCAAAAACATTTTATATTGGCACGTGATGTTCAGAAAATGTATTCCCATCAAAACCTCCGGTGAATGTGCACATCAATTTACAAAAATACTCATCATAAACGTTGACAAAATATATTACAATTATTTAAAGAATTATAGATAGACTACCCCTGGATGCAACTGCTGTGTCAGATTTTAAAATAGCTCTACGGAGAAAGCACATTTTTCAATATTCTGAGTACATAGCTCAGCCATCACGGTGAGCTATACAGACACCCGCCAAGTTCGGGGCAACCTAAACTCAGAATTAGTATTAGAAATATTCTTTTACCTTTGCTGATCTTCGTCAGAATGCACTCCCAGGACTGCTACTTCCACAAGAAATGTTGTTTTTGTTCCAAATAATCCATATTTATGTCCAAATACCTCCGTTTTGTTCGTGCGTACAGATCACTTATCCAAAGGCATAACGCGCGAGCGCGGTACCAGAGACGAAAAGTAAAAATGTTTCATTACCGTACTTAGAAGCATGTCAAACTCTGTTTTAAAATCAATCTTTATGGTATTTTTAATGTAAAATTGCGATAATATTCCAACCGGACAATAGCGTATTCATTCAAGGAGAAAAAGAAGGAACAGCGTGCTCGCGTGACCCCGCATATCCAATCCCTTTGTTGCCAGGCAGTCCACTTAGAAACTGAGCTCCTATTATCTGCCCAGTGACAGGAAAATGCTCAAACCACTTTCTGAAGGCTTTAGACAGCCAATGGAAGCCTTAGGAAGTGCAACGTAACCCCACGGATACTGTAGTTTCGAAAGGGACTAGAAAGAACTACAATTCTCAGATCCTCCACTTCCTGGTTGACTTTTTCTCAGGTTTTTGCCTGCCATATGAGTTCTGTTATACTCAGACACCATTCAAACAGTTTTAGAAACTTCAGAGTGTTTTCTATCCAAATCTACTAATAATATGCATATTCTAGTTTCTGGGCAAGAGAAGTAACCTGTTTTAAATTGGGTATGTTTTTCATCTGGCCGTGAAAATACTGCCCCCTAGTCCAGACAGGTTAAAAGGCTTTATTGTTATATGCCAGTCAATGTTTGCAAATTGGCTGCAATTAGCCTGTCTTCATTTATAAACCGGGTAGTTTGGATCTTGGATGCTGATTGGCTGAAACACTATTCCACCCGTCTGTATGTCGACAATATCATGGGTATGACGCAAAAATCCACGTTTACTGTTCTATTTGAAGTATCACTACGCTGTTTTTGATATACCACAGCAAATGACAAAAGAAAAGCAATAAGGGTTTTATTAAACACATTATTTCTCCTTGCTTCTAACCTAGAATTTGGCTTGCATAACAACAAGAACAACCCTTTGTCGTGTTATATTGGCCATATACCACCCCCTCTGGCCTTATTGCTTAAATATCAGCCTTTCATTTAAAAAAGCTGAATTTATTTCCTCACATTGAGTTATAAATCTTTAATACCAGAATCTTGGCTTGGCTGTGTTTGTGTCACACATCTTTCATTGTGACTTGGCGATGGAACCTGCAAAGCATTCTTCTGGGATGGGGAGGGACTAGCTTGACTCATCAAAACAGTTATGCAAATTGCAGCATATAGCCTAGGCTTAGGCTGCAGGAGTTTGTTAACCCATAGTAGTCTCTCAATGATGGGGTCTAAAACGGTATTGTGTAAAAATGGGTTGTTAATTTTTAGTTTGTAGCCCAGGATAGAGCCTCCTTCCTCTCGAGCAGGAAATCAGTGGCGTGTTGAGATCAAAGTGAAAGTAGTTGAGGTTACAGGGCTCTAGGTGGATTCCACCCTACGTGTGATGTGCAGTGAAGTAGGCTACCCTTGATTAATTATGTAAGACGTTATACCGTGGCCAGAAATGCACAAACTGAATTTTGAACATTTGATAAATTCAGGCCAAGAAGGAATAATACCCTATACTGTATAAAAGAAAAAGCAATAACATGTGATTTTAATTTTCATCTAACCAGTAGAGTGGCCTTAGCCTAGCATTCTCTAGACGCCAGCAGGCCGGATGGTGTGGGACTGCAGACCGTTTGCGTGGCACAGTTGGCTTTTTACAGTCGCTAGTTAAAACTGCTTTTGGTGGGCAGGCCCAGTGCCTGGCTTTGACTGTTGAAACGTTTTATTACCTGTTTGGGATTATTTATAACGTCCCCCTCGCATGGGCCACTGTCAGGAGTTTGCACCTGCAGGAGCAATGGGCCGACGGGGATGGAGGCAAACTGACAGGGGGAGGCTGGCCGGGCGGGCAATGGCAAGCTCAACACCGCAAGCTTTGACATTTCTCTTTCTGCTGAACCAGCCAGGTCCCTTCCTGTGTGAATGAACACTCGTATGCTCACACACGCAAACATACTATGTTCTATGCACAGACACACACACACACACACACACACACACACACACACACACACACACACACACACACACACATATACACACATGCCAGGCAGGTTGAACTTGGGAGGGGAGCCGTTTGGTGGTCAGTTGTGTCAAATTTGACCCGTTTAACATCACCTGTGTGTTTGTCTTTGAGAGCATGGGAGACTTTCTACGAAAGCGTGTTTATGTTTACTGTCTGCACATGCGTGTTTCTCTGAAATGATAACCTGCCTGTGTGTGTGTATGTCTGTGTGCCTCCTCCCAGTTACTGGGGGCCTATTTTAAGTAATCTGTTTCACAGAGCACCTTTTGTTAGCCCGGTGGCTGCTCCTACTTCCTTGGGCCACAATCCTCCCCCTCTAACCTCCCCCTCTCGCTACTCCCTTCCTTTCAAACATGGAGAGGGACACGCACACAGACTCGGTCGGCACTATGGCCAGGTTTCAGAGTGGGCATGCAGGGCCAACACCGGGGCAGCAGCTCAGCTAATCATTAACCAACCAGCGGCCCCAACGCGCCCAGGGAGAGAGAAAGAGGAGAGGGGGTAGAGGGTCGTCGGGAGAGGATTGGGGGGTGGGTTGGGAGAGTGAGAGGGGGTTGAGAGAGAAGGGGTGTGAGGAGGGGTAGATAGCGGGAGAGAGGGTGGGTGGGGAGGGGGGTAAAGCAAGGGGAGAGGAGAGGGGTGTGTAGAGAGAGAGAGAGAGAGAGAGAGAGAGAGAAGGGGGTAGAGCGAGAAAGAGAAGGCGGATAGAGAGTGGGAGGTAGAGAGCACGAGAAAGAGTGGGAGACTGGGGTGGGTTAGCGAGGGGGAGAGAGAGAGGGGTGAGGTAGAGCGAGCTAGGTACAGAGAGGCACCCTTCCCTCCCTCTCTCACACCACCTGCGCCAGACCAAGGAGTAAGCCAGGCAGTCAGGAAAGCAGAGCAGGCAAGCAAGCGGTCGCATGCTGCACCTGCCTCCCAAGAGTTGCCGGATTACCTGGATTTCATTAAGTACCACGGAACAGGCTGTCATCTTCCCTGAGAACTAAACTAAAAGAATCCAGATAAAGCCACAGAATGGAACTTTTCAGGAGGACTTGAGTGTTCGATCTAGAGCTCTATCTGTTTGGATTTTGTACATCGTTTTGGGGGGAATGAAACAAAGTTCATAGTGGAGACACCACTGGTGCCTTTACCAGAACATGCACAACTTGCAACGTGAGTTTGAGATCTTGAATCTTTGCAAATCTGATACAATTAAAATCTTAAATGTTTATTGCTAATGCAAGGGCTTCAGCAAAACCTCTAGACAGAGATGAATAGGCCTGATACACTTTTTTGAATAACTGTACTTGGCAACATGGGACAGGAACGAGACTGACAGATGTATATAAAAAAAAATGTATATAAAATATATATATATTTTATATACATCTGTCAGTCTCGTTCCTATATATATGGCCAGTCTTCTAGAGCTGTCAAGAGAACAGGATCTCTCCTCTGTCTGTCGCCGTCTGTCTGTCTCGCTCTTTTTGTCTTTCTCTCCCTCGCTCTCTGTCTCTCTTCCTCGCTCTGTCTCTTCCTCGCTGTCTCTTCCTCGCTCTGTCTCTTCCTCTGTGTGTCTCGCGCACACGCTATCTCTCTCTCTCTGTGTGTCTCGCGCACACGCTATCTCTCTCTCTCTCTGTGTGTCTCGCGCGCGCGCTCTCTCTCTCTGTGTGTGTCTCGCGCGCGCTCTATCTCTCTCTCTGTGTGTCTCGCACGCGCGCTCTATCTCTCTCTCTCTGTGTGTCTCGCACGCGCGCGCTCTCTCTCTCTCTGTGTGTCTCGCACGCGCGCGCTCTCTCTCTCTGTGTGTCTCGCGCGCGCTCTATCTCTCTCTCTCTCTGTGTGTCTCGCACGCGCGTGCTATCTCTCTCTCTGTGTGTCTCGCGCGCGCTCGCTATCTTTCTCTCTCTGTGTGTCTCGCGCGCGCTCGCTATCTTTCTCTCTCTGTGTGTCTCGCGCTCGCTCGCTATCTCTCTCTCTGTGTGTCTCTCGCTCTCTATCTCTCTCTATCTATCTCTCGCTCGCTCTATCGCTCGCTCGCTCTCTCTATCTCTCGCTCTCTCTCTCTCGCTCGCTCTCTATCTCTCTCTGTGTGTCTCTCTCTCGCTCGCTGTGTCTCTCGCTCGCTCTCTATCTCTCCCTCTCTCTCTGTCTCTCGCTCGCTCTCTCTCTCTGTGTGTCGCTCGCTCTCTCTGTCTCTCTCTCTCTGTGTGTCTCTCGCTCGCTCTCTCTCTCTGTGTGTCGCTCGCTCGCTCTCTCTCTCTCTCTGTGTCTCTCTCGGTGTGTTTCTCTCCCTCTCTCTCCCCTGCTGTACTTTTAGAAGCTGTTGGTTCTTACAGACCCCATATATCACCCTGCTGTCTGTCTGTGTGGTCAGAAAGGCATGCTGATTTATCTAGGGACTACATTGCAGAATTTTCCATTTAGACTATACTGTTTCAGAGAGGCAATTTTTGTGGCCCCAAATGGAATTTGGTTTACGACCGAGCTCAAGAAAAAGAAGCCTATGCATATGTAGCACAAGTTAAGTTGAGTAATGTATTATATCCGTATATAAGTCAAATGTAGGCTATCTTAAGAAATGTTTTTAATATGTATAAAATCATGTGTATGACTTTCATTTAGTGCGTAGCTAGCTATCATTGAAATGAGATCATGTGTCCTTAAAAAGGTAAAGCCAAGCTCAGCTGTCCTCATCATCACGCAGATAAGCTTTTATCAGGTATATTGACTTTCAGTCAATGTGGCCAATTTCATCATTACCAAGCTACCTTTGGAAAGACGCCGTTCCCTCATCCTTTTCGTCCCCATAAGCCGGTCCTGGGATGACAATGACCGCGTTCCACTCCTGGCCCCTAGTTTTAAACCCGTACCCAGAACTGGGGCTATTTTAGTGTCCCTCAGCAGCGCAGAGAAGTCCTGAATTTGCTGAGTGTCACTCCTGGAGGATTACTGATGTATTTTGGAGCCTCCGGATGGCGGGTGACAGTAGGAGGGAGGCTGTGACCGGGACACAGGCTTTAGGACGTGTAGTGTAGCTACTCTGCCTGGCCTGCCTACTCGGTGGTGGAAAAATTACCCAATAGTCATACTTGAGTAAAAGTAAAGATACCTAATAGAAAATGACTCAACTGAAAGTCACCCAGTAAAATACTACTTGAGTAAAAGTCTAAAAGTATTTGGTTTTAAATATACTTAAGTATCAAAAGTAAAGATCTAGATCATTTCAAATTCCTTATATTAAGAAAACCAGACGGCACAATTTTCTTATAAAAGTTTTTTTTAAATGTATTTTTTTTTTACAGATAGCCAGGGTCACACTCAGATATAACTTACAAACAAAGCATTTGTGTTTAGTGAGTCCGCCAGAACAGAGGCAGTCAGGGGATGTTCTCTTGATAAGTGTGTGAATTTGACTATTTTTCTGTCCTGCTAAGCATTCAAAATGTAACGAGTACAAATGTATGGAGTAAAAAGTAAATTATTTTCTTTAGGAATGTAGTGGCGTAAAAGTTGTCAAATATAAATAGTAATGTACAAATGCCCCCAAAAAGTACTTAAGTATTTTTACTTAAGTACTTTACACCACTGTGCCTACATGATGCAGCAGCCAAGCTGGCTTTGTCTCAGTGCCAACAGTGGGCAGGACTAAACCGGTGCACAACGTGCGGGGAGGTGGGGCGAGCAACCAGCAAGAGAGGGGCAGAGGGGAGGGCTGAGAGTCAGAGCAAGCGAGGAAGAGAAAGAGAGAGGCTGCAGGTTTTTTTTCTCTCACATTGTGCTACAGCTAAGAGAAGATGTTGCACGGTTTGGTTTGGCAGCAGCTATAGTCAGGTCTTTGGAAAGGATGCTGTGTACGGAGGTTGTTATAGGGGTATTTTAGCCTGTGCGTGTTCTAGTCTATATAGATACTGTGATCTGCACTGCATGGGCTGTGCACATTGAGGGATAGCATCGGCAACTAAAAAAAGGCAAGTGTGCTTTCAAAATGACGACATCGCTCTCAGGAAATGAAAAATGCAGGAGTGGTCGGTGACAGTCCCCCTGTGTGATTGGCTGTGGTAAGTGATGTAACGCGTTACTGAGCAAGGAAGCAAGCAAGCTGCCCTTTGATGGCTTTTTAAAATGGGTTTCGAGGCGCTTCTACAAAGAGAACAGGGCACCTTTCTGGGCCTATTACGATATTCTGTTATTCAAATGTGCAACAAGGCGATCTCTGAAACATGGATGATTTGGAGGACTTGTGTCTGAGATCTGAGTTTGATGCCGATTCCGAACCTTTATTTTACTTAAGAGATGGACCTTCCAGGTAGGCGAACTGACTCGCTCAGTCACGTTGAATGTTGCATGACAAGTCTTTCTCTTTGCATGCTGAGACACTGGTTTCAGTTTAACCAGGAGATTAGTCTGAGGCTAGGGGCTAGCATCAGCTCAGGAAGTTCACAAGGCAATGTGATGTGTTCTGGTGGTGGTGAAATGTCACCTTGGCTGTCAACCCAAAACCTGCTGCTTTCATTTCCATACCCTCTGGTCATCTCCTCTCTTTATCTCTGAGCTCCTCTCTTTGGGATCAGTGGCTTTACGCACTCCTGCCACCAGTTGGGTGTTGATGTTTATGTACTGTTATGTGTACTATATGTACTGTTACATATAATATTCCATCTCATGGATATGGCTCATGTTATAAATATGTGTATTATACCCATGGCTCGGTGTCTCTCCTGCTATACTAAAGCCTGCGAGGTCCAGGTCAATAGGCAAGCTGCTAGAGAGAGAGAGGGAACAAAGGGAGTGCAGCAGTACTAGTGGGTTAAAAATAGCCTGCTACCATTTCAGCTCTGCTCCTTCCTCCTCCGAGAGAGAGGCAGCTATAGGAAACCTGAGCAAGGTAGCCGGCCCTCGCAGGTTAATGTCACTTGTGATTAGCCAATCCAGTGCAGAAATTAGGGCTTTTTGATGAGCCCATCTTCACGGAATGATTTCTGAAGGGGTGCTATGCAGGGGCCAGCATCAGAGACAAAGGACACTAGAGCTAGCAGCATGGAATCAGAATGGCAATCTGCATTAGGGAGAATGTTGTTGCTGAGAAGAAGCCATTGAAGGGACTGGATGTGCTCAATGCCATGCAATGATTTTTTTTTGTCAATGGATCTGTTTATTTATTTTTTTGTCTCTACAGACAGTTATATTGGTAGAATGTAGTTATAGGACTTACAGGATGATACTCCAATGGTTTAGTGCTATTTGTATTTGAGCTGCTGGATCACAGCTGTGCTCCATTTAGATCTGAAATTGTGCAGTGTAATTTATTATAATTTTTTTGTGGCCGTTCTGCAGAAATGCAGAGATGCATGGTATAATCGGGTCAACAGATGGGGTTGATTTCCAGTCGTTGTGATTTATGGTTAGGTCCAAACACGGAGACTGGGGATAGTGATGGGAAGGGGCTTCTTTTTCCTGAATGAAATCCCTTCTCCCTGACACACACACTCTCACTCAAGTGGAGAGAGTAGTGGGGAGGATGATGGGGGGAGGATACTGCTAACTGCCGCAGACGTTTGATTGGGTTCACGTCTCCTGCTCGCAAGGCAAAGACGCGTCCAGTTGAATGTGTATCGCTACAGATTTGTGGGCCAATTTAATTATCTGCAAAGGAAATGGAATAATATTGCATCTCGCAGCTATAGAGTAATAGATATTTCAACACGCACTTCCAGCTCCCCCCAGGAATACGCTGGCTAAGCATTACATTATAGCCTAATGGGTGGCAGGTAGCCTAGTGGTTAGCGCATTGGGCCAGTAACTGAAAGGTCGCTGGTTCGCATACCCGAGCAGACAAGGTGAAAAATCTGTCAATGTGCGTTTGAGCAAGGCACTTAACCCTAATTTGCTCCAGGGCCGCCGCACTACTGTGGCTGACCCTATAAAGCACCACATACACGTATTCAGTGTATGAATGCATATCTATATTTTTTTTCTTAGACTATGCCAGGATTTTCTGACATCCCTCCTGATAACTTTATGATCGTTCTTAATGCACTAGGAATTTGACTGTATCACTATCTCATGTACTAAGCAGCCATCTCTCCCCTTTCATCCACTACAGCCCTACCTCCCAAGCCACCAAAACCCACTCCCCCTGCTCTCACTAACAACGGTATGAACAACAACATGGTGCTGCAGGACGCCGAGTGGTACTGGGGAGACATCTCCCGCGAGGAGGTCAACGAGAAGCTGAGGGACACGGCCGACGGTACGTTCTTGGTCCGTGACGCCTCCACCAAGATGCACGGCGACTACACTCTCACGTTGAGGTAAGACTACCCTTCCTCATTGCCTTCCTCTTAAATACTTCTCACTTTTCTTTATAACAAGTGTTTTTTTGAATATTTTGTTTTTAATTGGTTCTCTATTGGTTTCCACCTTCAGAAAAGGGGGTAACAATAAGCTGATCAAGATATTTCACCGGGATGGGAAATACGGCTTCTCTGACCCCCTGACCTTCAACTCGGTGGTGGAGCTCATCAACCACTACCGTAATGAGTCCCTGGCCCAGTACAACCCCAAGCTAGACGTGAAGCTGCAGTTTCCCGTCTCTAAACACCAGCAGGTAACCATCAGCATAATCATCAACTTTATTTGTTTAGGACTTTTCATACAATACATCTTAGCTAAAAGGTCTTTTCAAGTTCATCATCAATCTGAAGTTTCGATCCATTTCTTCTCCTTTCCTCCTCAGGATCAGGTGGTGAAGGAGGACAATATCGAGGCTGTGGGGAAGAAGCTCCATGAGTACCATCAGCAGTACCAGGAGAAGAATCGAGAGTATGACCGACTCTACGAGGAGTACACCAGGACGTCCCAGGAAATCCAAATGAAAAGGACAGCGATCGAAGCCTTCAATGAAACCATCAAGATATTCGAGGAGCAGTGCCAAACGCAAGAGCGGTACAGCAAGGAGTACATTGAGAAGTTCAGGAGGGAAGGCAATGACAAGGAGATCCAGAGGTAAGGACTTGGATCTAGACCCCCCAAAAAATTATAAAAAGGTTGAATTTGGACAGTAACATTTTCTTAACTGATCAATTTCTTCATGTCTCTTAACTATGTGAATTATTGTTTTTCTCAGGATCATGGGCAACTATGAGAAGCTGAAGTCTCGTATCAGTGAGATCGTGGACAGCAAGCGGCGTCTGGAGGAGGACTTAAAGAAGCAGGCTGCTGACTACCGAGAGATCGACAAACGGATGAACAGCATCAAACCCGACCTCATCCAGCTCCGCAAGACCAGGGATCAGTACCTCACGTAAGTATAATCTCTATCCACCTCCTAGTCTCAAATAAATTCAATTAACTTTGTTCTGGTGAGGGAACGTCTGGGAAAGGTCTCCCTACTTCCGGTCTCTAATCGGTGTTGTCATGGTTCTTGTGTTCCAGGTGGTTGACCCAGAAGGGAGTCAGGCAGAAGAAGCTCAACGAGTGGCTAGACATCAGAAACGAGAACACAGAAGAGTGAGTATTCTAGACTGGCCTTCCATCCTTTTTATGTTCCTGGTATCTAAAGTTGACAAAGGGGAATCACATTGCACCATTTTTAAATGGGGTAGAAACATTCAATATCAAACTTTAATTATCTAACCCCCTCTCTTCGTCCATCTGTGTTCTCCAGTCAATACTCTATGGTGGATGACGATGAGGACCTTCCCCACCACGACGAGCGCTCCTGGAAGCTGGGCAACATCAACCGGCTGCAGGCTGAGGCCCTCCTCCGGGGGAAGAGGGACGGAACATTCCTGGTTCGAGACAGCAGCAAGGCAGGGTGCTACGCCTGCAGTGTTGTGTACGTATAAAGACCTTGTACTCATTCTACTTGCTCGTTATAGTACATTTGTGTACACATCTACCTCATCCAGAACTGACATTACCTGCTTTGGTTACTGACATAATTTACCTAAGAACTACTGCAAACACAGTTCAGAGACCGTTTGGGTACAGGTGTTATGTGTTCCCTTGAAGGTTGGGACTGTGCTACTTTACTCAGTTTCTGTTTACCTCAACCTGTATTCCAGCTATCTGCTTCTACACTGTTCAGTACATCAACGTTGGCACTGCAAACACGCATCAGACACTGTAGACTGGTGTAGCATTCAGTGTAGACATTGCAGCTCAACCGTGGACTAGTTTAGTGTAGGGTAGAACCTCACTTGACCAAGGGCTTGATGGTTTGTAGAGTCAGGTGTGCCGTAGTGCTGGGCTGAAACAAAATTGTACAACCCTGACCTAACAGGACATGACTTGACATTTCTCTCTCTCCTCTCCAGGGTGGAAGGTGAAGTGAAGCACTGTGTCATCAACAAGACGCCCTCGGGGTTTGGCTTCGCTGAGCCTTACAACCTGTACAGCTCGCTCAAAGAACTGGTCCTCCACTACCAGCACACGTCACTGGTCCAGCACAATGACTCTCTGAATGTGACACTAGCGCACCCCGTCTACGCACAGCAGAGGCGGTGAGGACCCTACCGGCCATTCAGTCGGACAGAAACGTCTACTCAGACTTTGTCCTCAAGGATTTTAAAAAGCTAGGATGTGTCTTGCCTACTAACATACAAACTTTTTATCCACAAGAGAGGAAAGGACTAAAGACAACCGCAAAACGAAGCCTGAAAACATTTCAGTGACTGAACTGACTATGAGCAGTGGCGAGAGCCTGAATGTAGTCTTGTTACTCTCGTGCTTATTGTGGGAGCACAGAGTCAAGGCGAAACTGCTGAACTCTCTCCCTGAGTGGAGGACATTGGAGGCCTTTTCCTAATGGTGCTTGTTCTTTCAAAGCTTTACCAGCTGGAATGTCAAAACGGAGATAAAACTTGAGTGCATAATTTTTTCCCCTACCGTTCCTCCTCCTCTTTTCCCCATTTTGTTTTTACTGTGTGTATGTGTCTGAGAGTGTTTGAGAGTTTGTGTGTGCGTCCTTGTGACCAAAACTCACAGTATCTGAAAGGTGTTGGGGGTGTCTAACACACCTGTGTGTTTAAGTGTTCAGTGACAGACCGTGGATCAACTGATAAATGTAGCAAAATGGCACTTTTGACAAAGTATAATCCTTTTATTGAAAAAGACTCCTACGGACTTGTTGAATCAAAGGAGCAAAGGAGATGACAAGGTGGCAAGAATTCCGGATTTTTCCCTTGCTTACCAGTGCAGAGACTCAACTGTTCTCTTCTGTGGATGAGTGAAAATATGAACGGACTTGAAATGGAAATACTTAATTATGTATATATACAGAGGAGAATGTCAGTACAAAGCGATGAAAACTTACCATACCAAAAAAGCTCAGTTCATTTTCATCCTAATATGCTATGCAATTCTGTGTCTACCTTATTTCTGCAAAGTTGTTTTTATTCTGTTGCAAACCCATAATATAAGCTTGTTTTTATTGCTTGAAAAAGTGTATTTTTCCCATGTAAATATCCAAGAGGATATTTTGTGTCAAAATGCCAAGATAAAAACTCCTTCATATTTTTTAAGAAAGTAAATAATAGTAACATACTTTATTACAAATTTTTATCAGCAACTGATAAAATATGAGTGTTTAATTAGTACTTTTTTTTGTTGCTTCAAACTGATGTTCTTCTCAGGCTGAGAGCCTTTTGACTATTTGACAGCTGCTTCAGTCACAATAAATATTTCTAACAGAGCCACATGTTCTACATCTTAGTCGAAAAACAAACAATGGTAGCATCCCATAGCATCCAAAGTGACAGCCTATTCCTTATAGGATACGGGGACTAGGGTGCCATTTGAGGCGTAGCCTATGACTCTTAAATATGAGCACTCTCTTAGCATGGAATAATGGGAATATTTGTTGATTACTGCAATCGTAATGGTGCATGTTGTACTCAACTTTTCAACTATCTCCATTGAAACAACAGTATAGATTTATTTTGTTATATAACCTTTCCCCTTCACAAGGAGATCAAAGCAAATCTGTGTTTTTAAATGACGAAAATTGTTATTAAAAGTATAAATTGGGAGACATTTGATCTTCCCGTATGCTTTGTCCCTATAGTATTTTTTTCTGTATCAGAAAATCTTTTGAGTGTTTTAAAGGGGTGGATCAACTCATTTCAAATAATGATTGCTTATTATCTTACGACTTTGTCTGCCAATACATAGTGGTTCTGTTACTTGGAGAAAGTACCAACATTTTGCTGCAACCCTCTAGTAAACATTTAGTGTCACTGCTGCAGTTTTAGATTTTTCACCCCTTTATTCAAAAATTCAAATGTCCATGAGTGTAAATTAGGATTTTAATCTGTACTACACTGTAAATAAACATGTATCAATGGAAATTCACATTGATAGATATTGTATGACCTAACGTGACAAAAATAATCTTGATACATTTCTTTTTAGCTCCGTTATGTCCCCAGAATGATAAACATAGTAACTTTTGTCGATAAATAGATTTTATTTGAATTGTAAAATATTATGTTCAACTTTAGACTATCAGCTAAAGACTTACCATCCAAGCCCAGTCAATAAAATAACATTAAAATGGCGCACACAGCCATGCAATCTCCATAGACAAACATGGGCAGTAGAATGGCCTTACTGAAGAGCTCAGTGACTTTCAACGTGGCACCGTCAGGATGCCACCTTTTCAACAAGTCAGTCAAATTTCTTCCCTGCTAGAGCTGCCCCATTCAATTGTAAGTGCTGTTATTGTGAGGTGGAAACATCTAGGAGCAACAATGCCTCAGCCGCGAAATGGTAGGCCACACAAGCACACAGAACGGGACTGCCGAGTTCTGAAGCGCGTACCACGTATAAATCGTCTGTCCTAAGTTGCAACACTCACTACCGAGTGCCAAACTGCCTCTGGAAGCAACGTCATTACAATAACTGTTTTTTGGGAGCTTCATGAAATGGGTTTCCTTGGCCGAGCTGCCGCACACAAGCCTAAGATCACAATGCCAAGCGTCGGCTGGAGTGGTGTAAAGCTCACCGCTATTGGATCAATGGAAACGCATTTTCTTGAGTGATGAATCGCACTTCACCATCTGGCAGTCCGACTGCCTAATCTGGTATTGGCGGATGCCAGGAAAACGCTACCTGCCCCAATGCATAATACCAACTGTAAAGTTTGGTGGAGGAGGAATAATGGTCTGGGGCTGTTTTTCATGCTTTGGGCTAGGCCCCATAGTTCCAATGAATGCAAATCGTAACGCTACAGCATACAAAGACATTCTAGACATTTCTGTGTTTCCAACTTTGTGGCAACAGTTTGGGGAAGACCGTTTCCTGTTTCAGCATGACAGTACCCCCGTGCACAAATCGAGGTCCCTACAGAAATGGTTTGTTGAGATTGGTGTGGAAGAACTTGACTGGCCTGCATAGAGCCCTGACCTCAACCCCATCGAACACCTTTGGGTTGAATTGGAACGCCGACTGCGAGCCAGGCCTAATCACCCAACATCATTTTCCGACCTCACAAATGTTCTTGTGGCTGAATGGAAGCAAGTCCATGCAGCTATGTTCCAACATCTAGTGGAAAGCACCATGTCCACTGTTTAGCTCTGCAATGTGGATGTGCGTCATTCTCATTGGTCAAGAGTCAATAGCTATTTCAAATCCCCATTCCTATTTACAGCAATACATTTCATTTCATGCATGACACATTACCTTTGTGAGCCCCCATGGGAGTGGATTTTGATGAAGCTTGAGCAAAATAGTCTGTGCAGTGTTTACGAGATGCTGTCACCCTGCCTAGCAGTCTTGCGGTTAACGGTTAATATGTAGAATATTCCTTTTTACACATTTTAAAGGAGTAGTTCACTATTTTACAACTTTATGTTAGACGGTTCCTCTCCCTGAAAGTAGTCTATTGGCCATAACAAAAAAATGTAATGGCCAAATGACCTTTAAGTAACATCAAACCAAATGTGGATTTGATTTGAATTGATTTCAGGTTATTTTGATTAAAAAAAAGTTTAAACATGCTCACATCACTTTCATTGATTGTTAGCTTTTTAGTGGTTGTTTATAGAACTGAACCATGGATTACAGTTTCTCATGGCCAATAGGCTACTTTCAGCGTGAGGAACCATCTAACATCCAAGTTGTAAAATATTGAACTACTCTTTTTAAGATTAATTGTCGTTAACTGTTTTTCTTTTGCTTTACTCACATTGGTTCACTTGAGGCCAATAACTACAGAACCAGTTAAAACAAAGCAAGTTTGGATTCAAGCTACTATGTCACCTCTGGGATAAATACCCATTGTACTATACAATACCTTTTCAAGTTTTGTATAATTGTAGTTTGATCTCAGGTTCTGTGGCCATGGTCTTGTTTGTCACTTTTGTCCAAAGTGTCATCTCTACGCTCTGTTCTATTTTCTTTTAACCCTCAATGACTGTATGACTTCAGTTGACACGGTCACCTGTGAGGTGACTGTGACAGAAATGTTGAGATTGAGATTTACCAGTGTTCCCCAGTTTTGCTTCAAACCTGTATTAGGCTTTGTTAAAATGAAATAAAAATGTTTATGAAACAATTTTTGAAGTAAATTGCTCATTTTACCAGAATATTGTGACATCTATGGATCCATAGCAGCTGAAAAGTACAACTAGATGACTTCAAAGGAAAAAAGACTGAATGCTCCTTTTCAGTTGCAGAACTCTGTGTTGGGTGTCTTTTTTTTTTTTTTAGGTTATGCAAATTCCGGGTATGGCATGATGGCACAGCATTGATGTCACCAGTAATAAGAAAACCGAGAGCATCTGAATGCGTTGTTCCCTCTGAGAACATTCACATTGTGACAATTTATAGAGGCGTATGTGGTTTTAGCCATTCTGTCACTTAATTCTAGAATGGACTTTCAGTTCCTACATTTCACCAATTCATTTCTTCTTGCAGATACAGGATGTTAATGATATCATTGTATTAAATGAAATAGGTCTCTTTATCAGATTTGACTTGATTTGAGCATTATTCTTTGTCATGCACAGTACCACAGTAAGCACAGTGTTCCTTAACCAGGCTGTGGTTACTTAACTTATTTAATGCCTTGACCCACCAAAACAGTCTTGTCACCACTTCATACTAACTACTGGTTCCATCCACAGCGAAATCTTAAGCAGCAACCCAGTAGGGATTGGCTGCGATCCACCATTGTGTGTAACAAGTTTATCACAGTCTTTTAACATGTTTTAAGTGTTTCAAAGACATCCAGTGGCGTGCCAGCAGGCCATACCAGACCTGACTGACTGGGAGCAATGAGTCTTTGTCCTAGGTTATGTTACATTGCTCCAGCTCAAAAGGCACATAGTTCACTGGAGGTTATGGCCATCCCAGCAAACTCGAGTGATCATCTGCAGAGAGCGGGAGTGTGAGAGAGGGAGATCATTTGAGCAATGCAGACCAAAAGTAAATATAGACTGGATTCTTCCCATTGCAGTTCCTTGAATTGCAAACACTAACCACCCTCCTGCCCATCATTACAGTGTCCTTAGTCTGCATTTAGAACCACCAGGATGGGAAATTCTAGAATGTTCAGTTTTAAAACATGCGGAAATGTATTTCGTTAGAATTCGATCACCTTCTAGCACTTCCTCTCAACTAAAGTGCCAGAATGCAGATGTAGCTACGAGATGTAGGATATAGATGAGGTTGATCAAGCGTATCCTCTGACAACCACTGTGTTTACTGTTGCGTCAGCATGGGGAACGGAAAATGTAAAACCACAGAGCACATGACCTTAACCTCTCGACTTGTACTCGAGCTGAGTACAAGCCACACCTCAGCGGACTGCATCTTTTTCACACATACGAATAAATATATAGACCAAATGTTTCCATAGTAAAATGTAGTGCTCATCTTAAAACATGACCGAAGTAAACTAGATTATGCCTGCATTTAGTCACAGCTTGTTTAAGTAGTAAATCATAAACTATTCATAATAGTGAAATAATATTTTTAATAATTTGCATTTTGATTAAGGAATCTTATAAATGTTAGTTCTACTCCTAACTCCAAGATACCTCGATGCACAAAGCTATTATGGCATCAAAGTTAAACCGAATGAGACAGCAAAGGGGGAGTGTCCATTAGTGAAAGGCCTTAACAAGTTCAAGGTAGTTTCCCATCTTGAATTCAAATTGGTGTTCTAAACACATTTGCCTATATGTACAACTCTAACCCATTGTTCATAATGTTTGTGCCACCATTAGTTTGATCTGCACTAGGTGTATGAAGGCTGGTTAGAGCTGAGGTTGGGGGTCTCCAACCCTGGTCTTGCAGTTGAGATCTACCAGCGAGTCTTACAGTTCACATTGAAACAACTGAATAAGAGTCTCATACAGTAGCCTATATACGGTCATAAATGTAGTGCAGAAAATGACATTGCAGCGAAGCAACACTCTCGCCCAGCTGGGCCCTGGGTAATAACGCTGCTTAGGTGGATTCTGCTGGCGTTAGATCACAGATGATGACATTAATGGTCTCCTCTGCTCCACATCTCTGATTAATGGGCTTAATCTGCAGAGACATTTTCAGGACAGAGATTTACAATGGTTAAGCTTATAAATGAGGCCAGCAGAGGTCAGCCGCATTTAATGATTTGTATTATGACGTACATGTTAAAAAGAGAGGAGATGTGGGCCCATGTGAAATGTTTTGAGGTACTTAGTTGTAATGAGATGGGATGCGATTTTATGGGTTTTGACTGTGGTTGGTATGTACTGTTGGCGGATGTGGTACATGTTTTGAGACAAGGAAGTGCACGTGCATGCACACACACTCATAGTAGGGGAAAAACTGTTGTAGGCCCATTCCAATTTAACAGGGGTGTTTTAATCTCAGTGTTTGGATTTCCATTTTAATAGTTCTGTCAGATTAATGTCTCAACAGGATGCTCTTCTATCACATCCATCTAATGCCAGCCCTGATTTAAATGAGTATTTAGTGAAAACTAAAGCATGCACCTGAGCATACTCATCATGGAAAGAGTCATACTCATATCATACTCATTCATATGCTAATCATATGCTATGGCTGAGTGGCTGGTAGCCTAGTGGTTAGAGTGTTGGACCAGTAACCGAAAGCTTGCTGGATTGAATCCCCGAGCTGACATGGTAAAAAAAATCTGTCATTCTGCCCCTGAACAAGGCAGTTAAACCCACTGTTCCCTGGTAGGCTGTCATTGTAAATAAGAATTTGTTCTTAACTGGCTTGCCTTGTTAAATTAAAAAAATAAAACAAGGAAGGTTTGAGAGTAAGTGAAAAATGTCATTCCATTCCAGTTTAATTTGGTGTGTTTTTTCCCCACTATCTGATCATGGCATGGGGTTGTTCAATGGCAGACCTGTATTTGTTTACATTGATGGTTTCATTTCAGAGACAAATAATCATGTTTTTTTGCAAAATGCTATATATCCACCACACTCACAGAGAAACAAGTAGTACTAGGTTTTACACAGTCAAATCAAATCAAATTGTATTGGTCACATACACATACACAGATGTTAATGCGTGTAGCAAAATGCTTGTGCTTCTAGTTCCAACAGTGCAGTAATATCTAACAAATAATCTAACAATTCCCAACAACTACCTAATACACACAAATCTAACAAGTAATCTAACAATTCCCCAACAACTACCCAATACACACAAATCTAAAGGGGTGAATGAGAATATGTACATATAAAGATATGGATGAGCGATGGCCGAGCAACATAGGCAAGGTGCAGTAGATGGTATAAAATACAGTATATACATGTGATATGAGTAATGTAAGATATGTAAACATTATTAAAGTGACATTGTTTAAAGTGACTAGTGATCCATTTATTAAAGTGTCCAGTGATTGGGTCTCAATAAATCAAATCAAATCAACTTTATTTATATACCCCTTCTTACATCAGCTGATATCTCAAAGTGCTGTACAGAAACCCAGCCTAACACCCCAAACAGCAAGCAATGCAGGGGTAGAATACACTATATACATATGATATGAGAAATGTAAAATATGTAGACATTATTAAAGTGGCATTATTTAGAGTGGCATTGTTTAAAGTGACTAGTAATCCATTTATTAAAGTGTCCAGTGATCGGGTCTCAATGTGGGCAGCAGCCTCTCTGAGTTAGTGATTGCTGTTTAGCAGTCTGATGGCCTTGAGATAGAATCCGCATTTCTTCAGCCTCCTGAGGTTGAAGAGGCACTGTTGCACCTTCACCACACTGTCTGTGTGGGTGGGCCATTTCAGTTTGTCTGTGATGTGTACGCCCAGGAACTTACAACTTTCCACCTTCTCCACTGCTGACCCTTCGATGTGGATAGGGGGATGCTCCCTCTGCTGTTTCTTGAAGTCCACGATCATCTCCTTTGTTTTGTTGACATTGAGTGAGAGGTTGTTTTCCTGACACCACACTCCAAGTGCCCTCACCTCCTCCCTGTAGGCTGTCTCATCGTTGTTGGTGATCAAGCCCACTACTTTTGTGTCGTCTGCAAACTTGATGATTGAGTTGGAGGCGTGCATGGCCATACAGTCGTGGGTGAACAGGGAGTACAGGAGAGGGCTGAGCACACACCCTTGTGGGGTCCCAGTGTTGAGGGTCAGTGAAGTGGAGATGCTGTTTCCAACCTTCACCACCTGCAGTGTGCAGTGCGATGGCGATTGTGTCATCTGTGGACCTGTGGGGGCGGTATGCAAACTGGAGTGGGTCTAGGGTGTCTGGTAAGGTGGCGGTGATATGATCCTTGACTAGCCTCTCAAAGCACTTCATGATGACAGAAGTGAGTGCTAGGGGGTTGTAGACATTTAGTACAGTTATCTTTGCCTTCTTGGGTACAGGAACAATGGTAAGCATCTGGGGACAACAGACTGGGATAGGGAGCGATTAAATATGTCCGTACACACACCAGCCAGCTGGTCTGCGCATGCTCTGAGGACGCGGCTAGGGATGCCGTCTGGGCCAGCAGCCTTAACATGTTTAAATGTTTTACTCACGTCAGCCACTGAGAAGGGGGGGGGGGGGGGGGGGCGGCGGCACAGTACAGTCGTGGCCAAAAGTTTGGAGAATGACACAAATATTCATTTTCACAAAGTCTGCTGCCTCAGTGTCTTTAGATATTTTGTCAGATGTTACTATGGAATACTGAAGTATAATTATAAGCATTTCATAAGTGTCAAAGGCTTTTATTTACAATTACATGAAGTTGATGCAAAGAGTCAATAGTTGCAGTGTTGACCGTTCTTTTTCAAGACATCTGCAATCCGCCCTGGCATGCTGTCAATAAACTTATGGGCCACATCCTGACTGATGGCAGCCCATTCTTGCATAATCAATGCTTGGAGTTTGTAAGAATTTGTGGGTTTTTGTTTGTCCAACCGCCTATTTAGGATTGACCACAAGTTCTCAATGGGATTAAGGTCTGGGGAGTTTCCTGGCCATGGACCCAAAATATCAATGTTTTGTTCCCCAAGCCACTTAGCCTTATGGCAAGGTGCTCCATCATGCTGGAAAAGGCATTGTTCGTCACCAAACTGTTCCTGGATGGTTGGGAGAAGTTGCTCTCGGAGGATGTGTAGGTACCATTCTTTATTCATGGCTATGTTCTTAGGAAAAATTATGAGTGAGCCCACTCCCTTGGCTGAGAAGCAACCCCATACATGAATGGTCTCAGGATGCTTTAATGTTGGCATGACACAGGACTGATGGTAGCGCTCACCTTGTCTTCTTTGGACAAGATTTTTTCCGGATGCCCCAAACAATCAGAAAGGGGATTCATCAGAGAAAATGACTTTACCCCAGTCCGATTCCTGTACCTTTTGCAGAATATCAGTCTGTCCCTGATGTTTTTCCTGGAGAGAAGTGGCTTCTTTGCTGCCCTTCTTGACACCAGGCCATCCTCCAAAAGTCTTTGCCTCACTGTGCGTGCACATGCACTCACACCTGCCTGCTGCCATTCCTGAGCAGGCTCTGTACTGGTGGTGCCCCAATCCCACAGCTGAATCAACTTTAGGAGACGGTCCTGGCGCTTGCTGGACTTTCTTCGGTGCCCTGAAGCCTTCTTCACAACAACTGAACCGCTCTCCTTGAAGTTCTTGATGATTTAGGTGCAATCTTACTGGTAGGAATATCCTTGCTTGTGAAGCCCTTTTTGTGCAAAGCAATGATGATGGCACGTGTTTCCTTGCAGGTAACCATGATTGACAGAGGAAGACCAATGATTCCAAGCACCACCCTCCTTTTGAAGCTTCCAGTCTGTTATTTGAACTCAATCAGCATGACAGAGTGATCTCCAGCCTTGTCCTCGTCAACACTCACACCTGTGTTAACAAGATAATCCCTGACATGATGTCAGCTGGTACTTTTGTGGCAGGGCTGAAATGCAGTGGAACGGTTTTTGGTGAATTCAGTTCATTTGCATGTCAAAGAGGGACTTTGCAATTCATTGCAATTCATCTGATCACTCTTCATAACATTCTGGAGTATATGCAAATTGTCATCATACAAACTGAGGCAGCAGACTGTGAAAATTAATATTTGTGTCATTCTCAAAACTTTTGGCCAAGACTGTATTATCCTCAAAGCGGGCAAAGAAGGTGTTTAGTTTGTCTGGAAGCGTGACGTCGGTATCCGTGACGTGGCTGTTTTTGTTTTTGTAGTCCCGGATTTCCTGTAGACCCTGCCACATACGCCTCGTGTCTGAGCCTTTGAATTGCGACTCCACCTTGTCCCTGTACCGGCATTTCGCTCGTTTTAATGCCTTGCAGAAGGAATATCTACACTGTTTATATTCAGCCATATCGCCAGACCTCTTTCCATGGTTAAATGCAGTCGATCGCGCTTTGTTTTTCGTGATTGCCGCCATCCATCCACGGTTTCTGGTTAGGGTAGGTTTTAATAGTCACAGTGGTTACGACATCTCCAATGCACTTATTTATAAACGCCCTCACTGAGTCAGTGTATAGATCAATGTCGTTCTCTGAGGCTGACTGGAACATATTCCAGTCCGCGTGATCAAAACAATCTTGGCGTGTGGCTTCCGACTGGTCAGTCCAGCATTGAATGGATCTCGTCACTGGTACATCCTGTTTAAGTTTCTGCCTATAAGCCGGCACGAGCAAGGTGGAGTCGTGAGCGATGTGCCCGTTTACAAAGCCTGACCAGAAGACCACTCTGTCTGCCCCTTCTGCATCGCCGTTGTTTTCGGTCAGCTGCTGGGATTAGATCCATTGTTCTGGGTGGTGGTCCGAAGAGAGGATCTGCTTCGGGAAAGTCGTATTCCTGGTCGTAATGTTGGTAAGTTGATGTTGCTCTTATACAGTTGAAGTCGGAAGTTTACATACACCTTAGCCAAATACATTTAAACTCTGTTTTTCACAATTCCTGACATTTTATGTGAGGTCAGGACATTGTGATGGCCACTCCAATACCTTGACTTTGTTGTCCTTAAGCCATTTTGCCACAACTTTGGAAGTATGCTTTGGGTCATTGTCCATTTGGAAGACCCATTTGCGACCAAGCTTTAACTTCCTGACTGATGTCCTGATGTCTTGAGATGTTGCTTCAATATATCCAGATAATTTCCCTTCCTCATGATGCCATCTGTTTTGTGAAGTGCACCAGTCTCTCCTGCAGCAAAGCACCCCCACAACATGATGCTGCCACCCATGTGCTTCATGGTTGGGATGGTGTTCTTCGGCTTGCAAGCCTCCCCCTTTTTCCTCCAAACATAACGATGGTCATTATGGCCAAACAGTTCTATTTTTGTTTCATCAGACCAGAGGACATTTCTCCAAAAAGTACAATCTTTGTCCTCATGTGCATTTGCAAACCGTAGGCTTTTTTACGGTGGTTTTGGAGCAGTGGCTTCTTCCTTGCTGAGTGGCTTTTCAGTTTATGTCGATATAGGACACATTTTACTGTGGATATTGTCCTGGCCAGTATAAGGGTTAATTAGTATTGTAGTTTGGTCAGGACGTGGCAGAGGGTATTTGTTTTATGTGGTTCAGGGTGGTGTGTTTGTTAAAAGGGTGTTTGAATAAGTATTCCGGGGTTTTTGGGCACTGTTTGGTTTTCATGTATTTCTATGTTTAGTCTCGTGTGTGTGGTTCTATGTTGAGTTAATTGGGGTTGGACTTCCAATTGAAGGCAGCTGTTTGGTGTTGCCTTTGATTGGAAGTCCTATATTAGTTGGGTGTGTTTGTCTTGTATTTTGTGGGAGATTGTTCTGTGTTTAGCCTTGTGCCTTACCAGACTGTTTTTTGTCGATCGTATTTCTGTTTGTTATTTTGGTGTTCATTTTGATAGTTAAATAAAAGTCAAGATGAGCCTGCACATACCTGCTGCGTTTTGGTCCTCCTTCACCGAAGACAACCGTGACAGATATAGATACTTTTGTACCTGTTTCCTCCAGCATCTTCACAAGGTCCTTTGCTGTTGTTCTGGGATTGATTTGCACTTTTCGCACCAAAGTACGTTCATCTCTAGGAGACAGAACACGTCTCCTTCCTGAGCGGTATGACGGCTGCATGGTCCCATGGTGTTTATACTTGTGTACTATTGTTTGTACAGATGAACGTGGTACCTTCAGGCGTTTGGAAATTGCTCCCAAGGATGAACCAGACTTGTGGAGATCTACAATTTTTTTCAGAGGTCTTGGCTGATTTCTTTAGATTTTCCCATGATGTCTAGCAGAGAGGCACTGCGTTTGAAGGTAGGCTTTGAAATACATCCACAGGTACACCTCCAATTGACTCAAATTATGTCAATTAGCCTATCAGAAGCTTCTAAAGCCATGACATCATTTTCTGGAATTTTCCAAGCTGTTTAAAGGCACAGTCAACTTAGTGTATGTAAACTTCTGACCCACTGGAATTGTGATACAGTGAAATAATCTGTCTGTAAACAATTGTTGGAAAAATTACTTGTCATGCACAAAGTAGATGTCCTAACCGACTTGCCAAAACTATAGTTTGTTAACAAGAAATTTGTGGAGTGGTTGAAAAATGAGTTTTAATGACTCCAACCTAAGTGTATGTAAACTTCCGACTTCAACTGTATCCAATAGTTTTTCCCGGCTGTATGTAATAAGACTTCAGATTTCCTGGGGTAACAATGTAAGAAATAATACATAAAAAAAAAAAAAATACTGCATAGTTTCCTAAGAATGTGAAGCGAGGCGGCCATCTCTGTCAGCGCCATCTTGATTATGGATGTAACAAATAACTACATTTTTAATAAAGAACTGTACAAATTATACATTTGTGACATCAATTTTTAATTAAAAGAAGAAAGAAAATACAGTAATATGACATCTGTATATAAAACATTTACATTTGACATTTTAGTAATTTAGCATATGCTCTTATCCAAAGCGACACTAAGTGCATTCATCTTAAGATAGCTATGTAAGACAACCACATATCACAATCAAATATACAGGATACAAACATTCCATTCCAGCTAAACAGTGGATATATAGCATTCACATCTAAAATCCATGAACTAAACATCTGAGGACAGTAATATTTTACACACACACAAACGTACCCATAAGCAATAATTTCTGATGAAAAAACACAAATCTGAAACATATTCTTTTGGAAATAAAATATTAAAGTGCTTGAAACATGCCTGAAGATACAATGATTGGATTTAAATAGCTTAGTGAGTATCTTAGGGGACCCCCATTATGTACTATATGCACTTTAACATTTAGGTTAAACCAATTTTCTTCAATTAAAAATGCTTACTTTAAGCTTCCCCTAATCCCCATTTCTGAACATACAGTACATGCGGTAACTGTGTGGCTCAATTGTGTGTGAATACACTTTGCCATATAATGTAGGCTTTACTGTACTTTCTTGAAAATATTTGGTATGTTTTGTAAATTTGAACTTCTCAGGCAGTTCCTCCTTAGGGCTAGAGGGCTGCCAGTATCTATTGCCACATGTATATTAATTAAATATGAACTGGATCTCATCTCTGAGGTTAGTTAGGGCATGTTGCAAAAGATACATTGGTGCAATTCATCCATGAAGATGGAAAACTGCTGATGTACATCCAGTTAAGAATGCCAACTTTTTGAACTTATAACCTGTCATAACCTACCATATCTGCACATATTTGAAAATAACTTTATATTGAGTCTCAGGCGGTCGTTATCTCTTAACTAGAGGAAGTGTCCAATCATTTCACCATATTGATTGCACCATGTCTGGTGACCTATATTGAACGTACTAGAATACATGTAGAAGGTTTAAGTAACATAGAGAAAGGGTTACGTTAAAGGTCCAATGCAGCTGTTTTTATCTCAATATCAAATCATTTCTGGTTAACAATGAAGTACCTTACAGTGATTGTTTTCAATTAAAATGGTAAATAAAAAAGGAGAAAATAGATTCTTAGCAAAGAGCAATTTCTCAAGAATTTCGCTACGACTGTCTGGGAGTGATCAGAGTGGAGAGGGGAAAACTGATAACTAGCTGTTATTGGCAGAGAGGTTTGGAACTCCTTTCTTATTGGTCTATTAACTAATTTACCGCCAAGTGATGTCACCAGGCAGGCCAAAACTCCATCCCACCCAAACAGGCTGAAATTTCAGGTCGTCTTTTTAATCAGCTCTTACACTAAAAGGGCATTATCATAATTTTACAATGTCACAGTTTTATTCCAACCTCATAGTGTGTAAATATAAAACACAGGAAAATCATGTTTTTGACTGCCAACTTTAAAGGTTTAAAGAATAGAGACACAAAAGCAGGCTATCTATACATTGAGTATAGTTAAACAAACGAAATAGCATTATGTTAGGGGTTTAAGGATAAGTAAAGGATTCAGACTACTGCTTGTCTTCAAAAGCTCTGATAGAAGGAGGATGGATGGGGCTTTTGGCATTACACAATACTCTGTTAATATTTGCCATACATATCTGTGGGATTGCAAACTCTCAGAATCAGATCTCTTGGAAGTCATTACGGAACAAAGTCCCTCTCCTCGTTAGACTAGAACGTAGCTACTGCAACCCTAACATGCCAACTGACATAGATTTCATACTTAATCCCATTGAAGTCAGCTTGGAGCATGGACCGAGGCAGGACGATGTCAACATCTTTCTCTGATGCTTTGCTCTGTCTGTCGCTCACAGTTCACTCATGCATTGCGGTCTTTGGTCAGATCAATGAAACTGTGTGCATTGGAGTAGATAAGGCACACACGTGTAGCCTAGGTCAGCAAAATGAACATGAACCCAATCGTCCTGACAGACAACCTTTCTTAAACAAATAATTCAATCACTCCATATATTACTGGCAGGCTTAATGATCTACTCTCCTGTCAGTCAGAGTGATTATAAGCCTCTAACCTTCTTTTTTCTATCTCCTTCTTCTAGGAAATGGATTATTAGAGACTGTTATATCACTGCCAGTCGAAGGAGGCAACTAATCCCCTTGCCTCCCCTCCTTCTCACCATGCTCTGATATAGACAGCCACCAAGGTGCAGACACTCACAGTCACACTCAGGATGCATCTTAATACTTTAAAGTGGCCTCCTCTCCTCATCTCCTTTCTTTCATTCATGTTGGTCTAAGAGCCCAGGACAGGGAAATACAATATGGTGGAAACTTACTAGGAATCAGACCTGGGTTCAAATACTATTTATTGTATTTCAATTACTTTCAAAAACATTTTAAAGTAAGTATCTGCCTGACAGATATCTCAGCTTGGATGTCGGCCCACAAGCTCAATCTCAACCTCGACAAGACAGAGCTGCTCTTCCTCCTGGGGAAGGTCTGCCTCTTCAAGACCTCTCCATCACGATTGACAATTCCACAGTGTCCCCCTCCCAGATTCCTAACACCCTGTCATTCTCTGCCAACATCAAAGCAGTGACTCGCTCTTGCAGGTTCATGCTCTACCACATCCGTAGAGTGTGACCCTACCTCACACAGGAAGCGCCGCAGGTCTTAATCCAGGCACTTGTCATCTCCCGTCTGGACTACTGCAACTCGCTATTGGCTGGGTTCCCCTCTTGTGCCATCAAACCCCTGCAACTTATCCAGAATGCTGCAGCCCGCCTGGTGTTCAACCTTCCCAAGTTCTCCCATGTCACCCCGCTCCTCCGCACACTCCACTAGCTTCCATTCAAAGCTTGCATCTACTAAAAGACCATGGTACTTGCCTACGGAGCAGCAAGAGGAACTGCCCCTCCTTACCTTCAGGCTATGCTCAAACCCTACAACCCAACCCGAGCAGTCTGTTCTGACACCTCTGGTCTCTTGGCCCTCCTACCCCTATGAGAGTGCAACTCCCGCTCAGCCAAGTCCAAGCTCTTCTCTGTCCTGGCAACCCAATGGTGGACCCAGCTTCCCCCTGAAGCTAGGACATCAGAGTCCCTACCCATTTTCCGAAAACATCTGAAATCTTACCTCTTCAAAGAGTATCTTAAATAACCACACAGCACCCCCCATCCTCACGATCCCCCCCCCCCCCCCCCCAAAAAAAATAAAGCACTCACACTTTAATTTTTTCTCCGGTTACTAGCTCTGACTTTGCTGATAGCTACTTTATTGAGGAAAAATGTATCTATTATGACTGTGATACAGTATGTGGTTGTCCCATCTAGCTATCTTAAGATGAATGCACTAACTGTAAGTCGCTCTGCATAAGTGCATGTGCGAAAGGACTAAAATGTATATGTATTTAGATAACTATTTGGATAAGTAGTAGAAGTAGTTGTAGTAGTAGCTGGATATTGGAAATGTATTTGGAAATACACTTGGAAAGTATTGGCATGTATTTGTTGAAAATACTAAAATACAGACAGTGTATTTTCAAATACAAATATTGAAATACTCATTATACTTTGAACCCACTTCTGTTTGTTCCTAGGGGTATTTGAAATGTTTTTGAAAACGTGTATTTGAAAATAGTATTTATAGGAAATTATTTGAAAATATTTTCTAATACTTAAAGTAAAAGTAGATGATTCGGCTACATTATTTGAATATGGCGTGAGCAAGGAAAGCTATAGTTGTTTACATGTATTGGACAGACAAATGTAGGGAACGTGATGCGACTGAAATGGGGAGAGAGTTAGAGAGGGTGGAGGAAGAGGCTTGGCTTGAAGTGCTGGGCATCTTGTTATGACAAGCATTATCTGAATTAGGCCTACGGAGGAGCGGCTTCTATGAAGGAACTTTGAATGTCTTTGAACTTCTGAGAGTTAGCTTAACGTTGGACCAGAGCTAGATAGCTAGCTAACAAGCTTGTGTGCGTTAAAATAAAAACACATCTTACCTTTTTGTAGTTAAAAAATCCAATGTGAAATGTGATGACTATAATATCCTTCACTAGCATTGAAAAAGTTAATCCATTCTAATTAAAAATATCTCCCTAATTTCTGAATGACGCTTGTAATGTCAGTAGGGTACAGTACCCTATGCTTCGTAGGGGAGGGGCAGGTAGACCACACATGCACACACACTGGCAACGATTTCCAGCTGGCATGCAGACACTGGAATAAGTTCCTGAGTGACAAAGTGAGGGTTTTGCGTAGGCACTTTGTTGTGTTTTTTTGTGGGACTGGAAATAAATGCCTGGAACGTAAAATAACGTTATTAACCGGTTCCCATTCTTTTAAAATAACGGTTCTGTTCTGGAACAGTATAGATCACATTCATTCACGGGTTCTGATTCTGTTCCTCAGAAAATGTCCTTTATTGGTTTTCGGATCTGTTCCTGAACCAGTTCCAACCCCTGATTTAAAATACAAATGTTTAAATATGCATGTATTTGAACTCTGCTGGGAATTGGACTTCACTTGTCCAGTCCAATCACAATAGTGCCCCAAATTAAGGAAAGGAGACAAGGATCAAGGAAGCCACTAGATGCTATTGAGACACCCACACAGTCTCTCAAGGATTTTATTTGAGGAGTCAGGCTTTAAGCCGCTGCCATGATTAATCTTATCTCACCACCTGAGCTAAAGTGGGACACTGAAGCTGTTAAGTCAAGCCCGTGCTTAGCTAGTTAAAGGCCGGTAGATGCTTAATGCTTTTTCGATAAGGCTCATAAGTAGGGACAGGAGTTTCCTCCAACTCAAACATTTTTTTCTGGTCAGGTCACATGGACAGGGAAACACCCTACTTATACTGTGAGGACTAGAGTAGAAAATAGTTGACCTCAGCTCAACCTATGCTCGACTTCACATTGCCCATACCCTGACGCCCAGATAGTCAGCAGCCAACTCTGTAATGTCACCTGTCATTAAAGGGGAATTAAGATGACTTTCGAGCCAAGTCACACACTGTTGGGTGCATTATGCTAGATCGACAGTCTGCAATGTAATAGAATGCATGTTGTAAATGCTCATTTAGAGTTAACCATTAAGCGTGTAATGCGCTGATATGGTGGCTTGCCTTGGAGCAATAGATTAGATTACATAGTGTCTGTCTGGCTGGTGCCATGATAACACACACCTTGTCTAGAATGCGAACGATTTCATATGGCAACAACCTAAGGTTATTAGAGTTGACTGAGCTTTGACGGTTGATCATTCTTGGTTGGGGCAGTAGCCTCTTGTGTAATCATGGATGGATATCGAGACAAAGAAATATCTTTGAAACATCTATCCACCGTCTTTGGATTTCTGTGAAATCAAAGCCTTCTGATGACATTTCAATTACCTCTTGAACACATTGTTTCAATGTCAAAGCCTGAAAAGAGAGTGGTTTGCGGGTGATAGCGAAACAAAATAATGAGATACGAGCTATCTGTGGGGATAATTGATGCCACGTTTTAACTAGAAATCGATATAGTGGAATAACGTCATGCTTTCGAAGGGATAAAACATGTAAATCCTCTGTGATGCTGTAATGTAATACTGTCTACAGATGATAGCCTCCATCTCAAGAGACCCCGAATTGGCGTTTTTAATTCACTTAAAGTGAAAGATTACGCCCCACGTGTGAGCCTGAATATCTAACTGCGAGTGACTGATGGTACAGTATAGCGGGGATCTCGCTGGTCTCTGGTAATTAAATAGGCAGTAGGCACTGTGGAAATGACAGAGATGGCATCAGCTCTGATTAGTAAGAGTGAATTGTAGTACTGTATGAAGTGCGGGTGTGTCCACATAAATTACATTTGTTATTGGGCCAACGCATGCATTTCACAGCAGGGCTGACCCGAGATCAATGTGTGCATTGTGAACAGGACAGAAGCTTTGCTGTTGTGCTTTGGTTTTGTAACGCCTGCATAAAACACCTGTTTTAAGGGCTACAGAGGATTTTATTGGTTGTTTGCGATTTGGTGAATCAAATCAAATCAAATCTTATTTATTTATAAAGCCCTTCTTACATTAGCTGATATCTCAAAGTGCTGTACAGAAACCCAGCCTAAAACCCCAAACAGCAAGCAATGCAGGTGTAGAAGCACGGTGGCTAGGACAAACTCCCTAGAAAGGCCAGAACTTAGGAAGAAACCTAGAGAGGAACCAGGCTATGAGGGGTGGCCAGTCCTCTTCTGGCTGTGCCGGGTGGAGGTTATAACAGAACATGGCCAAGAGGTTCAAATGTTCATAGATGACCAGCAGGGTCAAATAATAATAGTCACAGTGGTTGTCGAGAGTGCAACAGGTCAGCACCTCAGGAGCAAATGTCAGTTGGCTTTCCATAGTAGACCATCCAGAGCATCTCCACCGCTCCCGCCGTCCCCAGAGAGCTGAAAACAGCAGGTCCGGGACAGGCAGCACGTCCGGTGAACAGGCCAGGGCTCCATAGCCGCAGATAGGCCTATATGCAATTATCCTAATTCATAAAGGATCTGAAATGTCTATGAGTGATTTTGTAAGGCCATAGATCTTTATGTACCCCCAGACACAAACAAATCCTCATACTACCCATTTATGACTGAATTGAATTTGAACAAAGTACTTGAACAAAGTACTTGAACAAAGTATTTTATGATTGCATGGTGTGAAAGTTTTGGGGCTTTAGTCCCCAGCTGGTTGCATGAAGTGAGTGCAGGCATGGGTTAAATTGGGATTAAGGAAGAATACTAGTTTCCACCACCCAAAATAGGTTGGCTCTCCAAGATTATTTTTAAACTGACAGTTTTATATTCAACTGCCACTGTAAATCTGTTTTCTCCATCAGTATTCGGGGGATGTGATAAATACTATTTGATTTGAAAGGGGTACACGCCCTTCCAAGTCAACCAAGACTTGGGTCCAGGGCTAGGGCTGGACTATAGGGAATGGTTCTTCTCTGCATGTCTAACCTTTCACATTTGTGAGACATTTGTAAATAGACTAATTCTGCGGGGTTCATCTTTAAAGAAATGTTGGAACTGTAGGGGGGTGCGTACTGGTGGCAGAGAAGTCAGGCTCAGGAGAGCAAAAACTGATTTACAACGGCACAGTTTAATAAATAAAACCACCGTTAACAGAACAATAAATCAATGGGTAACAAAACCCGTCACACACCAGCATAACGTGCACAAGCACTACAATAAACAATTCCGGACAAGGACATGGGGGGAACAGAGGGTTAAATACACAACATGTAATGATGGAATTCAAACCAGGTGTGTGTGAAGACAAGACAAAACAAATGGAAAATGAAAAGTGGATCGATGATGGCTAGAAGACCGGCGACGCCGACCGCCGAACACCGCCCGAACAAGGAGAGGAACCAACTTCGGCAGAAGTTGTGACAGGAACTTTGAATATGAAGGAGGGAGATATGGGTCATCTCCTTGCTATCTTAATGTGACACACATTTCAAGGTAGAATTCACCGCTCTTAGTCTTCCTCAATACTTGACTATTTCTTCTCATTCCATTCCATGGGGTTCTTGGGTTATGGAGCTAAGGTGACTTTAAGGCACCAGTGGCATTGGACATGATATGCATTCAATATCATCTACAGTGACATTTGTTGAAAATACTACCTACTAGCAAACATCTAATGGTGCATGCATTTAGAATTTCCTCCTGTTTCAGTACCTCCCAACCAAAAGGTACTTAAATAACTGTGCCCTCTGATCTGTGGAAAACAATCTGATGCGAGGCATAAAGAGTGTCACCAACAATATAATCTGATGGAATTTTTATGTGTTTAATAATAAAACCTTTAATATAACATAAAAATGGCATTTCTAGAATCACTTTTTGTTTGGTTTTATGCATCGTGTAGTGGGGTCACCTTTGCAGCCATGGTTGGTTGGGCTTGATTACCTTTTCTTAGAGGAAATAGAGAGAGAGGATTTTTTTTTACCTCGTTTTGAGGATATATTTTAAAATAAAAAGTTTGGCTTAGCGGAGTAAATACAAACTCCATATCACTGACAGAACTGGATTTAAATACTATTTAAAATATCTCAATTACTTTCATATTCATTTCAAAGTAAGTATTCAGCTATTTTTTTATTTTAAAATACACGTAGTAGAATATTGGAATGTATTTGGAAATACACTTGGAATGTATTGGCATGTAATTGAAAATACTCAAAAACACAGACTAAAAACATTTAACCGATGTATTTGAAAATAGTATTTGAAATATGTATTTGGAAATCCTTTGAAATAGTAGGCTATTTGTAGGAAATTATTTGAAAATACTTTCAAATACTTCTAATAGAAGTAGTTGATTCGGGCTACATTATTTGAAAATACTGAAATACACAGAAAATAAGTATTTAAATAACAAATAATCAAATACACATGTATTTAAACCCAGGTCGAATCACTGATCATGCAACAATAACTATGTTGCTGTGTCTCAATGCAACTGATACATTTATTCATAAACTGCAAGTTCCAATGGTAAGTTGTATTAAGGGCTTTACAGTATGTCAGAGGGTACAATGCCATGGAGATCTTGAGGTGGCCAATGGGACTATCCTAACCTTCTACTGTGCTTATAGGCAACACCTTTACCTGTTGAGTAATAAATAATAATGTTAATGACTAGTCATCACGGATTTTTACAGTGACTCGTTTTACTGATAAATTACCCAGTGTTACCCTGATGGGTTCTCTTGTCTCTCAAGGGGATGAATAGCTTTTTTATAAAGAACTTTATAGCTGTAGTTTGATATAACACATATTTCATAAGCCATAAAACTGACACATTAACTCCTCGTGCTGGGGTACAAATCAGAAGGTTAATACTGATGAGTGTCACGTCCTGACCAGTATAGAGGATTATTTGTATTATTTGGTCAGGGCGTGGCAGAGGTATGTTTGTTTTGTATGGTGTGTTTTTGTGTATAGCTTAGAGGGGTGTGTTATTTATGTGTTCCGGGGTTTTGTGGTGTACGAGTAGGTTCTAGGTTAAGTTTTCTATGTGCAGATTTGGTTGCTGGACTCTCAATTGGAGGCAGGTGTTTCTAGTTGCCTCTGATTGGGAGTCCTATAAGTAGGTGTGTGTTTTTGTTTGTCACTTGTGGGTAGTTGTATGTTAGCACTGCTTTTGTTTAGCCTGCTACACGGTTCCTGTCGTAAGTTTTGTTTATTGTTTTTTCCTCGTGTTCTCATTTAAAAAATAAAAGATGATGAGCACGCAATCCGCTGCATATTGGTCCACTTTGTCTGACAGCGATTTCAACATATCTTCTGACGAAGAGGAATGTGACAATGAGATAACCACAAAAAGCAAAGTTGCTGAATGAAAATGTTTTCCCACTGTGGAGATACAGATATACAAATAAAATGGCATGATCCTCTTTACCCAAATAGCCCTCCTTATGTAGGCATTCATAAAGCCTTTATAATTGCTACATAAGAAGACATTATACATCTACTTCACGCCCAAAATTCTTACCCCTACACATCCATCTACATTCATACACATTTCACCATCAGCATTACTCTTAATATGTTTCTAATCGTTATTTCTTAAAGGGTACATTAGAACAATTAGAAATGCATTTCTCTTTACTAAGTGCTGTACAGTATATATGTTGGGGTCTTTAAGTGAAAAGCTCTTAACCTCCATTAAGATGAATCAGATACACCGAAAGGTGACCAAGGTCAGAATGGAGTTGATTGGCTAAAAGGAACTAGTGGTCACTGGACTGTCTCCGAATCCGTTCACACCATTACCCTCCGATACTAACCCTGGGTAAAAAGCTGTGGTTAAGAGTGTTCCATATAAAATCACTAAAAGGTGTAATCAGAAATATGAAATTGCATCTTCTTTATAGCTGCAAAGCCTTGACCCGTCGTTAGCTGTGTGTGTTTAGAATCACTCAGCCTCTGAGGATGAAACAGGAAATTCAATAATGGGGAGTGTGTTAAAAAAGAACGTGTAATCATGAAATAGGATTAAGAAAAGCATGGAGTGCATGTAGTAATATTAAACTTGGTGATGTGATTTTTTGAACTCTAAATGTCTAAGCTGTCGGGGGGAATTGTTTTAATAAGATGATCATACCATTAGATATTTGAATTCCGTATGAACTCGGGAGAGGTGGAGGTCATGCGTCTTCCGAAACACGACCCTGCCAAGCCCCACTGCACAACTGGCGACCGAAGTCAGTGTGCATACGCCCAGGAGTTGCTAGAGCCCGATGGAACAAGGACATCCCGGCCAGCCAAACCTTCCCCTAACACGGACAACGCTGGGCCAAACCTTCCCCTAACCCGGACGACACTGGGCCAACTGTGCACCTCATGGGTCTCCCAGTCACAGCTGGCTGCAACACAGCCTGGGATCGAACCCGGGTCTGTAGTGATGCCTTAGACCTCTGCGCCACTCTGGAGGCCATTATTTTTATATATATATAGTAAAGGACAAATTATAAATATATATATGATTCTATATATATATATATATATATATATATATAGAATTTGTCCTTTACTAGGCCATAGAAACGCAGCAGATAACACATAAATTAATGGCAACAAAAAAATAATATGACATTTTTTTTCCTAAGGAATAAGGTTTTCAAGTGTCTGTCCTATATCTAGGATAAAAGAAAGCTCAGTAAATATTTAAGTATTTTTGGGGGACACAAAACTACCTCCATACTTCTATTAATTTGTATGGGTTACCTTCAGATGAGTCCAGTGTCCAGTGACAGAAGTTGGCACATCAGCATTGCCGACTTCAGACAAGTCCCGTGGGGCTTGTGGGGGTCATAGAGCAAAACGGAGAACACCATCGTGCTCGTGAGAGTCTCATCTTTCCATAGAGTGAGAAGACCAATTTTCGGGATGTCTCATGGTCTGTCAAACACCGCTGTAGCTTGGATAGCAATTCACTGGATGCGGTGAATTGGAATGCAGCTCATGCAAGTAACCAGATACTGTATCTGTAGCTTAAACTGATGGCTTTTGATGGGGAGTTTTTTTATTGTGTTACTTAGATTCACTTACTGGTACCTCAATAAACTCTTAAGGATAATATGAACTGAATTGACAAAGTCTAGGATAACGTATGTGTTGTACATCTTTCCTTCAATGCCAGTTGGTACTTAACAGTAAACGGTATGTGTCCAAACAACAATATCCATGTGTAAATTGACCGCCTAAAGGCATCTTTGCACTGAGATGAACTTTGCAAAATAACGTGTTCAGTCTCTGAACCACCTCGACCCCTGATGTGGCACACAGCAATGGACCAACAGTGTAAAGAGAAACCTCTAGACACAGCACTTACAAAAGTGTGTTCCAACAAATATTGCATGTTAAACATAATGAACATTTTCTCAATGCACATTAACTTTCATATTGTAGTGAACCCTATACGGTCTGGAGACAACTATAACCACAGTTTAACTCACCAAATACACTCTCCACCTAACTAACGCATGCTGCCCTGATATCCCAGTCCCCCCATTGCACTCATCAAAATCGGACACATCACCGGTATGACATTTGATCAGATCTATACTTAGCAGTCATAACACAGATTGAGATTTAAAAATATTTGTGCTCCAGTAGGGCCTGTGAGGACCTGACTCCTGCGTCTGAGTACCCAGGGATTCATTGTGATGTTAATCTACTTTTATCCAGTAGGACCCTAAAATAAACCTGCTGCTCTGAATGAGCTTTCATTCCTCTTTGCCTGCCTCTCTCTCCTAGAGCCCATGCTGCAGAAGCTTTGGGGCTGACTGAGTCTGTTATGTCACAGCTAAAGCTGTAGAGCTAAAGTCATAGGAGAGAGGGAGAGGGAGGGGAAGAGAGAGAGAGCAATGATGACCCAAGTACCATAAAAGGGTTCTTATTTTGAAATTTTTTTCACATTTTGTCTTAGAAACAATGACCGTCATGACTTAAATAAAACGTAAATAAAATGATTAATTAGCCATTTAATTCTGCTCCTGTCCCACCCTTCCTTGCTACCCAAGAGTAGTCAAGCCCCCTTTACTGGCTCAAATAGCCGACCAATCAGCCTGTTACCAACCCTTAGTAAACTTTTGGAAACAATTGTGTTTGACCAGATACAATGCTATTTTACAGTAAACAAATTGACAACAGACTTTCAGCACACTTATAGTGTGCACAGCACTTACACAAATGACTGATAAATGGCTGAGAGAAATTGATGATAAAAAGATTGTGGGGGCTGTTTTGTTAGACTTCAGTGCGGCTTTTGACATTATCGATCATAGTCTGGTGCTGGTAAAACGTATGTGTTATGGCTTTACACCCCCTGCTATATTGTGAATAAAGAGTTACCTGTCTAACAGAACACACAGGGTGTTCTTTAATGGAAGCCTCTCCAACATAATCCTGGTAGAATCAGGAATTCTCCAGGGCAGCTGTCTAGGCCCACTACTTTTTTCAATCTTTACTAATGACTTTGAGTAAAGCCAGTGTGTCTATGTATGCGGATGACTCTTAACAAAGAGCTGCAGTTAGTTTCAGAATGGGTAGCAAGAAATAAATTATTTCAAAAACTAAAAGCATTGATTTGGAACAAATCATTCACTAAACCCTAAACCTCAACTAAATCTTGTAATGAATAATGTGGAAATTGAGCAAGTTGAGGTGACTAAACTGCTTGGGGTAACCCTGGATTGTAAACTGTCATGGTCAAAACATATTGATGCAGTAGTAGCTAAGATGGGGAGAAGTCTGTCCATAATAAAGCGCTGCTCTGCCTCATGTTCAGTCATGTGGTCAGGTGCCACAAAGAAGGAAAATTACAACTGGCTCCGAACAGGGCAGCACGGCTGGCCCTTAAAAGGACACGGGGAGCTAACATTAATAATATGCATGTCAATCTCTCATGGCTCAAATTGGAAGAGAGATTGACTTCATCAGTACTTGTTTTGTAAGAAGTGTTGACATGCTGAATGCACCGAGATGTCTGTTTAAAATACTAGCACACAGCTTGGACACCCATGCATACCCCACAAGACATGCCACCAGAGGTCTCTTCACAGTCCCCAGAACAGACTATGGGAGGTGCATAGTACTACATAGAGCCATGACTACATGGAACTCTATTCCACATCAGGTAACTGATGCAAGCAGTAGAATCAGATTTAAAAAACAGGTAAAATACACCTTATGGAACAGCGGGGACTGTGAAGAGACACATACACAGGTATAGCTACACGTATAAGCACACAAGCGCTAACACACGCACTCTACACACACGTACATTGTAATATTGTAATATACATTGTAATATTGTTGTACTGTGTGGTGGTATTATACATTTTGTATTGTAGATATGTAGTGGTGTAATAATGTTATATGATGTACTGTTTTACCTTTTGTTTTATATGTAATGTAAGTGCCTTAATGTGTTTGGAACCCAGGAAGAGTAGCTGCTGCCTCGACAGTGGCTAATGGGGATCCCTAAGAAATACAAATACAAATACAAACCTGGCCCTATAGTGCCTGGGCACAAATTGCTCCTTTCCACTTAAAGGAACAATAGCAACAAAAATCCATACATTTGATCAAATCCTGAGCAATTAACTAAATGAGCAGCATCTTTTATCTCATATGACAGCCCCTATGACCATTAGAGGGGATAATTCACACTGTTGATAGGTGTGTGTGTGTGTACATGGGGGGTCACTGACACTCTCAGTCACCCTGATCAGGCGAGGCCTACTCTCATTTTCTTACCCATAATTACGAGCACACATTCGTTAAATACATCCATCTTAAATCTCCAAGATGTCAGCAGAGGTGATCCGGGGGCATACATTTGCAATTACAATCCTGCAAAATATTCCCCGTAGCCCTTTGTGTCTTGAGGGCAATTTGTCTCATGTTATCGATTCTTAAGTATGGGAATAGTAAAGCCTCTATGATTAGAAAGATACTGATCATCACGTATCTTTCATGTAAAACGTAATATCCTAGCACTTTGCCGGATCATCTTTCACCTATGTTGGCCTATTGACTGCATTATTACTACACTAATGGGTTGTACAACACTTGAACCATCACAGATAACCTTGACTATACAGCTCCCAGAGACCTCTTCATCTCCGAATACCCCTCCCCCTCATCTGTTGTTTGTTTCTGGTTTGACCAGGATCTTTGGGTTCAACATGGGCTCCATCCAATAACAAGTCATTGGGCTGATCATTCTTGGCAGAGAAACAAGTGAGTTCCTAGAAGGCAAATAGTGAGTTCCTTGAAGACAATCATTTGCAACTGGATCTCCAGGCTCAGACTTGTTCAGTCTGTATGCCCAACCCTGTAATGGATATAGTCATTAAGATTGGGAGATTGCGCTTTGGCTTCAGTTTCAACCTGGCCTGGCTAGCTCTTTCTGGAAGGGGCATGTGTGTTCTATACAAACACACCTTTTTAAGCCTTTAGGGTCTTCACATCAGTTCATAAAATGATGAGATGAAGCATGAAATGGAGCATCCCCTGTGTTATTTACATTGATTTTTTTTTCTATGACAGTTCTCTTACGGTAGTGTGGAAAGCGTGGAAGCACTGTGACAAGCCTATGTCAGATGATTTAGATATGTCGGGCCACAGTGTCAGGGACTCTGGACTGTGAAAGTACAGCCAATTCAAATATAACACAGACATTATAACAAACTCTTGGGAAAAGATTTCCTTGAATAACGGGATTAATAGCAATCCAATTGGTTCCACTGAGGCTAAATAGCGTGGTGAATGTAAACAGGTTCCCTCCGGATGCACGCTAACCTTTGCACAATGTGGACTAATACCATGTGGAAATGTGAAACTATTTCTTCATTGCCCATTTGATTCAATAGGGTAGGCCTAAATAACGCAAGTGAAATAGGACTAATAAAGGGATTGGGTATCTGGTAATACATAGCGTTGATGAATTTGCATACAGAGTAGTTCACCACCAATGAGAATGTCATCACTAATTTGTTTTTATGCAGAACGGAAATTGCATTTTTTCATAATTACATTTAGGATTATATTTACACATGCTAATACATTCGTTATTATATGACTCGTATGACATGGGAAAACAGAACAAAATACCAGATGCGGAAACTGGGATTTCTGAAAAAGCACCACTCTTAGGTTGGTTATGTCATGAATTATATTACATCCTTAGGAACAGCTTGTCTATCGGACAAATCGTGCAACATTTTGGCAGCTATTTAATAATGACATAAAGCTGAGCAAACATTGACTGGAACAATGCACAGCAATGCCATGACGGTTCCATGAAACATTTAGAATTTTGGATCACACCCAAGGTATATATTATGTTATATAACATATTGGGGAGTGAGTCTACCGGAGTGAGCAAAGTGACTTTCAGAGTGAGTCTACCTCTGGGTCCTCTGAGAGTGACCCGAGTATAACCTTATGGAGGTTGCCACACACATACACTTTGTTTCTGGGAATATTGGACAAATCTGAAATTACACCTTATTCCCCATATAGTGCACTACCTTTGACCATTTTATTTTACCTTTATTTTCACAGCTAGTCAATGCTGAGACCAAGGTCTCTTTTCCAGATGAGCCCTGTATAGCACCACAATACACATCAACATAAAATAAACACATTAAACTACACATTCATATACACATTAAAATACACTTTATTATACACAACAATACACGAAAAGCAAAACACAATGATAAAAACCAGACACATTCTTCAGTAAAAAGGTCCCCTAATAACCATCTGAAATGGCCTAGAGGCTCCAATTCCTCCAATTTTAAAGTGCATTGGAGATCATTCCATGTAAGGTGCTACTAAGCTAACATATGGAATTGTTTGAAGATGGTCCTACCATGGATTATTTAGCTATTTGGTTTCGATTTGTAGGACCCCTTTATGGGTCCTGAATTTGGCCTTTAATATTTACTATAGCCCATAGAAACACATTGAATAACACATTCATAAATGGCAAAAAAGACAGTAAAATATATACATCATAAGGAATACGTTTTGGAAGTGTCTGTCCTATATCTAGTACATATACACCCCCAATGCCAATTTCTCTATTGGCCGCCTTTCCTTCCAGTTCTCTGCTGCCAATGACTGGAACGAATTGCAAAAATCACTGAAGCTGGAGACTCATATCTCCCTCACTAACTTTAAGCACCAGCTGTTAGAGCAGCTCACAGATCACTGCACCTGTACATAGCACATCTGTAAATAGCCCATCCAACTACCTCATCCTCATACTGTTATTTGTTTTGCTCCTTTGTACCCCAGTATCCTACTTGCACATTCATCTTCTCCCCCCCCCCCCCCCCCAGAACCGCTAGTGCACTTGTCGACATGAACCCAGCTGCTCTCAGTCAGATTCCACCACAGATACAAAGGAAGCCGTTGGAACTTGTCTAGTGTGAGAGAATTGAAATGTCCTTGGCAAAGAACTGACCTTCCGAGGCATGAACGGCATCCACCAGTACTCAGAATCTGGACCAAAAATAGGATGTGATGAAGGCTCATATCCAACTGTAGAATTTTGGACATACAGTACATTATCCATTAAATATCCATTAATTTGTCAACTGACATGTCGGTATTTTGTCTATTGAACTTGTTGACCCTATTTAACTGTGACCATAGAGATGTTCTATTTAACTATGTGTGTGACAATGTATGATATATGTCACTAACTGTTCATGTCTGTTCATTATGTTGTGTAATAATATTTCTGTTATATTCTAATGTGTATTTGCCGATGGGGTGAGAGGTAACTATGCATTGCCCCATAAATTAAATTGCCAATAATGTATTCAGTACATGCAATCATGTAAAGTCTCTATAACATGTCCCAGTGGAAATCTCCTGCAACCCAAGTTCATATGTTATGAATGCAGACAGATTAAATAAGAATTTCCTTAAACCCCTCAAGTAGGATTTGAAATCATCAATCAAAACACTGCAATACAGTACATTTAATGTAATGGATTAAAAAGGCAGACAAATAAACTTGATCAACAAGCTGATTTCATCCAGGCCTAGTTATGAAATATTATTGTTCTGTATTACTGTGTAGTAATATTATCATCCAATCATCGCATTACCGGAGATGTAGGGAATACTTGCCTGTGTGCTGGATGTTAGTTTGTGTGCTACATGTACATGGTATATGATGAATGCTCACAATATCAACCAGGGACTTTTCAGTAAACACAGCCTTACAGTCTTTGCAACTATTTCACACCATGTTTTTCTTCACCTACATTACTGTCATACATTGATACCTGTGGCAGATGGGTTTCTTCTATTCTGTATGGGTCGACATGAAAGTGACGGGCCTGCCGTTTTGTGGTTTTTCAAATGAAGACATGGGCCTTTAACATGAGGAGATAGGGATACATGAGTGATTCTTCTGACTTGACCTGTAGAACCACATGATCACAGACCAGGGTGGCTCCCCTAGCCATCTATCTGCTGCTCCACATTCTTTGCTGCTTTCAGACTAATAAGGAGAAAATAACATGTCTCCCTTAACAAAATATCTATATTTTATATTATCACTCTGTAGGTACATGACACCACAGCATATTTAATCCTTTTGATATGAGCCTACTTTTTTCTTGTTTACCCTAGATAACAAAAAGACAACATTAAAGAGCCACTTTTACAGAAGTAGTCTAGTAAGTTGATGTGTATTATTGTTTGTTGAATACTTTCGCTATTTTAGGCCTATTAGTTAATTTGCTCTCAATCTGTGTGACGCATACTGACGAGTACTTTTCTCATGATTAAGGCATGAACACATGAACACTCAACACTGCCATCTGCTGTTGAAGGGAAACTTTTATGTAAAGGGAAACTGGTATGTTTGACATTGGCAGCAAGAAAAATGTTGACGCCTTTTAACAAAGTATATTTTATTGTATTGAGGGTTTCATATAGACATCTGTTTTTCATTCAGTTGGAAAAAAAATGTCAAGCATAATTTAAACCGGTATTCAATGATGTCAGTGGTTAAAATCACTACCATAATCTTCTCAAGAATAGTTTTCCTGCTTTGTTGTATATGTGGACACACTGTTCATGAATTCCAATAGGTTGAAAATAATATAAAATGACATTTGAAATATCAATCACTCAATATGAAACAAATGATACCCAGTTCAGTCAGTCCTGCACTCAGGTCTGTACAAGGAAACTCTTTTATTTTATTTTTTTTATTTGTCCCCCTTTGATACAGTCCCAAAATGTTTTGCAGGTCAGCAGTCAAGGTTTCAAGACATTGGACTTTCAAGAAGCAAAGTGTCACTTGTCACATGATCATAATGATGCATTTTGCATCATATGATGCATTTTACATCATTATGCTGATGTGGCAAGTGACACTTTGCTTCTTCAAAGTCCAATATCTTGAAAACGTATCTGCTGACATGCAAAACATTGTAGGACTGTATCAACAGTGGACGAAAATATAGTTTTTGAGTGCAATTTTCCTTTAACCTCGATAGCTTTATTTCCCCAGTCCCTTAATGTCTGGGGAGACTGAGGCATGTGGCATCAAGCCACGTTATTATTTCCATGTGCCTAGTTGAAAAGCTTAACGGTGCTCATACAGTTTTTTTTAATCAACTGCCAGAAAGAGAACATAACAGTGTGGGAGAATAGGACATAAGAGCGAGAGTGAAACTTACAGTAGGACTCTTTTTACCTTCACCATAAAAATAAGAGTAACTGAAATCTCCTTTCATTGTTTCACATTTCATAATCAAACTGCCTTATTCTTAATTGGCATATTCAAATATCTTTGGACATAATATAGGGAGCCATATTTGGCTTGAACATTTTCCAATGAACACAAACAATAAAACAAATCAAACACACAAAAGTGCCTATTCTGACCATTCCAAACCCTCCACCAAATATCTTCACAATAAAAGCATGTACAGGTATTAAGTCTATGATCTTTTCCGTCGGCTTTCAACGTTTCTGAAGTTGACGGGTCTAATCTTCATCTCGACGAACTGGATTGAATGCTCGTGTCCCTTCCAATGGAACCAGTTGATACCCTGAAAAAAAGTAGACTTTTTTTTACATGTTTACACACCGCAGTATTTCAAAAGTATGTGTAATAAATAATAAATGTAATAATCTTGTTTCATACTCTGACCAGAATATAATATACGCACACACACACACACACACATACACACACACACACACACACACACTTTGTGATAGCAGAAAGGAAGTCAATACATTGTAGGCCACACTTTCCGTACCTTGCTGTGACTATTGTCACCATATTTTCCCATGAGGTTGGCACGATGGCAGTTCTTGTACCAGAAGGCACCCTTATAGGACAGTGCACAGTTGGTTACTGCAATGTCGTTGTCATTGTCGTACGTGGAGAAGGGCCGACCATGGTGATAGATCATAGAGTCACCTAGGAAACAAGAGAAACACATTGACTGGTGTGAAGAAATATGGATAGTTCAATCACAGTTATATTGTGACTTTTTTTTACTGTAAAGTGTATTGGTATATTTCAATGGAATTTTAATAAAGTTAGATCTGACTAGATTTTCTATGCAGGAGCACTAATAAACACAGCTATTATCATAATTGTCCTTACCTGCTGTGCCGCTGTATGTTCCTAAGTACATCTTGTAGCGGCTACGTGGCTCTGCGATGGTGAACTTGTCATACTGAGCATAGGCCGACTTCCCGTTGTCCCTCAGGTCCACACGCAGCTCGTACTGGCCTGATGCCGTCATCTTGTGGAGGTTGGCCAGACCTGAAACGACAGGAAATGACATCACAGTGCCATTCCTGTTTCCTATGGCTCAATTGGTTGGAGCATGGTGATGCAACCCCAGGATTGTGGTTTGACTTCCGCATTGGCCACAAATATTGAACAAAGGGAGAAAATAAAATACAAATAAAGGAAGGGTGGAGAGATGTGGACTCACCAAACCAGAATTCATCATTCATGTCCCCAAAGCCACCGGTGTAATTCTTCCAGTTCCTGAAGAACTCCAGATTTCCATTCTGGCGCCTCAGGAACACCTGTAAAGAGAGTTGACAGAACCTGTCATATACAAGCCCTGATTTCTTTGGTTTGGCTTCAGTATTATCACAAACATGTAAAGGTCAATCCAATCAAACCTGGAGTTTAGACTTTGTGTGTGTGTGTGTGTGTGTGTGTGTTCTTCACCATCCATCCACCTCCGTCCGTGGTCATGTCACAGTAGACCTGGATGGGCTGGCTCTCGTCCCCTCCCAGGTAGATGTTGTAGGTGCCAGAGTTCGTGTCTCCATTCAGCAGAGCCTGCGAGCAGTCCTTAGGGTATCTGTATAACCCTCCAACTACACACACACACACACACACACACACACACACACACACACACACACACACACACACACACACACACACACCTATCAAAAACAGTGCACTACATAGGAAACTTGAGATCTGAGATCACTTGAGATCTGCCCATTGTAAAGCTGTGAGGGGATGGAGGTGGTGTGTTCAGCAGTCTACTTACTGGTGGTGAAGACATTGGTGACGTGGCGGCTCCGCTGGGCTCCAGCGATGGCCTGTAGCCTGACGCTGTACTCTGAAGAGCCACTCAGCTCACTCACGCTGTACGATGTGGCTGTAGGGCTCAGGACAACTTCCTGTATTCAAATCAAATCAATCTTTATTCATAATGTAAAGCACTTTGGAAAATGTAGCTGTAAAATAGCCATTGATGATCGATTGTGGGGGCCAGTGTGCGGACTCAAACCCGTACCCGGACTGTGCCGTCGGGTGAGGTGAAGGTGAGGATGTATCCGGTGATGGTGGCACGCGGAGGCTTCCAGGTGAGAGTGGCACTGTCTGTCTGGACGTTACTGGCTGCCAGGTCACGAGGAGAATCCACATCTACAGACACAAACAGGAAAGTGGAAGGATCACATACAACACTATGTTAAACGTGTTAAATAATGATATCACAGATGTCTTAATATTGAATTCATGGACAATACAATACTGCACTTCATTGAATTTATGAACAATAAAATATTACACAGTTTGATTGTTGTTTGAAAATCAGACCCAATGCTCCTATATAAAGCATCTAATTGGAGAGCTACCCGTTGTGAATTCAGTGGTGATGGTGCCACTCTTCTGTGCCTCCCTCATGGAGTACACCCCGACTGTGTAGTGGGTGGCAGGGACAAGGGAGCCCATCTCAAACTCCACCGTGTTCCCAGAAACGTGCTCCATCACTGGGGACACTGCAGACAGCAGAGGAAAGAGACAATATCACCACCTGGTTACCACCACCAACAGTCTATTTGGCTAGTGATGAGGGATACCACGGATAAAAATACATCATGTAGACAAATACACGTCAGCTCCTGGCAATCTGTGCCTTGGGCCTCTTGTGAAACACACACAAACCTGAATCTGCGCTGTAGGTGATGAAGTAGCCATCGACGGTGGCCTGAGCTGGTTGCCATAGCAGCAGGGCGGTCGTGTCAGTGACGTTGACAGCAGAAAGAGCTTGAGGCCTGTCCAGAGCTAAGGAGGAGGAAAATACACAGCTTTGTTACACACATAGGCCTGTAGCCACAACAGCTTCAGCAAACAAACACCTGTACTGACAGTATTATGACCTGCAAACAACCCAATGCAATGATGTCATACTTTTCCCAGGAATAATTGACTGGGGTGGACAGAGTAGAGGAGTACCATATGTGCTGTTGAGTATGAATGTATGAAGCTAATGATTTATGAAATGCTCATAGTGTCTATGCATAACACAGAGACTTCTGTCTATCCTCCTCATAGCACTGTGACTTGAATGTAAACGTATTGTATAATTTCATGTATTTAGTAAAAGGTCAAATGTGTAAATGTATGCTAAAGAGTAGTCAGACACCTGTGGTGATGTTCTCTGACCCCGGGTCACTCTCCTCCAGGCCCTTCCCAGCAAAGATGGTGACCTGATAGGTCACTCCTGGCAACATGTTAGGCAACAAGGCCTGGGTCTCAGTCCCATCTGCTAGCACTGTCATTGGGCTGCCTGTTGATGAGAGAAAATATGGCATTTATGCTACTTTACGTTCTTCTATTCTGAAGTAAATACATGTTTAATGCTGCTGTTAAATCGTACTGTTAAATCCACTTTAAGGAACTGGTTTCCTTTCCTTCCTTGGTAGCAGCTGCAGATATTCACAGTTCTTCACTAGTGTACATTATTGTGTGAAGAAACCTTGTGATTACTCTATATTCCACTAGAGAGAGTGCTTTGTCCAATTTGAAAAAAAATGGAGGAGAGGAAATTCCTCCCCTCATGCCACATGAAGCCCTTTTGAGGCCTAAAGTACTATATAAACGCAGTCCAATATCCTTATTATAATGGGTATACTTTACTGCCACTATAAGATATGAGGCTATTCACTCACCTCCTTGGAGAGGCACATAGATGATGCGGTAGCTATCCACTCTGGCACGAGGCATGATCCAATGGACTATGGCTGAGGACTCAGTCACTTCAGAGAAGCGGATGCCTCTTGGAGCGCCCAGGCCTGGCACAGCGATGGGGTCAGGGTTAAAAAGGCAAGCAAAAAATGAGAAAAGTTAGATTGATCTGTATGAGTTAGATTTTTGATCAGGAATCGATTCTACTGAGGTCAGTTTATTCAACAGAATAGGCCTATTGCCCTATGGTGTGTCAATATACACACTGACAAATCTATAATGGGCATCAGAACACATGGACTTTGAGCTGCATTTAAAGCCAATAAGCAGCACAATCTAATGCAAAAACACGTCTCCATATTTTTGAAAAGGATATCATATGGGGAAAAAGAGACATGCAAAACCATTTTTAAAAAATGTAACCTTTATTTAACTAGGCAAGTCAGTTAAGAACAAATTCTTATTTACAATGACGGCCAACACCAGCCAAACCCGGACAACTGTGCGCCACCCTATGGGACTCCCATTTCTGGCCAGTTGTGATACAGCCTGGATTAGAACCAGGGTGTCTGTAGTGACCCTTCAAGCATTGAGATGCAGTGCCTTAGACCGCTGCGCCACTTGTTTGGTTCCTTGATGCTCACAGGCCTAGGACTATTAGTACATAAAATAATGATCAGTGGCAATTTAGATATTTGCCTGAAGGCATACCCCTTGGAAAAGAAAACCAGTAAAAACAAAAGGTATTATTACAAAACCCAGTCAAAACAAAGATCAGTATTGCATCTTGTAATCAAGACACCTGTTTCCAGAGAAACCAGACGAGAGAAGTGAGATGCAGACCACATTGTGCTTCGGCATTTACTGATAGTTCAGACTGTCAGAAAATAGGCCCTTTATTTAAATACCTGTTCGAGCAACACCGGTAATCGGTTGGGAGCGCTGTTCCAAAGTGACACCGTACAGCTCGATTTCGTACTCGGTGCCGCCGGTGAGTCCCGTTAAAACCTTGGTTCGCTCGTCACCAAGGACGTTGACTTCTTGTGGATGCGCAAACTTTGTGGAGTCCTTAATTTTGATCACAAATCTATCAAACATGTCTTCATCCGCGGTCCAGGCCAGGCGGAAACTGTCTGAAGTGATGTCCGAGACAAACATGTGCTCCACTTCTGGCTCAGCCTCTGGTTGGAAAGAGAATTCAATTCGACGTATTTGTCGAGAAACATTCACCCAATTACTAGAAAACAAATTTGACGACGGCGACTGTCGGCGACTAGATGGAAAAGGTGAGATAGTAGGACTCCTAGTTTTTGGTTAAATTCTCATGAACTTGCTACCACCACTCTGACATGCTTTCAAATCGTCAAGGTGCTTTGCATTCCTTTGTTATTTTATTGAGAAATAGACACGTTCATGGTTGTGGAGACATTTATTGACGTCAATTAGCAAGTCAACATCCACAATTACTATTCTCCGTGATTGTTGCATCAAGCCAAGGATTTGGCCAAAACAATCCATCCACACCGCATGCATCCTCAATGCCAGCCCTGCATTCAGTGCATTCAAAGGTAAATAAAAAAACGAGTGGTTAGGTCAACTGACATTTCATGCTGAAAATGCCATGTTGATTTGTCTGTGTTTTCCTACTTATAGGCTAGGCCTACTATCCAATCAATGGTCCATAACCATCCTCAAACATTTTCAACTGGAAATAAAGACTGTTTTTTTAAATGCCTTATCAGTCTAATATTTACAGGTGAAACTTAGATATTGCTTGATTAGCCTACCTCAAACAATTCTTAGTGACAGTGATATGTGTCCACTGAAAATGGCATCCTTTACACCGTAACGTTCACAGTGTCACATTATGAGAAATCTGAGGGGAAAACACAGTTTAAAATATGAAAACATATTTTCATATTTTGGAGAGAGGAAAAAGCAGAGCACCAGACACTTCTTCGCTGTAACAATTAAGCTTCAAACTGAAAACACAGGCAAGACCTCCATGATGCTTCAAACATGAAGAGGATGAAGAAAATATTAACAGTAATCAGATTGTTCTGGAAAAGTAAGTGAGATGTTGGAGGAGGTAGTAGGGTTGTGTGTTGAGGCTTCCCCACCAAAGTAAAGCATTGATGGCATTAATATTTCATCCTTTCTTAGAAGATTAGTGGAAAGGCCTACTAGTTTTTTGTGATACAGTAAAAGTACAAGTTGGGAATCCATCACCCCTTGAGTAAGTAAAGTAAACCTGTGTTTTCACTTCGACTGAATAGTGACCAATCCCTCAAGCAGTCCCAAGTGACACCTCACTGTGATGGAGAAGCCTCATTGTACAGGGCCGAATCCGAACTCCAAGTTACTTGTGTGCATCTTAGAATTTCAGCCTACAGTGTGTGTAGTATGGCCAGAGGCATCATGCACCTTAATTGTTGAGGGGGCAGGCTGATGACCGAATTCAATGTATTTCAATGAATTGTGAGAAAAATCATCTATATCTTGTATACCTTTTATCCTACAAATTGATCAAATTGGTAAGGGGCTCATGCCCCCTCATTTTCAACAGCCATGACGCCTCTGTGGGTGGTACCTGTCACAGCCACTGTGGTCAGTGGGCGGGAGACCAGCCCAGTACTGGATACCCCAGTCAGCCTGACCTCATAGCCTATGCCAGTGATCAGGCCCCAGATGTCCAAGAAGCTCTGGTTGCCAGGGACAGTGAACTCCTGAGGTTCCAGTAGCCAGCCTGAGTCTGACACCACTATGTGAAAGTGGCCGAAGCCAACAGTAGAGGGAGCCCCTTCCTGTTGTTGAGGATGATGCGCCCTCCAGGACACGCGGAAGCCGAATGGGGTGATCTCCGAAATGGTCAAGTTTTCCACTTTGGGTAATGATGCTGGAGGGAGCGGGAGTTTTTTGGGGTGAGGGGGGATTAGGGTCGGGTAGAGGAGGGGTAAGACGTGGTGAGAATACATATGGTAGTTGATGTGTGCAATGATTGCAAAAGTACTTGTAGTCTTTGGCGCAGTTGGCCCTATGACTTGTAGAGCCCCAATTCAATTAGGAGAATCTAGTCATGCACATAGCCTAAAGATTTATATCATGTTTATAAATGGGTGACAAACTCCTAATTAAAAACGGTGGACATGTCAGGTAGATACAAGGGGGTGTTGAAACACTAAAGTGAATATTGTATCCATCACACCTCTAAGTAATGTTCACTTGAACACTATTCAAAACCTGCAAATTTGTCCCGCTTAAACCTGGGTGGGCCCCTGGAGAGGTCATGTGTAATTCTTTGGCTACTGGGACACACACTTCCGCCCTGTCAGTGTTTCAAAATAAGTGGTAAGATTTGAGTAAATTACATAGTACCTGTGACGGCATGGGCTAAAACGGAAGGGGTGCGGCGCCCATGAGAAATACCGTACAGTTCAATGTCATAGTCAGTGGCGTCCACTAGGCCAGTGACTGTAATGTTACGGACCTCGCCAGACGGCGTGAACTCCAGTGTATCAAACAGCTGTTCAGGGTCACCGACCCGGATGACAAAGCCATCAAAGTGACCAGCCACTGTGCCCCAGGACAGGGTGAAGTTATCGGGGCTAGATTCAGACACAGCTATTGGGCCCAACTGTGGGACTGCCTCTGGACAAAAGAGAACAGTGATTTTGAATTAGGGGAGATGAGGAGTGTGATATAAAAATTAGACGTTATCTGTTTGACAGTCTAGGACTATGGTTGGAACTATAAAGTTATGATTATTTTCATAGTCGGGGTTTGACTACTCATGAGCTAGTTAAGAGTAATAGCTTTTGAATTCGTAATTATAATATGGAGTATGACTATGACATATGGAGAAAAAAATACATGCGATGCAATACCTGTGGTGACTACAGCGAATAGGGGCTGTGTATTCTGTCCAGCGGAGCTGGCGTACAGTTTGATGTCGTAGGTTGTACTCCCTTTGAGGCCAGTCATAACTGTGGCGCGAGCCGCTCCAGGCAGGGTGCGGCCCATGGCCTGCGAGGGCAAAGCAGACTCTCTGACTTCTACTATAAAGTTATCAAAAGCCTTCTCCCCCGTCCTCCATGACAGTGAAAGTCTGTCTGAGGTAACGTTAGAAACAACTAGCCTGGACAAGTCAGGGTCTGCAGCTACAAAGGAGAGAAAAGTCAGCATTCATTCATTTTTTTAAGGGTGGCACACTGTTACTATCCTTTTTTCCTCTCAATAAACTGTTTTCCATTTAATCCAGTGTCAAAAACTTCAAGTGACCCAGATTATAATGAAGTCAATGGGTAGTCACTAAAAATGTGTATTTTATATAATAATTATGTGTGCTCAAGAAAAATGATCAGAAAAGCATTGCAAACTTCGATATGGAGCAAAGTGATAATGTGCTCGTTCTGGCTTTAGAAATAAATAAAACAAACAAAATAGAAATACCTGTTGATGCAATAATACTGACAGCATGGGTTCGTGATCCCTTGACAATCCCAGTGAGGTAGGCTATATAGTCAGTGCTGGGCTTTAGCCCTGTGATGTCATAAGACATTGCATTCTGGGATATGTTATATTCCTTTGGCTCCTTCAGCCAATCTGAATCAATAATCTCCAGGACATAACCGTCAAACTCTCCCTCAGTGCCATTCCAGGAGATGGAGAAACTCTCTGACGTTAAATTAGATACATACAGATTGCCAACCACTGGCTCGCTCACTAAAGGAAGAAACAGTTATTGGATTTTGAAATAAGCTAAATGTTAAAAGCAATATGCCTATCGCCTATGAAATCACTCGTTTGGCTGCTACATATTCAATTATCTGTCTAAGAGGATGATAATAGATTGTAGATTATTTTGTTTATCAAAGATTTTATGAGAATAATAAGTGCAATTTCACATGGCACTCACCTCACACCTGCCTTTCTCGATAGTCTTTGAATATAATGAAAAATGAATGACATGCACATTTTAATTCTGACAATACAACGGCAAGCTTTTGGGGATGTGGTGAAGACTAAAGAAAGGTAAAAATATACTGCTCAAAAAAATAAAGGGAACACTTAAATAAAACATCCTAGATCTGAATGAAAGAAATAATCTTATTAAATACTTTTTTCTTTACATAGTTGAATGTGCTGACAACAAAATCACACAAAAATAATCATTTGAAATCCAATTTATCAACCCATGGAGGTCTGGATTTGGAGTCACACTCAAAATTAAAGTGGAAAACCACACTACAGGCTGACCCAACTTTGATGTAATGTCCTTAAAACAAGTCAAAATGAGGCTCAGTAGTGTGTGTGGCCTCCACGTGCCTGTATGACCTCCCTACAACGCCTGGTCATGCTCCTGATGAGGTGGCAGATGGTCTCCTCAGGGATCTCCTCCCAGACCTGGACTAAAGCATCCGCCAACTCCTGGACAGTCTGTGGTGCAATGTGGCGTTGGTGGATGGAGCGAGACATGATGTCCCAGATGTGCTCAATTGGATTCAGGTCTGGGGAATGGGTGGGCCAGTCCATAGCATCAATGCCTTCCTCTTGCAGGAACTGCTGACACACTCCAGCCACATGAGGTCTAGCATTGTCTTGCATTAGGAGGAACCCAGGGCCAACCGCACCAGCATATGGTCTCACAAGGGGTCTGAGGATCTCATCTCGGTACCTAATAGCAGTCAGGCTACCTCTGGTGAGCACATGGAGGGCTGTGCGGCCCCCCAAAGAAATGCCACCCTACACCATGACTGACCCACCGCCAAACTGGTCATGCTGGAGGATGTTGCAGGCAGCAGAACGTTCTCCACGGCGTCTCCAGACTCTGTCACGTCTGTCACGTGCTCAGTGTGAACCTGCTTTCATCTGTGAAGAGCACAGGCCGCCAGTGGCGAATTTGCCAATCTTGGTGTTCTCTGGCAAATGCCAAACGTCCTGCACGGTGTTGGGCTGTAAGCACAACCCCCACCTGTGGATGTCGGGCCCTCATACCACCCTCATGGAGTCTGTTTCTGACTGTTTGAGCAAACACATGCACATTTTTGGCCTGCTGGAGGTCATTTTGCAGGGCTCTGGCAGTGCTTCTCCTGCTCCTCCTTGCACAAAGGCGGAGGTAGCGGTCCTGCTGCTGGGTTGTTGCCCTCCTATGGCCTCCTCCACGTCTCCTGATGTACTGGCCTGTCTCTTGATAGCACCTCCATGCTCTGGACACTACGCTGACAGACACAGCAAACCTTCTTGCCACAGCTCGCATTGATGTGCCATCCTGGATGAGCTGCACTACCTGAGACACTTGGGTGGGTTGTAGACTCCGTCTCATGCTACCACTAGAGTGAAAGCACCGCCAGCATTCAAAACTCACCAAAACATCAGCCAGGAAGCATAGGAACTGAGAAGTGGTCTGTGGTCCCCACCTGCAGAACCACTCCTTTATTGGGGGTGTCTTGCTAATTGCCTATAATTTCCACCTGTTGTCTATTCCATTTGCACAACAGCATGTGAAATGTATTGTCAATCAGTGTTGCTTCCTAAGTGAACAGTTTGATTTCACAGAAGTGTGATTGACTTGGAGTTACATTGTGTTGTTTAAGTGTTCCCTTTATTTTTTTGAGCAGTGTGTATTGCAGTGTAACACATCAGAACTGATCATAATGTGTCACATGAATAATAATAGCATTTGTGCCTTATAAAGTGTAAGTGATGTCATCATTATTCCAATTTAAGCCAGGTCAGGACTAGCTCTTATTCTAAAAATAGATGTGCATGTTTTGTTTAGTGTTTGTTCAGACAAGACAGAGTAAGACACTGACATAGACACAAACAGGGAAAGTGACAGATAGCCAAAGTGCCGGAGAGAGAAAGAAAGTCAACAGGACAGGGTATCCATGAAAATAAAAGGTGGCTTCAGATTAGCTAGACTTGACAAGTACGCTTTTTGACAAAAGTGTACGGTTGAATTTAGTGTCAAAATGTGACTTAAGGCAGAGGTCTCCAACTCCGGTGCTGGAGAGCTACTGGGTGTGCAATATGTTTTGTTCCAGCCCAGCACTAACTCACCTGTTTCAAATAGTAAACAATTGTAACCTGTAGTTAGTGCTGGGCTGGAACAAAAGCATGGATACTCAATAGCTCTGCAGGACAGGAGTTGGAGAACGCTGGACTAGAAGACAGTGGACATGTTGTTGGTGAGATAGTACATTGCCAAACCCAAGCAGGAGAGCCATTCACCTATGATGTTAATAACATGGATGGGTGATGATGTTAAAGACACTCCATGCCCTTGGAAGAGTTTGTTGACAAGGGAAAGGGAAAACTCTTACGTGCAGGGAGACATTCACAAACAAGTTCAAATCATGCACACACACTGCATTGAGTAGGACAATAAGTTGCCGTTTTTGTTGCACTATAGTTGGAATTAACAATGTTTCACAAATATAATATCTAAAAGAGGAGTTAATGTTGTTACAGCACACACACAGTACATAGTATTCATTGTCACAGGAGGTTGGTGGCACCTGAATTGGGGAGAAACAGGCTCATGGTAATGACTGGAGCGGTATCAAATACATCAAACATATGGTTTCCAGGTGTTTGATGCCATTTCATTTGCTCCTTTCCAGCCAGCTGTTCTCCCCTCAGCAGCCTCCACTGTTCATTGTATACTATTAGGCCTACATTTCCAGTCTCTCTCATACTGAAACCAATACATAGACCTCTAATGTCACTCAGCCGTTCTGGCCACTCAGTTAAAGCATGACTCCAACAGGCAAACAAGCTATAGGTTAATTACTCAGTTTGTGAGGATGGGGGGGTGGGGGGGTGATGGAATGATGACGAATGGACACTGTTTAATGTGGATGGGAGGGAGGAGGTGTTGTTTGGTTTTCTTTTGCAATCATTGCAGCACATCAAAACTCACCACGATGCATGTAATGGCAGGGGGGAGGGCTTCATGCACTCAGGCCATGGGATGGAATGTGAGGAGGGGGTGAGACAGGGTGAGGTTGGTCACTTGCGGGCAGCTTGCTTGTTTCAGTTATAGGGTAAGGGTTTGTGTGGGTGATGCCCAGCACCCTGCCCTGTGGTGAAAGACGGACACAGTGGCTGGAGGGTAAGAATGACACATGGCATGGTGTTGTTAGAATGAAACATTGTCATTTGTAAAAAAGGCTAAATTGAAGGGTTACGTCAGTGATCTTGCTTGCTACGTGCAGTGCTGTGGATGCTTGAATGTGAATGGAAACAGGCAGGTTTGTGTGTAAGCTGTTCCCCACAGATCCCAACTGGAATAGAGAGAAATTGCTCAAAAGGCACAGTGAAGAAAAAGTAAGAAAGAGAGGGATAAGGACAGAACCTTGGGGGACACCTCCATTCGTAGGTACCTGTAGTGACTTCAGTATACACCGGCTCCTGGAAGGAGCCCTGGTGGAGCCCGTACAGGCCAATCCTATACAAAGTGTTAGGACTCAGGCCAGAAATGCCCAGGTTTAAGGCATCAGCCGACAGGGTGAGGTTCTCACTCTCTGGACCTCCCTCTAAGTTTGTCACCTCAATGACAAAGCTCTCAAACTCCCCGTCCTCGGGAGTCCAGTGCACATTGAAGCTGTCCCATGTCACGTCAGAGACTGTGAGGTTGGTCACCACAGGCCTCAGCTCCTCTAGCAGACAAACAGATCATAGTACAGTCAATAAAATATGCACTATATGAAATATATCATAAATCGATATTTCACATCATATTATGTTTTATATCCCATAATCAGGGATCATCGACTAGATTCAGCCATAGACCGATTTCTTTCTTGAGCGGATGGTTAGGGGGCCGTAACTTAATTACAAATAATTTATATACTGCAAATTGACCGCAAGAAGCCCAAACAAATTTCAAACCTTGCTTACGTTTGTATACGATCACATGTATCTCTTTATTATGCGTGGGAATACTTTGGAATAGATTTCCAAAATTGAAATCACTTGGAGTTGATTTGCTGGAGTTTTTACAGTCTTTTATGTCCAACAATAAAAAATAAAATGCAACAACAAATAAAATCACTCGCGGGCCGCAAGTTAGGGAACCCTGCTTTATATATTCCATATATTTCACATCAACTATACAATGTATTGCAGGGATTAAACTGTGATGTGTTTCAGCAGCACTTTCTTAGTCAGTTATGATTACACAGAACACATGAATACAAAGACAGATGGATGAATGGGAGGATGTATGAAATAAATAAGGATAGGATGGAGAGAGGGATGGAGAGAAAGATGACCGATGGTTATGGATGTCTATGGCAAAGAATCACTGCTTCATGTACCTGTATTGGCAAAAGCATGAAGAGGCAGAGACTGCTCCCCCTCCACCTTCCCATATAACGAAACCTCATAACGTGTCCCAGGGGACAAGCCTTCTATAAGGGTCTTCCTGGCACTTCCTGGTACCGTAGTCACATGAGCTTGTGCCATCCCTGACAGAGCATTCACCTCCACCAAAAAGCTATCAAAGGCTTCATCTGGGGCTGACCAGGCTAGCCTCACGCTAGTGGGGCTCACGTCTGTGACATTGAGGTCCCCTAGCGTCTCCAGGCTGGAGCCCTCTGGTTCAGGTTCAGCCCCAGAGGGGATGTCCCCCGTGGGGTACAGAGATGTAGACGTAGGCCCCTCTGTGATCAGAGGAGCCAGGGGAAGGACTGTTGGATGAACAGCTCCTGTGTCAGGAGACTGTGTCGTCTGAGCACTTTTGACACTCAGAGCGACTACATCAGTAGAGGTAGACTTGGGTGCTAAATGAAAGTACATTCAAAAGTATTAAATGTGTAACCTGTAACCTCTAAAGGAGCAGAAGAAAAACAAAAAGAGTGGTTAACCTGTGGGAAGAAGATCTGGTTAGAATAAATAACTGGTGGAGTAAAAGATTAACATAAATACCCACAAAAGCATAATGATTGATTACAGTAACAAAAGGTATATTGTCTTTTGTCAAACTTTCTCCTATTGAGGTTTGGAAGGAAATAATTCTGCATTCATCATTCATCACCATTTTCTCTCTATGGTGCTGTGCAGGTTTTCTTGTTGTCAGGGACCATAAACTTCCACATGCATCGGAGACGTACATTTACACTGAGCAGCTCATGCATTAATGGCCCCTGAACGAGGGCCATTAATTTTTGAAGGTTCCGAATAGTCCACCGTAGTGACAGTACCCAGTACACTTCAAATGGATGAAGAAGCCATGCACTGCCAAAGTTATCCTACAACTTTGTTTATGTTCCAATATCCATATTAGGTCACCACTAGTGTACTATGCAAGTATAGATATTGGAACAGAACCCTGGTCGAACACTTTAGAGTTTGATTCATGTCTTGTTGTTTCAAGATGCATAATATGCTATTTTTACTGTGTCCTTTGCAAGCAATACTGTAAACATTTCAGGATGAAAATGCAATGTGGATGGGATCGCAAGCAATGACAGTGAAGTGGATGGGTTTGTTGGCACAGACATACAGAGAGCAAATTGGTTGCTTTTAAAAACTCCAATGAAGGAGGAAATTGGTGTGCAAATGTAGTCAAATTGACTTTTCTGGATGTCATGCTGATCTGCAGGGAAACAGTGGAGACATTGTAACCTCTCTGAATAGCCATTCCAAGGAATACACAGATTTTCTTAATGCTTTATCTCTTCAGCTAGAAGGTATCAACTTTCTGATAACAAACCTATTTGGGGGGGGATTCCCCAAGATGATTTTACACAACCAATAGATAGTATTGTTGCTGACATAAAGTAACAAATTATGCCCTGCAAATGACAGCATTTACAGTCCCAGTATCCATTGCTATATTTGCTATAACCAATTTAAGTAATGTCCTTCATCTGAATTTCTCTGGAATAGAGAAGGCATGGATTCCTCTTCATAGTTTGAAAGCAACACTTTTCGTTTTAGGACTGCCGCCCTCAGCATGCAAGAAGTGACTTGATGGAATGAAGCCAAATGGCCATTTTGTAAAGACGGTATTATCTCAAACCTCTAATATCATGCCATGCGTACTGATCCACTGCAGTTGAAAATCACAATACCATCATGCAAAACATGAAAGGTTTGGTTTTGAATTTCTCAACTCTTTTGTTCAAATCCTGACTTTGCTATCCAGGTAGAATTAAAATGAGCAACATTCAACAACAAAGGGATATCTATTGTACTGAAGGCATGCAGCCCAAAAGTAAAGCATATACCTGTAACTGTGACTGCTTCAAACGGAGAGGATCTTTGGCTATTGCTTACTCCGTAAAGCTTTACTCGATATTCTGTTGATTCCCTCAGGCCTTGAAATCTAGAACCTTTGGCATCTCCATGGAGATGGACCTCTTTTACATCCCATAATCCCAGAGTGTCTCTACATTCTAAAATATAACTATCATAGACAACATGTGTTTTTGGTTGCCACGAAAGTTCAAATCCTTCGGACGTTACAACTGAGACAGTCAGCTCTCCCAGCTTATCCTCGAGCTCAAGCCCCATCCCTGAGATCTGTAGGTCTGGGTCAGAGGAGTCTAACGACACAAAACTAATGATATTGTCCTCCGAGCCTATGGGAGTGGTAAGCTCAGGGACCGGGTTGGCTATGTAAAATGTGAAAGAGGCTACAAGAGAAACACAAAGGCACAAATTCAGATAAGGGAGACATTTAGAGATTGTGTGTCTTTCTGCACTGTTACTGTTGGCCTCAGTGTTGTCTATTTTTGTCCCACTAATAAAGTAAGTTACAGCCTACAACTACCGGACCCTTGCCCTTAGTAATTCCACATTCTTCTGTCAAGTATTAGTATATGAGGAAATAATTGTGTTGTGTTGTGTTGTGAAATATGTTTGGATTGGTAAAGCTGTTACAGATGTCTTTATCTCTTAGGATTATAAAATGCAATTCAAAACTGTTAGCAGTACAATACGTTTAGCACTTGCTGAATGTTTCCCACAAGAGACTATGTTTTTTACCCAGACCTGAAACCAAATCTATGACTTCAAATTGGCAAAATATTATTGTATACTGGAAAAAAGCTATTTGCAGAGAGCAGAACTGAAGCGACTTTCTTAACGGATCAACCACACATATGTGTGCCTTGCAATACGAGGGTGGAGTCAGTTGTGAAGATTCTGTTTCAACCCTCACCTGTAGATGCGGACAGGGTGGCAGGTGTGCTCTTCTTTGAGCCCCTCTCAGCAACCAGGGTGATGGTGTACATCATGCCGGGGGTCAGGTTGTTTAGATTGTAGGAGGTGGCTGTTCCAGGGACCTCCACCTCCTCCCTCCGGCCATCCTTGGAGGTGTACACCAGCCTGTAGACGGGGATCTTGGCTCGGGGTCTCTTCCACACCAGGGTCATGCTGGTCTCTGTGGACTCGCTCACTTCCAAGTCCTTGGGCCCATCAAGGTCTGTGGAGGAAAGTGGTAAAGCTTTCAATCAGTGATGATCAAGCATTTGTTAAAATTCATAGGGTAGTGAAAGTACAAACATAATTTTTCTGTTTTAACAATGGATAGTATAGTGCTTTCATATTTCATTCTGTTCTATGATAGTTCTGAGGTTTGAAGATTGTTTCCCAAACCACTTAGAAACATCAGAACCTCATAAAGCACCTATGTTTGCCTCATATGGTTGCCTGAATAATCTGTTGCATTGAAAGTTATATATATATCTACGACTGCAGAGTGTCTGTGGTCACTTATGGTGGTGGATATTTGGACTGCTGTTGAACAGTGGCTATCCTATGAAAACGTGTCAACGTATGCTCTCACTGGTTGCTGCGTTTGTGGTGGCAGGCAGGCTCTCCCTCTCGTTCTTCATGGCGGTCACACCAATACCGTACTCTGTACCCGGCTTCAATCCTGTAATGGAGAAGAACAGAGATGAATTTGAGTACCTGATTAGCTTCAGTCCTGCAATCGAGCAGAACCGAGAAGGATTTGAGTACCTGATTGAATTGGCATCAAGAGTAACAAAGTCATAGCGAATCCTATCTTGGGAAAAGCCCTTATACCTTCTACTGACATAATTGCATGTTGGGATTTGGTCATGGTTGACCCTCACCAGTGATAGTTGCCTGAGTGTTGTCTCCTGACCCACGGGGGAACACCTCTTCGCCATGGGAACCCCCAGAGATAGGGCTGTACTTCACCCTGTAGCTGTCTGCCCGGCTGTTTCTCCACTCCAGTGTGACGCTGTTGTCTGTCTGGCCCAGTGGCTGCAGGTCCTTGGGAGAGTCCAGGTCTGTAACAATGCAAGAAGAAGAAATGAATACAATAAAGACTGTTGACAGTGAACTCTTGATAAATCCAAGCGTGCATGATGTTATCAGGTACACTTTAAAAAAAATTACTGGACATGGAATTGAACTGGGACTGTATAAATGTAGTGTGCTCAAACACAGTTTGCACTTATCAGGAGTGTATAAAATAAAGCCCCAACCTGTGGTGAATATCTCAGTGACTGGATCGCTGGTGCTGTTTCCCCTCCTGGAGACCAGGGACACCTGGTACTCAGTGTCCGGGCTGAGGCTGTCAATGCTGTACTGTTTGTCTGAAGTGGACAGGTCCACGCTGGTCCTCTCTGTGGGGTCGGAGCTGGGGCCGTAGGACACGGTGACACCATCCACCTGAGCCACGGGATGGAACCAGGTGACCAAGCCCGAGCTGTCTGTCACATCACGCACCTCTACCTGCCTGGGCCCATCAATCCCTGGGGGAAAGGGACACAAGGAATACAATATGTTAAGGATGACTATTGCAGGCTCATTCACCCACCCTCCTCTCCCCTGTAACTATTCCCCAGGTCGTTGCTGTCAATGAGAATGTGTTCTCAGTCAACTTACCTGCTAAAATAAGGATTAAATCAAAATAAATGAAAAGGGTGAAAGTATGTGCTGTTTGTTATGGACAATGATCACATACATAAGTGCTCCCTTTGGGCTAGAGACACAAGGACACAAGGAGTATTGGTTTTACTTTAACTACATTTTAAGACCTGCATAACACTGTTATAATTATGGCATAACAAATGTAATTAACAGTTTGGTTACTCTGACTGTTTGGTATGTGATTTCACTTTCATCTGTGTTCTGACAGGACCTCTGGTAAGTTCCTGTGTTTATTTTCACAGGAGAAGTTTCTCAATGCCATGCTGTGGTGACTTCACCGGGTGATATAGGCCATAGGTTTACACTATAGAAATCACCTACTTCTATCATTCCTCATTCTTGAAAGCTGTGCTGAACTTAAGCCTGTATAAATAAATTATGCACGAGTCAGAAGGAGAAGATATTTATAGGCTCCATCAACAAGGAATTTTTAATGAAATGGCTTTTCCATAGACGAGGAGGTAGCATAGTTCACGCTAGAAACCCATTTGATCTTATTGTATGGACTAACAGTTGGCAGTAAAAGCTAAGGTAAACCCCTGTTAAGAGCTTATGGCAGGGCTCCTTGAAAGATAAAAATACTCTCTATTGTAATATGCAGGCTGGGCTGAAATTCAGCATTGTTCACTTTTGCAAAAAATACTGTTAAATTGAACTGTGTGAAACGACAATGGGGGTTTAGCCACATTTTCCATCTAATCCTCATGCCATGATTGACAGTTAAATTGGTCTGTTCAGTTGTTCCTCTGTCTGCTTGTGTGATTTGTGAGGTGTAAGCATTTTCCTTATCCACCCCATGGGATGTGGGTGGTCGCCAGGATGAGTGGGAGAAGCCTGGTTTAGATTAATTCATGCATGGCATGACAATGTCAGAAGAGTTGGCTTCCCAGTTTGCACATACAGATCTGCATTTGACTAGGGGGAAAAAACATTCCATAAGCTTACTGGTAGTGATGATTTTAGTAGACTGAGGTCCCCTGGTATTGTTCTTGATGACGCCCAGTGAAACCTCGTACTCCTGACCAGGACCTAGCCCTGACTGCTCATACAAGGTCTGGGAGGATGGAAGGGTGGTCAGGGTTTTCCCACTCTCCTCTTTCTGAAAGGACAAAAACATACTGTTTTTAATATAACATTTCTGGATTCATACATGCTACATAGCCTACTTACATATCCAACAGGCTAACGGAGGTAAACCACGTCAAATCGTCCTTTGGATCAACTAAATAAATATTTCACACAGTTAATGTTGAGTTAAACAATAACAATTGCTACAATATTAACATTTTCCATGGTTATTTTAGCAGGTATTTGATTACCTCAGGTAAGAATGCTGCATACAAAGTGAAGTGCTGATCATGGATTACAGGTCCTTACATTTTATGTATGGGGCAATAAAGCCCAAGCGCTGAGGAGAATGGGATTAGCAATAAACACTGCTGAGCATGTCCTGGCTGCTGGAGACCTCCTTGAGGAGTGTTATAACGAGGATACAGCCCTTTGTGAAAATGAACTTGGGAACAATATGAAGGGTATTATGGGTTATGGCTGCCCAGACCTTTGCCATTAGCAGCTGAGCAGAATACGTGCCAGTAACAATAAGCCCCCAGATTTGTGATCTGAGGCAATGCACAGTTATTTTCCACGTACCGGTTCACATCAGCGTCATTCGTTAAAGTGTAAAGTACAGCACGCTTCAGTAGTGTAATAGCAATTTGTGGTTTATTGTGTATGTTTCATTTTTAACCTTGTTATTTTGAGTTGTCTGAATTGAAAACTGAACTGACCCCAACCCTGATTGTTATTGCTACTTCACTGGACATGATAAATAGCCAAGCATTTCAAGATCTCCTCACTAAAAGAGCAAAGCCAGCTTGTGTAAATCTGTCATCTTGTCCGTGCTGTTTAGTGGAATTCTAGGCAAGACCCAGCAGACATCACTTGCAGAGAGATGGATAGATTGCAAAGAGAGATAGACAGACTGACCGTGTTGCGGATGTAGAGCTCCCAGGCATCAAAATGAATGTCCAGCTGATCCCACAGCACCTCTACTGAGGTCTCCCTCACAGATTTAAACTTCAAGCCTTCTGGTTCTGGCAGATCTGGCAGGACAGAGCGAGAGACAATAATATGTTATGCCTGATGACAATAATATGTTATGCCTGATGACAATAATATAATATGTTATGCCTGATGACAATAATATAATATGTTATTCCTGATGACAATAATATGTTATGCCTGATGACAATAATATAATATGTTATGCCTGATGACAATAATATAATATGTTATGCCTGATGACAATAATATGTTATGCCTGATGACAATAATATAATATGTTATGCCTGATGACAATAATATAATATGTTATGCCTGATGACAATAATATAATATGTTATGCCTGATGACAATAATATAATATGTTATACCTGATGACAATAATATGTTATGCCTGATGACAATAATATAATATGTTATGCCTGATGACAATAATATAATATGTTATGCCTGATGACAATAATATAATATGTTATGCCTGATGACAATAATATGTTATGCCTGATGACAATAATATGTTATGCCTGATGACAATAATATGTTATGCCTGATGACAAAATATTGTGCATCGAGACAGTGTGTGGTTTCAAAACTTGTAAAGCATCAGTCAAATCTAGTGGTTGTGTTGGAATCACCTATTCTTAAAAAGAAAGCCTTGTGTAAACATTGTGCTGTGAGATTTTCTCCACTGGACTGAATAGCATTCTGATTACAGTTAATATGCTAATGTTTTTTTACACTTTTTTTCTAAAGTGGATCACATTCCCATGAACCCAGACTGCTCAGAGACCCAAGTTTTCAGATCTTAGGCAAGATGTCTTATTACGCAAGCCTCGTTAAACGGGCATGACCTACATGTGGCCACCCTGGCGCTGATTGGGATGCTCTTTTTGTTGCTGAGGATGGCATAGACGTTGATCAGGTACTCGATGCCAGGCTCCAGCTCGCTGACAGTGGCAGCAGTCTTGTCTCCGCCCACTGTGAACTCCTGATACAGACCCCCAGGACCATTTGGCACATAAGTGATCAGATACTCTGTCACCAGCATCTCATTATTCCAGGTCAGGTCCACTGTTTCAGTGGTGACCTCTGTTACAGTCAGGTCCTTTGGAGGGGAAACTAAAGATAACGAGAAAGAAAGAAAATAGAGGGACAAAAAATAGTGAATATTTTTGTCAGAGTTTTTTACTGTCTCAGACACTAAGTTTCCCATGCCCTCAATATAATAATATATAATATACTGTATATATGCCATTTAGAAGACACTTTTATCCAAAGCCACTCAGCCACTAACAATCCTCTACACAAAGCTAATGCTTTCCCCAGACTCACATCTGGTAGTGGTTTGGACCGCCAAAGATCTTTGAGACAGAAGTACAGACAACTGAAATGCACAGCTTTTGGCATCAGAGGAAATCATAGATGGAAGTTTTAATCCTTTTCGCAAAACCCCTTTGAAATTAATTCAAATTGTATTTGGGGATTTTATTACGTTTTGAGTATAAAACATAATGGAAAAATAAGTAATTGGATTTAATGTGGCATTCAACCAGCACATGGAAATATCAAGCATGCAAAGTTAACAAATGAACTAAACCCAATTATTCCGTTTTTTTTCTCTCAATCAGTGGGTCAGTTGAATGAAACCATTCTTACCTTCTGAGCAGTCTTCTCCGATGTATCCCTCATCACAGAGACATTGTCCATTTACACAGCGGCCTTTGTCCTGGCAGTTGTTGAGGCAGCTCAGCTCTCCGCAGTTGTCTCCCACGTATCCCTCCTCACAAATGCACTTCCCATTAACACAGCGCCCCCTGTTGTTGCAGTTATCAGGGCAGGTGAGTCCAGAGCAGTCGTCACCCGCATAGCTGTCCTGGCAGACACATTTTCCATCCACACAGTATCCCTGGCCCAGGCAGTCATTGGGACAGCGCTTCTCACTGCAGTCTTCCCCTGTGAAGTCCTCATCGCAGACACACTGCCCGTCAACGCAGCGTCCGCGATTCAGGCAGTTGTTGGGGCAGCTCAGCTCGCTGCAGTCCTCACCTGTGAAGCCAGCATAGCAGACACACTGGCCGTCCACACAGTCTCCACGACCGTAGCAGTCCGAGGGGCAGGTCTTAATACTGCAGTCCTCTCCACCAAAGCCTTCATCGCATACACACTGTCCGTTGACACAGCGGCCCTGGTTGAGGCAGTTATTGGGGCAGGAGAGCTCAGAGCAGTCCTCTCCCTGGTAGCCTACGTCGCAGTGGCACTGCCCATTGACACACTGCCCCCTGTTGTGGCAGTTGTTGAGGCAAGCCAGCTGGCTACAGTCTTCTCCTTGGTAGCCAGAATCGCAGATACACATGCCATTGAAGCAGGTACCTCTATCGTTGCAATCACCGGGGCAGGTGAGCTTGGAGCAGTCCTCTCCGGTGTAGCCAGCACTGCAGACACACTGGCCGTCCACACAAAAACCATGACTCATGCAATCGCTGGGGCAGGTTGTCTCCCCACAGTCCTCCCCGGTGAAACCTTCTTCACAGTAGCAGGTTCCATTGACGCAGCGTCCACGGTCATAGCAGTCGTTGGGGCAGATGAGTTCCGAGCAGTCAGAACCCGTCCAGGGCTCTTCACACACACACTCCCCATCTACACACTTTTCATGGCCTAGGCAGTTGTTCAGGCAGTCTGTCTGAGAACAGTCCTCTCCAGTGAAACCCTCGGCACAGATGCAGACCCCGCCAATGCATTGTCCGTTCTCACCACAGTCCACTTTGCAAACCTCAAGCAAACAGTCATTCCCGCCAAAGCCCTCGAAGCAGATGCATTTCCCGTCTACGCATCGACCTTGGTCCTGGCAGTCATTGGGGCATTCAGACTCAGTGCAGTTGGGTCCCTTCCAGCCAGGCTTGCAAATACAGCCACAGGTGTCAGTACTGTAGTTGCCACGGCCATTGCAGTAAGGCTTGGTCCCCACCTCACCTAAAGGAGCAGAGTTAAGTGATTACAACCCTCTGAATGATAATCCTGCCCCTCACCCCCCAATCCACTTCTCTAACAAATGTCATTTAGAAATATTGTAATCAAGTATTATCATCATAGACCAGAGACATTTGAAAACCCAATTATGTCCTGAATAACAATCTTCTAATCAGCACGGAGTATGTCCATGCTTCGATGTTCATTCCATTTTCAAGAGCATTTTTCCCTGTAAAAGAGAAAGCACTACTAAGCCCAACCCCACATTCAATTCCAGTGAAGCTTCCCAGAGGTTGAGTAAAACAGATGTACCTCTGAAGGAAGGGGAGGTGAGGAGGTGACAGTCATCCTAAGCATGCTATAATATACCAGGATTTCTCAACCCTTTGCCCTTCAAAACACCCTAAACTTGTCCCAATTATATGATTTGCAGTATCCTAACTGTTGTGTTGTGTTTTCTAACCATTTATTTACCAGGTAAGTTGAGTGAGAGCACATGATAATTTACAGTAATGACCAGAGGAGAGGAGGGGGTTGAATGAGGCAATCAGAAGCTGGAGGTGATTAGGTTGACATGTATACAGTACTGTACCTGTGACTGGCTGAGCGCTGCAGAAGCCAGAGTCACCAGTAGTGCACTGATCTCTCAGCGTGGACAGCTCTCCCTCCAGCATCTCCAACCTGCTCAGGAGGTCCTTCAAATCCGGGAACCCTTCGGTGCATGCACACGCCTGCTGAGGAATGTTAATGCGGTGGGTGAAAACAATCTGGTTCTGCCCATCCATGGTATGTTCGGTGGTGTGGAGGCCTGATGGCGGAACTGCGTCCTGGGGCTCGAGGCTGGTACTTCCTGGCGCATCCAGGTCCACTGAGCACAAGGAGCTAGCGGGGACGTTGATGTTGTAGACGTGGTTGAAGACCACTGGCTGGTCAGCACTGGGGAGGGTTATGTTGTCTTTGCCCGGGGCTGTCAAAGTCGCCCGTTTATGCCTAAGTATTTTTCTCACCAGCCCAGATTGGCAGAGGCTGAAAAGGAGAGTCAGGAAGAGGCAGCCTAGAATGCTTTTAGTACTCATGTTTGGCTCTCTTAACTGGACTCAGTTTTAGGAATATCGGGACAAAGACTGGCCAAATCTGGAAAACAGTGTAGGGGCCCTGGAAGGTAAACAAAAAACATTAAGTCAAAGATAGCCTCAATAACGCACATGGATAACTACATTTTCACAGGGTCACTCTGGGGAGACGTCCATGACTGTAAAACTTGTAAAGGGAGACAATAACCTGTTCACTCCGTGAACTACAAGATGGTAAAAATAGATCAACAAACAAAGTCAACAAACTTTTTTGTCCAGACTAATGGAGGTTGTTACACTTGAACACCTGCACATTCCAACTGCATTCTGTCTATTATACCCTAGATAACAGCACCAGTAAAACTGACAATGCTAAATTTGGACACTAAAGGCCATAATATTCCAGAGGGACGAAGTTTGAGTTGTAAAGGCATCCAGTGTGTATGTCATTACCCCCTCTAATCAATGGGTTTCACTCAGATGTAAATGAGAAAAGATTAAAGTATTTTCTCCCTCTCTTTATTTACCTATTCTCACAGGATGAACACTGTCTATATAAGTTGTGAGTGATTGACACCTAACCCTTCAGTGTCTTTTCCCGCTGAGGAAAGCAACCACTGACCACGTAGCTCTCACATCTGTAGCCATGAAATGCTTTGAAAGGCTGGTCATGGCTCACATCAACACTATTATCCCAGAAACCCTAGACCCACTCCAATTTGCACACCGCACCAACAGATCCACAGATGATGCAATCTCTATTGCACTCTACAATGCCCTTTCACACCTGGACAAAATGTGTTAATGCTATTCATTGACTACAGCTCAGCGTTCAACACCATAGTGCCCTCAAAGCTCATCACTAAGCAAAGGATCCTGCGACTAAACACCTCCCTCTGCAACTGGATCCTGGACCTTCTGACGGGCCGTGCCCAGGTGGTAAGGGTAGGTAACAACACATCCGCCATGCTGATCCTCAACATGGGGGCCCCTCAGGAGTGCGTGCTCAGCCCCCTCCTGTACTCTCTGTTCCCTCATGACTGCACGGCCAGGCACAACTCCAACACCATCATTAAATTTGCTGATGACACAACAGTGGTAGGGCTGATCACCAACAACGATGAGACAACCTATAGGGAGGAGGTCAGAGACCTGGCAGTGTGGTGCCAGGACAACAACCTCTCCCTCAATGTGAGCAAGACAAAGGAGATGATTGTGGATTACAAAAAAATGAGGACCGAGCACGCCCCCATTCTCATCAACGGGGCTGTAGCTAATCAAATGGCTACCCAGACTATTTGCTACCTAAACCCTAATATACGCATGGGACATCTTTGGAGACTTGTGAAGTGTCAGCTGCATGTTAAACGACTGAGATCAAGCTAACCACAGAACTGACAGTAATTTTAGCTGGTAATTAAGTCATTACATTTTATGTTTGTGCTTTTCTAATAACCAATTTCTGTGTTCATGCAAGTGACTGATTGATATCTGCAATTTGGCAGTACACCCAGAACCTTGTTTTGAGAATGAAATGGATATCTCAGTGTCAAGTTCTCAGCTTGGAGAGAAGAAGCCTCATGAAATATTGGTCGGTTACATTAATGAAGCAAACGTTAATGATGAATTAAGTATGAATAAAGAACAAGCTAAATCATGTAAAAAATAACTGGTCTGTGTAAGCAGTACATAAGAGAACAAGCGGGACTGCCCTGGTGGAGATCACTTCAGACCGGTACTTTATGCATCTAACTTTGACTGTGACCTCTCCAGCTTGCTGACAATAAACAATGATTCACTTAAGATTGACTTCAAGTGTCCCATGTGTAGAATTTCCATGACACACCATTTCCTTGGTTCAACAATTGTATATACAGTCGTGGCCAAAAGATTTGAGAATGACACAAATATGAATTTTCACGAAGTCTGCTGCCTCAGTTTGTATGATGTCAATTTGCATATACTCCAGAATGTTATGAAGAGTGATCAGATGAATTGCAATTAATAGCAAAGTCCCTTTTTGCCTTGCAAATGAACTGAATCCCCCAAAAAACATTTCCACTGCATTTCAGCCCTGCCACAAAAGGACCAGCTGACATCATGTCAGTGATTCTCTCGTTAACACAGGTGTGAGTGTTGACGAGGACAAGGCTGGAGATCACTCTGTCATGCTGATTGAGTTCGAATAACAGACTGGAAGCTTCAAAAGGAGGGTGGTGCTTGGAATCATTGTTCTTCCTCTGTCAATCATGGTTACCTGCAAGGAAACACGTGCCGTCATCATTGCTTTGCACAAAAAGGGCTTCACAGGCAAGGATATTGCTGCCAGTAAGATTGCACCTAAATCAACCATTTATCGTATCATCAAGAACTTCAAGGAGAGCGGTTCAATTGTTGTGAAGAAGGCTTCAGGGCGCCCAAGAAAGGCCAGCAAGCGCCAGGACCATCTCCTAAAGTTGATTCAGCTGCGGGATCGGGGCACCACCAGTACAGAGCTTGCTCAGGAATGGCAGCAGGCAGGTGTGAGTGCATCTGCACGCACAGTGAGGCGAAGTCTTTTGGAGGATGGCCTGGTGTCAAGAAGGGCAGCAAAGAAGCCACTTCAATCCAGGAAAAACATCAGGGACAGACTGATATTCTGCAAAAGGTACAGGGACTGGACTGCTGAGGACTGGGGATAAGTCATTTTCTCTGATGAATCCCCTTTCGGGGACATCCGGACATCCGGAAAAAAGCTTGTCCGGAGAAGACAAGGTGAGCGTTACCATCAGTCCTGTGTCATGCCAACAGTAAAGCATCCTGAGACCATTCATGTGTGGGGTTGCTTCTCAGCCAAGGGAGTGGGCTCACTCACAATTTTGCCTAAGAACACAGCCATGAATAAAGAATGGTACCAACACATCCTCCGTGAGCAACTTCTCCCAACCCTCCAGGAACCGTTTGGTGACAAACAATGCCTTTTCCAGCATGATGGAGCACCTTGCCATAAGGCAAAGTGATAACTAAATGGCTCGGGGAACAAAACATCGATATTTTGGGTCCATGGCCAGGAAACTCCCCAGACCTAAATCCCATTGAGAACTTGTGATCAATCTTCAAGAGGCGGGTGGTGTCACGGGCAGATAAATCACTGAAGGATGAGTCAGGCGCAGGAGACTGAGTTCCGCTTGAGCAAAACGTATTTAATACTGCCAAGGGGCAAAATCCACATATAAGGCAGGGTGCACAAAAGTCAAATGACGAGTGGCAGCTCCACTCTAAAAGTCAGACGGGGCGCAGCCCGGCAACCCTAAAGCCTAAACGAATACGTAGTAAAAGCAACTACGTTAAATCAATACAACCCCTACCACACGTAACATAGAACAATCCTGCACGAATCCTAACTAAACACAGACATGACTAACAGACACTGAAACATAGATCGGTGGCAGCTAGTAGGCCGGCGACGACGACCACCGAGCACCGCCCGACCGGGGAGGTGCGCCACCTTCTGTGGACGTTGTGACAGGTGGACAGACAAAAACCCACAAATTCTGACAAACTCCAAGCATTGATTATGCAAGAATGGGCTGCCATCAGTCAGGATGTGGCCCAGAAGTTAATTGACAGCATGCCAGGGCGGATTGCAGACGTCTTGAAAAATACGCGTCAACACTGCAAATATTGACTCTTTGCATCAACTTCATGTAATTGACAATAAAAGCCTTTGGCACTTATGAAATGCTTGTAATTATACTTCAATATTCTATAGTAACATCTGACAAAAATTTCTAAAGACACTGAAGCAGCAAACTTTGAAAATTTAGATTTGTGTCATTCTCAAAACTTTTGGCCACGACTGTACACTACCGTTCAAAAATTTGGGGTCACCTAGAAATGTCCAAATTGATCAGAAATACAGTGTAGACATTGTTAATGTTGTAAATGACTATTGTAGCTGGAAACGGCTGATTTGTTATGGAATATCTACATAGGCGTACAGAGGCCCATTATCAGCAACCATCACTCTTGTGTTCCAATGGCACGTTGTGTTAGCTAATCCAAGTTTATCATTTTAAAAGGCTAATTGATCATTGACCATTTTGCAATTATGTTAGCACAGCTGGAAACTGTTGTTCTGCTTAAAAAAGCAATAAAACTGGCCTTCTATAGACTGATTGAGTATCTGGAGCTTTAGCATTTGTGGGTTCGATTACAGGCTCAAATTGGAAAGAAATAAAGAACTTCTTCTGAAACTCGTCAGTCTATTCTTGTTCAGAGAAATGAAGGCCATTCCTTGCGAGAAAATGCCAAGAAACTGAAGATCTCATACAATGCTGTGTACTACTCCCTTCACAGAACAGCGCAAACTGGCTCTAACCAGAATAGAAAGAGGAGGATTTATTTAACTCCACAATGTACATGTTGGTCTTACCAGCTGTTTCATGCATTAAACTGAGAATGCATACCCACACACATAGGGCCAGATCCTACCTTGAGAAATGAATATGTAAACTGAACTGCATTAATAATGCCTTAGGAAGATGGCCAAAGACTGCAAGAAGTGGAGATCTTCTGATCCTTTGTTGCTGGTTTATGCACCAGCTGTCATGATGGATATGAGTGGTGCATTTGGAGCAACAGTTTGAGTTACTTGTACATATCTTATGTTAGGATTCAGCCAATAGTCGATATTCCCACCGGCCACTGCATATCACTCTGATGACTTCATATGCTAGACACTGTAGTCCTGTAATTTGTGGAAGACGGATTGGAAGAAACGTCAAACTGTTCTTCTCCCTCAGCGTGGGAAAACAGTGAGGGATGACTGAGTTTCCAAAGGTTGGGTGTGGGTGTGAGGGGAGACACTACTGTAGCAAGACCCTGGTTGATCCACTGAAGGTATGCCAAACCACAGGTCTGGTAGGATTGATCATGCCCAGCCCTATTTCCTAGTTCACAATAGACTGCAAATTCAGCAGTTGACACAGAGAGTTACTCTCCCCCACTGATTTCCACTTGAACATAATAAACAGTACTTGACTACAGGTTATGTTACAGCCCACATGCTTTCACGACATGCCTGATCTAAGACAGTTTAATGTTGTATGTAATATAACAAGCCCCCAGATGAGGCAAAAGAAGCCTGACTGATCAATCAATATTATTGATAACAGTTACATGTAGAATAACAGTGACATGTAGTGGAATAACAGTTACATGTAGTGGAATAACAGTTATATGTAGTGGAATAACAGTTACATGTAGTGGAGTTACTTTTAGTCATTTCCATATTAATTCAACATTTACCAATCATTTTTTTGGCAACATCCATATATATGTCATTTTCATTCATGTTATAATATATTAACATTAAGATTCATATGTAAACAGAGCTTATCAAAAAATGGATCTACAAGCACAAAGAGAAAAAAAGGGGTGGAAAAAAAGAAAGAGAACCCTCAGAATGAAACTAAGAAGTTTTGTGAATCTAATATATCTTATTGCTTAAATGTATGCATAAATAATACCTTATCGATGCCCAGTCTTGGTCATGATATGGTTTCAAACAGGTTTTAAAATAATTGAAAGGAAAACATATACATTTTCTGCATATCCCATCAGTGATATGTATCACAGTAGACTCTGCAAAGTTGACAGCTCAAACGGCAAGGGAACGAGGGTTCACGCAGAGTGGAAAGGTGGCACGCCAGACCTGTAGAGATGAGCCAACCCATGTCAGCTCACTATAGACTCTGTCAGCTCTTTGCAGAAAGACCATTCCAGAACATCTATTTTGCTACTCTCTGGTTCCAGTGGAAATAATGTTATAGCAGGCCCATGGCTCAGTCGGTAGTAGACCTGTGATGGCAATTCCAGCGCTCCTTTTCCATTCCCACCCTATCTGCCTCTCAAATTCCTTCCTTCCACTGTCTTACAATGTCATGAGTTAGCCATTTCTCCCCACCCAGTAATTGGAGGACTCATTGTTTGGGTGATGTTATAGTGGATGCCCTGTATACTGTTTTAGCATAGTGTTTAGTATACACATATCACAAATTGACCCCATAAGTTACAAGTCCTATTTACCACATTTGTAGGTAAATGCTTCACCAACGACCTCTGTGTCACATCTGCTCCTGCCACGCCCTCTAGTGCTCATCCAGTGTCTCCTTGACCTGCCGCCACAACCCCAGTGCTCTCTCCCTCTCTCTCTGTGTGTGTGTGAGATTGTGTGGGCGGAGACAGGTGTGCTGGAGTCAGAGCAGATCCCCACCAGCTGCAACCTGTTCCATAATCAAGACCTCTACAAATACTCAGTCCTGCCACATCCACACTGCCAGATTGTAATCGCTGCCCAGTCAGTCCATGTTTCTAGCCGTTTGTTCCTGTTGTGGCTGTTTTCCCTTGCCTGACGCTGTTTTCCTCTCCGCTACAGTTCTGCCAGCTCTGACTCTGGTCCCTGTCTCCAGTTAGACTTCTCGTCGGTCCTGCTACTCTGTCCTGGATTCCCCACTCTACGCTCAATAAATACCTTGGTTACCTCATCCCAGTCTCCTCACCAGTTCCGTTCCACGTGACACTCTGCATCAATATGGAGTCTGTATTTGTCAGTTTCTAACTCAAACATGCAGTTAATCTGTTATAGGCTGATTACAAGGACCCCATTATTCCCTGGAAGCAAGGATACACTATAGAAACTTGTAGTGTATTTGAGGTTTAAAAAAGTTTAATTTCCACTTAGAAATGTTAGATTTTCCCTTACGAAAAATGGATCAACCCCTATAAAAATGTCTTAATTATAATCTACATAATTCACATTTCCTGTTTTAGCAAACTGGCTCAAATTAAGATCCTACACCAGTATTGTTGGATCTAAGACTCTTGATTTACGGCCTCTGTGGATGATGAGTGGACCACATGTACGTACTTTTCTTAGTTAGCAATACCCAGAAATTCCAGGGTTTAGCAACTGACAGATTTTAGATTAAATGTTTGATGGGATGTAACCTAAATTTCTTGCTTTTCTTGAAAGGGTTAGAAGTTTGTGCTGGCTGACCTCTTCCCTAGTGAGGGTAATATTGGTGGAAGGGGTAGTATACAGCAAATATGAGATGTATATATTTTTTTACACCACCTTAGTGTGTCTGTCACCCACCTTGCATTAAACTAACACTTTTCAAAGTGTTGATAAACGAACACCCCAAGAGTGTAGGGTCCCTAACACCATGGGTGTTGAAAATTCAGACTTAAATTAATGCTTTATTAGAGCTGCTGCTGTAACACTTTCTCAGTGTTAGGGAAACAACACCTGTGGTGTTACAGTGTTGTTTTAGCGCTGTAGGGTGTAAAGCCTTATTTGCATATTTATTTCCGAGGGTGCCTTTCGAGTGAATTTTAGATGTACCTGTACCACCCATGACTGTGTTTGCTAGTGGTTGTGAAATAGTTAATTAATGGTTACACAGAGCATCTGCACTGACCCTGTCTTGTACTGACTCTATGCATACTCACATGACTATACAGTACACACTACACATACACACACACACCCACACACATTACACTGACACTCTCGCACAAAACCCACACACGTCCACTTACACTACATACGCACACACACACGCATGTTGAAAACACATACACAAACACACACATTTCATGATTAAATCTACCGCCTTTGCATTTGGAGTATGTGACAAATAAAATCTGATTTATATCATTCCTATTGGAATCGAGGCAGAGTTAGGATATCCAACAATTGGATATTTTACTCACCCGCAATCTGCAGATAGAATGACTGTCAAGGTCGGGGAGATTGATAAACGAGACTACCTAAACGTCTAAATGGGAACAACCATCTCAATAACAGGTGAAATAAGTCCAACCACTTACAGATTGGATTAGTTTAGAAACATTTGTTATATATCTTTGTGTAGTATAAGAAAAATGAATCAATCAATGTGCATGCAGAAACATATATATATTTAACAAACTCATCTAAAAAGCAACCTGCAACAAAACATGCTGGGAAATATGGCAATGATACCCCTCCCATATAATTTTAACTCAGAGTTACCGGTAATTAACTCAATTCAGTTGAGTAACAACAACACCATCTGGTGTTGATTCCACTGTGATTCAAATAACACTTCATTTATTCACCGCAGGTGGCATCAATTTCAATCCCACTGATGTTAACCCCACTAGAATCAACACTCAGATATAACACAACACATTTTACCTCAACACCGAGATACTAACATCCGCAAATTTGCTGTGTAATGATGAAACGGGGAAGTCCAAATTATGGGATTTCATTCATTCATGAGTTGTATCAAAAGTGTATGGTTTTGCTGTTGGTGTATGAAATTGAGAGCAGCAGGGAGGTTTTCCCTATCTTTAGTCCTAATCTCTTGTAGATTATGGGAGGATGAGTTAAAAAAGCAGTAAAGTTTTGATAGGGACATCTGTGTGTGTGTGTGTGTGTGTGTGTGTGTGTGTGTGTGTGTGTGTGTGTGTGTGTGTGTGTGTGTGTGTGTGTGTGTGTGTGTGTGTGTGTGTGTGTGTGTGTGTGTGTTTTGGGTTGGAAGTGTCTGTAGAGATAAAGATGTAACAGATTCCATTTCTATCTGCTAGGAAAGAATCTCAGTGGAAGGTTTGAAGTTAACTGCAAGAGATGGTCAGAAATATTGATGATATTCACAGCTACTAAAAAACCCAGAATAAACTATAATTATTAGTTTGAGTTATATATTTTGGACACCCTGCGATTTCAGGGACACATAATTCAGATTCAGAATGGGGTTGGTCAAGGACATCCCCTTCACCATGGGACTTAGGGAGACGTTTGTTAGAAAGAAAAAATAAATAAATATCAGTGTTTTCTTTAAAACAGAATTACTGGAGCCTTATAACTCTTCCCCCATCCTGGCGTGGAACTGTGAACTTTCCCACATGGAAAACAGGGATGAGGAATGTTGGCCCTAGATCCGGGACATCTGTTTTGCCTAGTCCAAGACCAAGGCATTAATGCACGAGTCATACTGTATGTCCAGACTGGCAGCCTTTATGCTCAGACATTTTAGCAATTAGCTAAATTCCCCCTGAAGCTTAAGACAAGCTTTCCTGCAGGTCCAGGGTTACTTATATCACAGGTGTATCACCTTCCTGAGAAATGGCCAGCCTGGCTTCTCGATTCAGAGCATTATGGTCGGTCCCATATTTACATTTACATTTTTTGTCATTTAGCAGACGCTCTTATCTAGAGCGACTTACAGTAGTGAATGCATACGTTTCATACATTTTTTTTCTTTTTCCGTACTGGTCCCCAATGGGAATCGAACCCACAACCCTGGCATTGCAAACACCATGCGCTAGGTGTGGAGAGAAATGAAAACTGTTAAAACCCCCTAAGGTCGATTCCCGCACCCACGCGGAAATGTAATTAGTATAATTTAAAAATACCCATGAAAATCTGTCAGTTTAAGCTCTGTTGTCTCAATCCACAGCATCCACCTACAGTATGTAACACTTTCACAGTGAAAGGTGACATAGCTAGAGCAGTGTTTGTCAGACCATGAGACGTACCAAAAATCAGACCTCTTACAAAATCGTCTGCAGCCTACAAACTATTATGACCCCTCTACGGAAAGATGAGACTCCTTTTTTGCTCTACGACCCCCACAAGCGTCTTGGAATTCGTCTGAAGTCTGAACAGTTTGGGCTACACACTAATATGACCCCTCTGTGGAAAGGTGAGACTCATGAACACGTACATGCCAGTTGTTTTGCTCTCACAAGACTCCTCTGAAGGTCATCAGTACCAGTTGAAAAAATGAATGAAAGTATATATGGAGACTATTTAGTGCCAAAATAAAGGGTTAAATACATGTAAAAAATATATATAATAATAAAAATGTTTCGTGATCTTTCGTATATCCCTTAGATATAGGAAATACACTTTAGAACAAACTTCCTTTAGATTTGTTTTGTTCCATGTAGTTAATCTGTTATTCAATGCGTTTGTATTGGGCTAGTGTGTGTGTGTGTGTGTGTGTGTGTGTGTGTGTGTGTGTGTGTGTGTGTGTGTGTGTGTGTGTGTGTGTGTGTGTGTGTGTGCCCCTCCTCGGCATAGACAGGGCTTAGACTTTCGGGGGATATTATTAATTAAATATATAATTCTACCGAAAACTGCACTATATATTTTTTTATTCATTAATATGCTGTTGAGTTTCTTTGTCTCAGACTGTAAATAATATTTTGTTGAGCAAATTAAACCAAATGTGTAGTCTTGCAGCACAATCCCTTTACAAACAAAGACATAGTCCTGTAGGCACTGTAACCATGGTTAGTCTTTTGTATCTCTAACTCAACAATTCATTGATTCCATTGGAAGCTGAGAGAGCAAAGTTCTCTTCACCACTATCACTCATCACTACCACCTACACACAGACACAGTGAGTAGGATTTGGTGTCTATGGAGTCGTCAGTTCTCGCTCTGTAATTCATAACACCATATCCATGGGAACGGTTGGAGTGAAGCACGGCAAGGTGTACCTCTTATGGAAAACAGTCTCGAAACTCTTGTCTCGGAGGCGTTAACAGCATGTCAGAACTTCTCGGTCTGTTCCAGACACAGCCGTCGATCATGCACATCTGCTTGTTTGCTCATTTCGTTTTTTCCTTGGGATTTTTTATTTTCCGTTAATGGGAACAGGAAGGGCTGATTGACCCAGCTGCTGGAACAGCTGGGGAACCTTTCCACTTAGTGGGTGAGAGTGTAGTGAGTGCAATACCTGAGGTCCTGAGGTGACTTGTTGGTTCACACAAACACATACATACACAAATTCACACACACACACATGCACAGACACATGTTATCATGCAGTTGCATGCACACACACAGATCTCTCCCTCATGTGAACCATAACCCATACACACACACACAAACACCTCATTTTCATTAGACCGCATCCCTCCGTCTGAATTCAGATGAAGGTAGTTATTTCTAAATGGTTGTGCCTGGTTTTGCTGTTGTAAAAAATAATTGAGATGCCAATAAGTAGTAGTAAACTCTGCCTCGCCCTGAGTTTGAGATGTGGCATGCATTGCAGGGTCATGTTTCCGATCTGATCTGTATTGTCACATTACGTTCTCAGCGCCTGCTGCACAATGCAATAGAAAGTCTTCACTCCACCTCTGAATTGTATCAATTACCATTATCCACAAGATAATGCTACAAACAAGTGACAAAATAATATAGAAGCTCGACAGTAATTGACAATAATTAGGATGTCATTGAATAATCACATTGCCTCATATGTTTTGTTTAAGTAGCGTGTGGGTTTTTAAGCTTGGCAGGATATCGCAGCAGATTTAATACTGCTTCATTGGCAGATCCCCAAGAAAGTGAGAGCAGTGAATAAAAAAGCGGAACATTTTCACAGGCCGTATGGAGCCATCTGCACCCCAAGTCCCACACGCAACTTGTTACACACCCCGTCTAGACGCCCCAGCAGATTTATAGTGAAAGGCCCTGATATCAAAGTCTGTATGCGCTCCTTGACACAGATCCTGCATATGTAGGCAATAACCCGTGCCCCATACATGGCCACGTGTATTCTAATATGATCAAATAAAATCAAGAAGTCCATCATCAGTCGATCAATCCACATGAGTATTGCAGTCATGTTTTTCCATACAGTGATGTCATTATTTTATTCAATAGGATGTGGATCAAAGGTCCTGGGTTAGTTCTCTGGTAAAGCTACAGCAGATTAAGAGTAGAGAAGGGTCAGATTAATTCAAAATGGGTTTACATTTCTATCTGATCAGTAAAGATAACTAGAGAGAAACTGCATGTTTGAGGCGTCACACTCTCTACTGAGTGGAGGTCAAAATGACAGGGAAATACCTTCTCCAAAAGAAGGACAGGCCCTGAGGCAAAGGCCTCAAGGGGGCCACTATACCACCAGTCTCCCCCCTCCCCCCTGCACACTTGCACGCCCATGACAGAGGCCTGTCCAGCCACACATCCCCCACACCAACAGAGGCCTGTCTGTTAAGCAGCCCCATAGCAGAGGACCCATAAAGCATCTGCCCCCTCCACCTCATGACCCTGACTGGGGCCAAGTAGTAACTAACAGATGTCCCATTCAAATGCTCTACGTGTATGAGGTGACCTCTTCTTTCTGATCTTTGAGTTTTGGGGGAAGTGTGACTCCACAGATAACCGTTTTTCTCAATGCTTGGTCATGTTACATGGTATTTGGGTTTTTGTGTTAAAGGTTGACAGCAATGATGATTTAAATGCACGAAGTACGTAACTTTATTTTACTTATAGTAAGATTACTTTAGAATACTGCTGACAACAGTTACTGTGTAAGTTGTCTCGCGTTCCGATACCTCCAAAATCACGTTGTTTTCACGCCTCCCTTGGAGGTCTGGAGAATTGTGTATTGGATAAGAGGTTTGAATGGTCTGCTGGCTCCCAGCAGCAATATTTTAATTGGATGTTACATTTCAAGAACCCTCCCCCTACACACTCAATGAAGGGGGTGGTACATTTTATGCTCTACACTGTTTTCCGACCAGGTAGGACACATTTTGTAGAAAGTTGTTCTTTACGCTAGCTAGTTTGCAACATTGGCAATAAAAACACATGGCATGCCCCCCATAACTCTCTCCCTCTCCGTGTGTGTGTGTGTGTGTGTGTGTGTGTGTGGGTGGGTGGAGACAGGTGAGCTGGAGTCAGAGCAGATCCCCACCAGCTGCAACCTGTTCCATAATCAAGACCTCTACAAATACTCAGTCCTGCCACTTCCACACTGCCAGATTGTAATCGCTGCCCAGTCAGTCCATGTTTCTAGCCGTTTGTTCCTGTTGTGGCTGTTTTCCCTTGCCTGACGCTGTTTTCCTCTCCGCTACAGTTCTGCCAGCTCTGACTCTGGTCTCTGACTCTGGTCCCTGTCTCCAGTCCGACTTCTTGTCAGTCCTGCTACTCTGTCCTGGATTCCCCACTCTACGCTCCCTTGGATTCCCCTCCGGACCTGCTTACCCTGTCCCCACACCTCTTGCTCCAGCCTCAGCCTCCGCACCTGGTTTCCAGCAACCCACCCGAGCTTCCCCTGGCCTGCACTCAATCTTCCCCCCATGTTTCAATAAATACCTTGGCTACCTCATCCCAGTCTCCTCATCTGAGTCTGCTCTTGGGTTCACCTGTTCCGCTCCATGTGACATAATGCCTGGGGAATGGAACTAAGGAGGTGACATAAATATGGGAGGTAATCAGTGATGGAGAGATGGAGTCCGGGTGGGCCTAATGATGAAGTGCAGGTGTGGATGATGATGAATGCCAGGTGCGCGTAATGATGAATGCCAGGACCGGTGGTTAGTAAACTGGCGACATTGAACGCCGGAGGGGAGGAGCGGGAGTAGACGTGACAGTTGGACCTTTTCTTAAAATGTCACTCCTTTAAATTAACACAAAGGCCACACTTTAGCTTTAACATGACAATTTTGTCATTGAACCAGTATTATTTAGTCCTGTATTATGACAACTAATGCATATTTTCTTGTTTTTATCCCATTTCCTATAAAAGGGGAAGGCACAGGGGAAGGAGGCTGCTTTTCGGAAGTGGTGTGGAATGGTTGGCGAGCTGCGGTCACTCCTACCAGTTCCAGTTCCTGTATTGAAGTGGTGTGGAATGGTTGGCGAGCTGCGGTCACTCCTACCAGTTCCAGTTCCTGTATTGAAGTGGTGTGGAACGGTTGGCAAGCTGCGGTCACTCCTACCAGTTCCAGTTTCTGTATTGAAATCATAATGAAGCACCTGGGCATGCAGCAATGTGTTGCGGTGGTGAAAAGTCCTGACAGGGACAACATCCGACTGGCAGTGAAGAAGGTGTCTTCATGGTTACTCACAGAGTTGGACCCCAAGGACTGTCATATTCTGTAAGAGAATTTAAGACTGTACTTTGCTGTACAATGTTTTTCACCAGTTCCTTGGGGAGAAATCTGTGCATTCAGCAGGAGCAGAGGACACACTGGGAAACAGGCTTTTGGACATGTACCCCTCAGAGACACCCGAGCACATAAAACTGCACATTATCGCAGCCTTGAAAGATGAGTAATCTAATCTCAGAGTTGTGATGGCTACTTCAGCACTGGAAATGGGGATAGACTTTAAGGGTGTCCATCTTGTAGTCAACTATGGACCACCTCAAGACTTTGAGTCCTACATACAGCCATATGGAAAAGCGGGTAGGGACGGCACAAGCTAACATTCACTTATCCTATACCATGGAAGACAGCTTGTTGCAGTTTCAGATAAGATGAGACAGTATGTGTCAAACAGTACCAGCTGCAGGCAGGTGAAACTGTTACAGCTCCTTGACGATAAGGTCACAAAACCAATGTCGCCCAAACATGACTGCTGTCACAATTGTGTTATCTCATCCAACTGCAAGGGTGTATGTGAGGGCAATATATGTCCTTTGGAGAGGCGTGCAGGACAACAATTACAACCAAGCAGTGGCAATTTTAGCATGTAAATCTTGGTGGGGCCAAAAAAAAGAAAAGTGGGATGCATGCCAGCAATGCCGCTACACAACACAACACTAAACAATACATTAATTGCTCTATCGTGGTGACAAACGGTGCCTACAAACTGTTAGGGCCTACATAAAGCTGTCCCAACAGCAGAGTCCCAACAGCATCCCAACATCTTACCACTGCTACACCTGGCTATCAGCGGAGCCTTGTCTGGCAGCGAAACAGTTAATTCAGCCTTATTTACTGCCTTTTAAAAAAACATAGCTGATATGGCTGACTTGTTTAAACAAATGTGGTTTCTAATGACAATTGAGATGTACAAACTATGGCATAAGGGGACGACAAGTGGATAAGAGGCAATCCGACGGACGTAGTCAATATATCTATTTCTTTAGCACTTTTGAAATGTACGGCGACTAACATAGGCCGCTCGTCGTCCCCTTATGCCATAGTTTGTACAAATATCAGGTATGTTTTTTTTAAAGGCAGTAAATGAGGCTGAATGAACTGTTTTGCTGCCAGACAAGGCTCCAATGATAGCCAGGTGTAGCAGTGGTAAGGTGTTGGGACTGCTGTTGGGACTGTGCTGTTGGGACAGCTTTATGTAGGCCCTAATAGTTTGTTGGAACCGTTTGTCACTGTTATATTGCAATTAATGTATTGTTTAGTGTTGTGTAGTTGCTTTGCTGGCATGCATCTAAGAAAATGTTGGGGAGTTTGCCCTACCAAAATTGACATGCTAAAATCTCCACTACCAAAGAGCAGACAGTTTGTTCTTCTCACGGTATTCAGTTTGTGGTTCCTGATCCACAACACTAGTTCCTCATAGTCCAATTTGTGCAACAGGTTTATTTTAAGTTCTGTAAGTTTGGGTAGAACCTGCCAGGTGTCAAAGCAAACACCTTCTGATCAAGATGCACACTTACTATGGTTGATGTCTTCAGATCTACTTGAGATTGAGTGCTTTCCAGACTCTGTCTTCAGCTCACAGTCTTTATCAAATGGCTGCATGAGGTCCGTCCGCTCTCCAATGGTCCTACTGACTTTCTGTGTAATGTCAAACTGGACTTGATGTTGATGTTGGATGAGGTCTTTTGTGAGGCGCACATGGTGTTCGAGGTTCTTGCATCTAATACTTTGGTATTGCTCTGGGCCAACATATACCAGTTATTTCCAAAGGACCTCTAAGTATCTGTGACTTTGTACCAGAAGTAGTTGTAACATTGACCTTAAATAAAAGCAAAATACGATTTTAATATCTGGGACTGACGTCATGCATTATGCTACATATTTGCAATGATAAACTTTGTGGATAAACTTTGTGTACTGTATGTGCCACATAAAATGGTCTTTATCAGTTACTTCATTGTCAAGGAAAAGAACTAACTACACTCTTAGAAAAAAGGGTTCCAAATGGGTTCTTCAACTGTCCCCATAGGAGAACCCTTTTGGGTTCCATGTAGAACCCTATGTGAAAAGGGTTCTACATGGAACAAAAAGGGTACTACCTGGAACCAAAAAGGGTTCTTTAAAGAGTTCCCTATGGGGACAGCCGAAGAACCCTTTTAGGTTGTAGATAGCACCGTTTTTTTCTAAGAGTGTATATGTAAATGATTTAGGATACAATTGTCACTATGATCAACTGAAAATATTACAAATGTGAGCGTGTAGGACGTGTGCAACAGTGTTTTTGACCTATATGATACGTCTATGAAGAGTGTAATAATTAATACTGGGTTAATAAACAAACAAACAAAAGTTCACCTGTAGCTGCATGGTCGATTTCACGATCATCCTCACGCACTGTTGCACCTACGACCCTAATCCGGTGAGCACCTCCGCGCAATCAAGGCATTTGATTGGTTTGACGTGTTGTGAGGCATCACTGATTTACACCGGGTTCCCAACACTTTTATAGCTGACTTTGTGCCATGGACTTCCCCAGGCTTCCAGTTTAGAGAAGGTTCTCCACGAGGCTACTGTGTAAGTTACACACAGGCTTAAAGCACTGTCCATCAGGACCACAGAGTGCAAACCTTATGAAAATCAACCACTCACACAGCATGCTGTGAGATTTCAATTAAGCGGAGCAAATGGATTTTGTAATAAATGGACATGCAGTGTGCCTGTTTTATCTCATGACTCACACTGGAAAAGGCTGCATCAACGGCTGCTGCTCCTGCTGTGTAATCTCCTTAATAGAAAACTCATATAAAACAAGACCATAATTGTGTCGCCCACGGACAAACGATTATTCATCAGACTGCAAAGACTTCCAGAAACCTGGGGGGGACACTTCCTGAATAACCCAATAACCCACACACACACATTTCTGCATGTCTCACACACAGACATGCACACACACACCACTGCACCTTTCACAGACATAAGAATACGCATATACACAGACACACACACACACACACTTTCCTCTTTTCTAAAGCACACTGTCCAGTCAGTTCACTGATCTACAGTCTGGCAAAATTGGAAAAATATTTTTGGCTCTATGCCCTTTAGCCCCAGGTGACCAAAGAGGTGGATGGCTCCTCCACATGTTCTATCACTCATCAGTCATTCAACCACAGCTAATGCTCTCCTTGCTCTGTCTGTCTCCCAATCCTCCATCTCTATCACACAGACCCAGCCTTGGGTCAAACTGGTAAACCCAAAAGTTTCAGCATGCATGAAGTATGTTAATATCGTTCCCTATTAACCATAATTGGTTCCCTTTAGCGACTCAGCAAAGCTGAGCAATGAGAGCCATCTGTCGCTAAATAAAGAACGAAGCCTGGCAGAGGGAGAACAATGAAGCAACAGTTGTTGGATAAGTTTTATGACAGTGTTGTTTTCTTATTGAGTTCATCCTGCTTCTTGCCCATTTATTTCAAATGTACATTGGCTTCAAAGAACTCATGAATTAATTTGGTATGATAAACTCATTATTCCACATTCTCTTTCATATTTCATAAACACTTTATTCAATTACCTGGATGTCAAATTGAATTAGACAATTGAATTGAGTATGCTTTGAAGGGTTTGACCTTAATAACCAAAAAAGTTTACAAAAAAATAAAAATCTAATCTCCAAAATGATCAGGGACAACTAAACAATAAATGTAAGTGTTTGATCACGTCATCAATAATCTCAATTGACTGTCAAGAAGACTGAAAAAATCTCAACAGTTCCCATTTCTAAATATGGACACAGTAATCAATTATCTAAATAACAGCAACAACTCATTCAAAGATCCAAGATCAGTTTCATCCAGGTAAAAAAGAAATGAATCTCTCATTCTTACCTTTAGCAGACCAGACCGTTTAGAGCTACGCCACCAGAGCCTTCAGCACCAGCTCACACAAATTGCCTCGTTGGAACCCAGCACATTCAATAAAGGGGAATGAAAGGATGTCCACTTTCAAGACTGTTCCGGAACCTCTCTCCTTGTGTTCAACCTGATGGCACTTCTGTTTCCGAAAAGCCCCTCTGCCACTGATCGCTCAGGCGCCTGCTCTCCTCAACTAGACCCTACAGAGGATCCGGGCTAGAGAGAGAGTGGGAAAGAAAGAGAGAGGAGGATAAAAGGCCTTTTAAACTGAGAGAGAAGCATTCTGGTCAGACCCCCATTCCACAACTACAGCCCTTAAATAGCTGTCACTTTCCCTCCCTCCTCTCATTTCTCTGTCCCTCCCGCCCTCTTTCTTACTGTTGGAGTTAGCTGGGCTGCTGCATTGAAGTGGTATGTTGTTGTTCTTACTGGCAACCGGTGGTGGAAAAAGTACCCAATATTCATACTTGTGTAAAAGTAAAGTTATGTTAATAGAAAATGACTCAAGTAGAAGTGAAAGTCACCCAGTAAAATACTACTTAAGTAAAAGTATAAAATTATTTGGTTTTAAATATACTTAAGTATCAAAAGTAAATGTAATTGCTAAAATATAGTTAAGTATCAAAAGTACACTCCAACACTCAGACATAATTTACAAACAAAGAATTTTTGTTTAGTGAGTCTGCCAGATGAGATGCGGAAGGGATGACCAGGGATTTTGTCTTGATAGGTGTGTGAATTGGACCAGTTTCGTGTCCTGCTAAGCATTCATAATATAAGGAGTACCCTTGGGCATCAGGGAAAATGTATGGAGTAAAAATTACATTCTTTTCTTTAGGAATGTAGTGGAGTAAAAGTAAAAGTAGTCAAAAATATAAATAGATAAGTACAGATACCCAAAAAACTACTTAAGTAGTACTTTAAAGAATTTTTACTTAAGTACTTTACACGACTGCTGGCAACTCATAACAAAGAGTGAAAGAGAGGGAGAGAGTGACTGTATGTGAGAGAGAAAATTAGAGTGAGCAAGACAGAGGATGGAAAAAAATAGGGAGAACAGTCACAGTAAAGCAGTAGAGTGGAACTCCTGAATGAGCCAAGTTAATCCAAATTCAACCTGGTATCAAACACATAAGGGACTAAAAGAATCAGCTCTCACGTGTCTGATGAATATCAAAGACACAAAGCAACACATCTATGATGGACTTCCATTCAATAGGTTGAGACTCCCGTAGAGAGTCCCTACACATGACCCACCAACTGCCCCAAAGCAGGGCATTCAATGGCGCCATGTCAACTGGTGCCAGCCTCCCTGCCATCCCTCACTCTCCTTATCTCCCTACACAGACAAATGCTTAGACACAAAGACAGACAGAGGGAAAGAGAGACCGAGCGAGGGGGAGACACACCCACATGCATGCACATGTATTCACACACCCACTGATAATACACACACAGCTCATCTTCTCCATACACAACCTCTGTTACACAGTAAAAGTAAAAGGGACTTTCATCAAAGTTGCATGTAGCTTACTAGATAAGAGTTAATGAACTTCAAAGTTGAAATAATGCAGAAATACTGCAGGATGGCTGATACCTGACAACATTTCAGTATTTGGGAATATTGAGTTACATTTTCATTCAAGACAACTGTATATGACTCATTCCATTTATGCACGTCCCAAATAATGACAAAAGCATATGGTGAGTAGCTGCCACTTATAAAACAACCCAAATCTATCAGAGGACAAAATGATGGGGGATTTTCTCCCCTCATCAGCTCTAGTCCTGACCGATGTGTTTTATCTCTGACAGCGATACACTTTCATTTGTTTAACAGATGCTGAAAAAGGCAGGAAACAGACACATTTTTTGCCATTGTGTCGAAGCATCGGGGAATGGGGAATAAGCAGATTTTATGGGAACATGAGTGGTGTTTTGTGTCGGTGATTTGAGCTGTAAAATACAACCCTGCAAACCCCATATACTGTAATAGTCCACATTCGATGGACACAGTTAGCAGGCATGTAAATGCTGATGAGATCACATGCCATAAGGACAGTATAGTATTTTAACTGTAGACTTAGCCTTAGGGGGGTCGCCTTTGTTCATTTATACCATATGTTTATGAATCCCTCAGAAGGGAGGCAGAAGGGAAAAGGAGGATGAAATACTTTTACTCTTGCATTGAGTGGACACCTCTCATCATTATCCACTCTTATAGGTCTATACTGTAATTATAATTTAGGCTATTTTCTGCTCTTGTACAGTAATGCTGAATGTACAATGATTAACTTTTTTTATATGGTTAAAAACAGCTGTCTCAAATTGACATGCTTGTTGATAGAGGGTTCCAAACAAATGCTACCCTTGGTTCTGGTCTCTGCCACCTGTTTGTAATCGCTTCACTGGTCTCAATTACGCAATTACAGCTCAACTGAGCGCATATCACCTAAACAGACTAACTGTGCTCTGTGTGGAAGCCAAGCCAAGCGCAAATGCCCCATTGATTTCCAAGAGGAGCCAAATTCAACACTTTGTTTTATATTGTACACTTCCTCTCCATCATTAATATAACATAGCTGGGAGTGGAACACATCCCTGGAGATATCATTTCTGTTTCTTGTCGAAAATATATTTTCTAACTGATTTATTTTCCCCTCAGTTTCCCTCAGGTTCATCTGATGATCGTATTACCTCAAAAGATTGCGATTCAGTTCTTTAATCTACACCTTGTAGGTCGTAAATGCTGTTGTAATTGATTATGACATAGCCTGAACAAATACTTGGCCCCTCAACCTGCTAATGATAACTGACTGATGCACAGACAGAAAAAAAACACATCTTCATAGGTCTTTAATATCCATTGTCATAAACTTGGATTCTCTATTTAGATATTATACAGTTTATGCCATTTAGCACACGCTTTTATCCAAAACGACTTAGTCATGCGTGCATACATTTTACATACTGGTGGTCCCAGGAATTGAACCCAAGACGGTGGCACTGCAAGTGTCATGCTCTACCAACTGAGATACAAGGGACTATATGAAGACAGGTTGACGTTATTTCCATAGACACAGACCGAAGCTTACATCCAGTCAAGCTTCAAACCCCTGTCTGGTTCCAAATCTAATAAAACTGAGCCATTTACACCTGGGTGGCATTAACACATTTTCCATAACCATGTATGGGTGAGAGGTATGGAAAGAGATATATATATATATATATATACTCATTGAAATAAGTCAGTTCTCAGTGAACTCATACTGTACCTATAGAGTTCAATTTCAAATTGAGGCATTACAAAGAACATCTTATCAAGTAGACATGCATCGGTTCTTGTGATTTATGTACAATTCAAATGATCCCAAACGCACCACTATGTTTTGCACAACTTCCTTCACACTGTAGAGGGCACCACAATAGAGAGGGGTCATCAATCATCTTTAACACCTATCCAACTCCTACCATCCACATAAGGAATAGGCCATAGGAGTAATGTTGTAGCAATCAAGATTTCCAACATGTCACTTCCTGCTCATCACAAACAGTTACCCTAGTTCGTGCAGTCTGGTGACAAATGTAAACATTTACACACACACTCGTGCTCACTGTTTTTATCTTAACCCTAAAACATATACATAAAGCATTCATGTACTGTAAACACACACTATAACATTAGCCTTTTTAAGTGCTACCATTTACTCAGACTTCTCTCTCAAAAATAAAAGTATTTCAAGTCTTTGGGGATGACTTCATCCTTAGTCATTTAATGGAGCTTTCATAAACACACTGTCACTATGTAAGCACAAACAGAGTTAAATCAGACACATTGCTTCTCTCTGCTCCCAACGACCCTCTTCTCTGGAAGTGGATTGTGTATCTAAACACAATCACAACAATGGAAACGGAAGCTTAACCCAAGACCACAGAGGACGCGGACACATTTAATCTTAGTTTTGCTCAATACCAACTGTAGAAAAACACAGGGACATGGGGCTCATGATGTTCTTTTCCTTTGTGTCTATTCGGGATTTGGCTAGCATTCCAGAAGAGGTGATCATTTGACATTGGGCCGTTATAAATATTTACATATCATAAACAAACACTAATGAATGGCTTGTGAAGTCACATAAATGATATCTCCCTTGGCTGCCTGAGCAAAATGAGGAGACAGTCTGTTGGAGCGCCCTAGAGGGGGGGACAGTCCCTGTAGACATGGGATGTTTATTTGGTGGTGAGGTGCGAGGGTTACCCTGTTGTCTCTTTTTACTGAACGGAGGTGAATGCTTCACATGTGTTTTTACTGAACGGAGGTGAATGCTTCACATGTGTTTTTACTGAACGGAGGTGAATGCTTCACATGTGTTTTTACTGAACGGAGGTGAATGCTTCACATGTGTTTGACACCTATGCCGTGACCTCTCTGAAGGTTAGCGTGTCTTGTTTGTAAGTAAGCCACCTCCAACTTGCAAGTCATCACTATAGGTAATGTAACCAAAAGGTTGACTTCACAACAGTCAGGACCCTCGTAGTATGTCACCAAGCACTTGATAAGTTGATGTGTAAGTGTTGGGCTAAAACAAAAATGTGCACACTGTGGGGGTCCCTCAAAAATGGATTTAGAAACACATGATGTATATAAAGTAAAGGTGTGATACAAGGGCCTACTGTAGGACAAAAGGTTGAAACAGGCTAGTGCCCAGACACATTCACTAGCTAAATCTGCCAAACGGATGTTAAGACTGTAATAAAAAAAAGCAATAGTCTCTTTAAAACAACACAGGTGTTCTTGTGTCTGAGTCATAAGTAAACCTTACAGATACAGTACATCCTGCTGAAGTCAAACATGGATGTCCATTCAAGATGCGGGGCCTAACAACTCCCTGTCACAGTCAAAAGGAGGCTTGAGCTGGATTAGCGGGTAGATCATGGTATTAGAGAGGACAAGGGAGTTAGGAGAGGGATGTACACCTTCAGGTATTTGGTTATGGTTTACATTAAATTGCACAGATACAGCGGGAAGAAAAAGTTTGTGAACACTTTAGAATTACCTGGATTACTGCATAAATTGGTCATAAAATGTTATCTGATCTTCATCTAAGCCACAACAATAGACAAACACAGTCTGCTTAAACTAATAACACACAAACAATTATAATTTTTCATGTCTTTAGTGAACACACCGTGTAAAAATTCACAGTGCAGGTTGGAAAAAGTATGTGAATACTTGAATTTAATAACTGGTTGACCCTCCTTTGGCAGCAATAACCTCAACCAAATGTTTTCTGTAGTTGTGGATCAGACCTGCACAACAGTCAGGAGGAATATTGGACCATTCCTCTTTACAAAACTGTTTCAGGTCCACAATATTCTTAGGATGTCTGGTGTGAACCGGTTTCTTGAGGTCATGCCACAGCATCTCAATCGGGTTGAGGTAAGGACTGACTGGGCAACTCCAGAAGACGTATTTTCTTCTGTTCAATCCATTCTGTTGTTGATTTACTTCTGTCTTTATTTATTTATTTGATTTAACCTGTATTAAACTAGGCAAGTCAGTTAAGAACAAATTCTTATTTACAATGACGGCCTACCAAAACGCAAAAGACCTGCGGGGACGGGCTGGGATTAAAAATAAATAACATATAAATATAGGACAAAACACACATCACAAGAAGAGACAACACAACCCTACATAAAGAGAGACCTAAGTGTCATGTCCTGACCAGTAAAGGGGGTTATTTGTTATTGTAGTTTGGTCAGGGCGTGGCAGGGGGTGTTTGTTTTATGTGTTTCGGGATTTTTGGTTTATGTTCTATGTTAGTATATTTCTATGTTTGTTCTAGTGTGTCTATTTCTATGTTTAAGTTTCTTGGGTTGACCTTCAATTGGAGGCAGCTGTTCCTCGTTGCCTCTAATTGAAGGTCCTATTTAGTAGGGGTGTTTTTCCATGGGTTTTGTGGGTAGTTGTCTCCGTGTATTGTCAGTGAACCTTACAGGACTGTTTTTCGTCATTTGTTTAGTATAAGTGTTTTTGTTTTGGTTTTCTTCAATAAAAGAAGATGAGCATACATATACCTGCTGTGTTTTGGTCCACTCAGTACGACGATTATGACACTAAGACAACAACATAGCAAGGCAGCAACACATGACAACACAGCATGGTAGCAACACACCATGACAACAACATGGTAGCAAAACAACATGGTAGCAGCACAAAACATGGTACAAACATTATTGGGCACAGACAACAGCACAAAGGGAAAGAAGGTAGAGACAACAATACATCACGCAAAGCAGCCACAACTGTCAGTAAGAGTGTCCATGATTGAGTCTTTGAATGAAGAGATTGAGATAAAACTGTCCAGTTTGAGTGTTTGTTGCAGCTCGTTCCAGTCGCTAGCTGCAGCGAACTGAAAAGACGAGTGACTCAGGGATGTGTGTGCTTTGGGGACCTTTAAAAGAATGTGACTGGGAGAATGGGTGTTGTATGTGGAGGATGAGGGCTGCAGTAGATATCTCAGATAGGGGGGAGTGAGGCCTAAGAGGGTATTATTAATAAGCATCAACCAGTGGGTCTTGCGACGGGTATACAGAGATGACCAGTTTACAGAGGAGTATAGAGTGCAGTGATGTGTCCTATAAGGAGCATTGGTGGCAAATCTGATGACCGAATGGTAAAGAACATCTAGCCGCTCGAGAGCACCCTTACCTGTTGATCTATAAATGATGTCTCCGTAATCTAGCATGGGTAGGATGGTCACCTGAATCAGGGTTAGTTTGGCAGCTGGGGTGAAAGAGGAGCGATTACAATAGAGGAAACCAAGTCTAGATTTAACTTTAGTCTTCAGCTTTGATATGGGCTGAGAGGACAGTGTACCGTCTAGCCATACTCCCAAGTACTTGTATGAGGTGACTGCCTCAAGCTCTAAACCCTCAGAGGTAGTGATCACACCTGTGGGGAGAGGGGCATTTTCTTACCAAACCATATGATCTTTGTTTGGAGCTGTTCAGAACAAGGTTAAGGGTAGAGAAAGCTTGTTGGAAACTAAGAAAGCTTTGTTGTAGAGCATTTAACACAAAATCTGGGGAGGGGCCAGCTGAGTATTAGACTGTATCATCTGCATATAAATGGATGAGAGAGCTTCCTACTGCATGAGCTATGTTGTTGATGTAAATTAAGAAGAGTGTGGGGCCTAGGATTGAGCCTTGGGGTACTCCCTTGGTGACAGGCAGTGGCTGAGACAGCAGATTTTCTGACTTGATACACTGCACTCTTTGAGAGAGGTAGTTAGCAAACCAGGCCAAAGACCACTCAGAGACACTACTACTCCTTAGCCGGCCCACAAGAATGGAATGGTCTACCGAATCAAAAACTTTGGCCAAGTCAATAAAAATAGCAGCACAACATTGCTTAGAATCAAGGGCAATGGTGACATCATTGAGGACCTTTAAGGTTGCAGTGACACATCCATAACCTGAGCGGAAACCAGATTGCATACCAGAGAGAATACTATAGACATCAAGAAAGACAGTCAGTTGATTATTGACAAGTTTTTCCAACACTTTTGATAAACAGGGCAAAATATAAATAGGCCTATAACAGTTAGGATCAGCTTGATCTCCCCCTTTAAATAAAGGACTAACCATGGCTGCCTTCCAATCAATGGGAACCTCCCTAGAAAGGAGAGACAGGTTAAAAAGGTCGGAGATAGGCTTTGCGATGATAGGAACAGCAATCTTAAAGAAGAAAGGGTCTAAACCATCTGACCCAGATGTTTTTTTGGGATTAAGTTTCAGGAGCTCCTCTAGCACCTCGACTCAGGCTTGCTCATTAAAGTTTTTTAGCAAGCATCTATGACAAATCCGGACAGGTCGTTTCACTGAGCAGACATTATGAACTCAGGCTGTAAAACAGTGATCACTACGGTTATTACAGAAAACACCAGACTGATACCTATCAGGATTATTTGTGAGGATAACATCAAGAAAAGCCGCCTTTTCTGGATGTTTGGAGTCATACCTTGTGGGATTGGTAATAATCTGAGAAAGATTTAGGGAGTCCCATTGCTTTGGGACTTGGTCAGGTGGTTTAAGCATGTCCCACTTTAGGTCACCTAGCAGGACAAATTTAGACTTGGTGTGTCACGATTTCCGCCGAAGTTGGTCCTTCTCCTTGTTCGGGCGGCGTTCGGCGGTCGACGTCACCGACCTTCTAGCCATCGCCGATCCACTTTTCATTTTCCATTAGTTTTGTCTTGTCCTCCATCACACCTGGTTCCAATTCCATCAATTACATGTTGTGTATTTAACCCTCTGTTCCCCCCATGTCCTTGTCCGTAATTGTTTGTTGTAGTGCTTGTGCACGGTATGCTGGTATTTACCGGGTTTTGTGTGACCCATTTATTGTATTGTTCTGTTGACGGTGGTTTATGTTTATTAAACACAACCATTGTAAATCAGTTTTCGCTCTCCTGCGCCTGACTTCTCTGCCGCCAGTACGCATCGCATTACATGGTGTAAGGGGCCAGGACAGAGCTTAGGGCAGGTAGGGTACAGGCCGGTGCTGTTGGAGGACAATAGCACCCAGCAACAGTCAACAAAGAGATATTTGAAAGTTTAATACTTAAAACCAGCAAATCAAATTGTTTGGGGACAGACTTGTTGGAGACAACTGAGCACTGAAGGTGATCCTTGGTAAAGATTGCCACTCCCCCACCTTTGGGAGATTTGTCTTGCCGAAAAAGGTTATAACCAGATAGGTTAACATCAATATTCAAAACACTCTTCCTTAACCACGTCTCAGTAATGACCAACACATCTGCATTGGAGCTGTGAGCCCACACTTTCAATTGATCCAGAGAGAGGGGGGGGGGTACCTGTACCAGACAGGGGGAGACAGGCCAGGGCAGACGGGGAACAGATCGCCAGGTGGAATCCAAGCAGCAGTGCAGCAGGCAACGGGAGTAGGTGTCACCCACTTGGGTGAAGCTTTTATTTATGGAGTCAGATTTCATGTAGAAAATGCCAGTGGACGGTCTTTGAACAGCAGGAGGGGGCTTGAAGACCTCTGGATCTGGGTGGGGTAGCCTGCCATTTGTTGGGCTCAAAGGCTTCGACACCTCTCGCTTCACAAGGTGTGCTAATTGAAGTTGTAACTCTTTGTCCTAGCAAAGGTTGGTAGCCTGAGCGTTCAGTCCTTATTAAGTCAAATATATCATTGTAATTGGCTTTTGAAAGTAGAAAATGTTTTTTTTTAAGTACAAAAATTGCTTCAGACTAAGCATTACTCACTCAGGTCTCTGCTTGTTTGCCAGAGCATTAGATATATAGTTTGGGAATAATAATCCTTGAGAGTAGGAAGCATTCCAAGTAATTCCATCCAAAAATCAGGTAGTAGGTTTGGAGTTTCGATTTGGAGTGAAGGTTATGTTGTTTAGGGTAGCATCCTGTATATATCCCTCCCCAAAAATCTAAGTTTGTCTAACTCAACATCTATCTATTATTAAAAACATGCTGAAAAATGTGGGAGCTCATCTACACATGACCTCCCTCTCTCTCTCTCTCTCTCTCTCTCTCTCTCTCTGTCTTTTGGGTTGTTGTCCTGTTGCATCACCTAACTTCTGTTGAGCTTCAATTGGTGGACAGATAGCGTTACATTCTCTTGCAAAATGTCCTGATAAACTTGGGAATTCATATTTCCGTCGATGATAGCAAGCTGTCCAGGCCCTGAGGCAGCATAGAAGCCCCAAACCATGCTGCTCCCTCCACCATAGTTTACAGTTGGGATTAGGTTTTGATTTTGGTGTTGTTAGGAGTGTGTATCGGAGGCGAAGTCAGGTGCAGGAGTGCAGAGTGTAGTGAACAGGCACACTTTTTATTCCGGTCAAAATGGCAGCACAAAAATAACATAAAAATGCCCAAAACATGGAACATAGACAAAAAGTAATGCGCGTAACAATATCCACAATATCAAAATACACGTAACACAAACAATCCTACACAAAGACATGATGGGGAATAGAGAAATAAATACATATGAATTGATTGGGGAATGAAAACCAGGTGTGCAGGGAACAAGACAAAACAAATGGATACATGAAAAATGGAGCAGCGATGGCTAGAAAGCCGGTGACGTCGACCGCCGAACGCCGTCCGAACAAGGAGAGGAGCCGACTTCGGCGGAAGTCGTGACAGGTGTGCTGTGCCTTTTTTCTCCACACATAGTGTTGTGTGTTCCTTCCAAACAACACAACTTTAGTTTCATCTGTCCACATAATATTTTGCTAGTAGCACTGTGGAGCATCAAGGTGCTCTTTTGAGAACTTCAACTTCTGTAGGTCTTTAACTGACACTCTAGGATTCTTCTTAACCTCATTGAGGATTCTGCGCTGTGTTCTTGCAGTCATGTTTGCAGGACGGCCAATCCTATGGAGTGTAGCAACAGCGCTAAAATTTCTCCATTAACAGACAATTTGTCTTACCGTGGACTGACTTTTAGAGATTCTTCTGTAACCCTTTCCAGCTTTATGCAAGTCAACAATGCTTAATCTTAGGTCTTCTGAGAACTCTTTTGTTCGAGGCATGGTTCACATCAGGCAATGCTTCTTGTGAATAGCAAACTCAAATGTTGTTTTTTATGGGGCAGGGCAGCTCTGACCAAAATCTCCAATCTCGTCTCATTGATTCCACTCCAGGTTAGTTGACTCCTGACTACAATTAGCTTTTGGAGAAGTCATTAGCCTAGGGGTTCAAATACTTTTTCCAACCTACACTGTGAATGTTTAAATGATGTATTCAATAAAGACAATACAAATACAATAATTTGTGGGTTATTAGTTTAAGCACACTGTGCTTGTCTATTGTTGTGACTTAGATGAAGATCAGATCAAATTGTATGTAAAATATATGCAGAAATCCAGGTAATTCCAAAGGGGTCATATACTTTTTCTTGCCACTGTAAGTATTTACAACGGATTTCAAATGCTGATTGTTGTTACATGAAATTACGCAGTAACAACAACACTAGATAATAGTTTAGAAATTTGTCATGGACAATTCTCGGTTAATGCACAGGATATTTACAGTCTGATTACCAAAGTAATAACATAGTAACTATTCAAGATGTATTCAACACATTTTCAACAATATTGTTTTCAATGCAGAAAAACAAATACAAATGTTTGTCCTGTATCTACATTAGCAGGCAGATAAATTTCTCTGGCGACTTCATGTTTCACATAAACACTTGTAATGAAAGAATACTGTTCTCATTGACCTCAAGGACATGGTCAAAGGGTTAACCCAACAGCAGGCAGCCAGAGAAATCCAGATGTTTGAAGTAAAGAGTGTGAAAACAAATACATCTGACCAACGGAGTTCCAGCTCATGACTTTCATCACCAAAACAATACAATTATCAGCAGTGAAAACACAAGGCCTTTGACACGACCTCGGTACCAAGCTGTCATTATCATGCACCATGGGTCATAAGGGGTATTTCCTCTCCTGTCATTGGTCAAATAAGGAGATACCAAAAACGGTATGACTTGATGTAAAACACTGCATCATAAAAGATTCATTAAACAAACCATAAAGCTTATGCGAGATGTTTGAAACAGACGCAGTGATGTCTGTATACTACTATCTTTGTTGAATCAATTTCTTACATCGTCTCAGAAGATAAATCATATCCTTTACATTGGTCTCTTTCTGTAGTATGACAGGACTAGGACTAAAGAATCTGACAGTCTGATGGAGAGACCAAAAAGAGAAAGAAAGCTAGCACAGTGGGTCACACTTTATTTGGATAGTCCATATTTTCCATCTGTAGAGCATCTGTAGAGCATTGATGTCATACATCAACAAACTATCTGTTGTTAAGCAACTGCTTGCTAAGGTTATAGTTAGGGTTAGGCATTTGTTTGGTGGAGCACACAAAGAGAGACACACACGCACTCGGGAAGGCAGGAGAGAGAAGCTATGAGCGGCAGACTAAGACGTGACTGTGGGCTTTGTTCCAAGCTGAATATCGCACGGATAGACCGACATTTCAAGTCTGTCCATGCACTTAAGCCTGGTACTTTTAAATGGAAGAGTGCTATGCAATCTTGCCGGCTTTCAGCCAAGATACAGCGGCCCGAATCCTGGATTTGTACGCAGCCTAACAACGATGTTGCACCGCGGCTGGGAAGCAAGTTGTCCGTGGATCAGCAGCTGTTGGACGAGAGTACGCAGGCGGTGGCGACTGCGCCGGTGCAGTCAACCAGTCAGATCGGTGGTGAACCATGCTCGGAACCGAGGGAGCAAGGCTGCGCGGAGGCGACTACCACGGAGAGCGAGAGCGATGAACGCGGCGGTGTGGAGTCCGGAATTGAAGGTTGGAGAAATGTAATTTTGACTGAATATGAACACTTTGCTATGGGTAGAAACCCTTCAGTTAAACGAATTGACAATTGTCGTACCAGTGTATCCCGAATACGGCAATTCCTCCGCTATATGTCAGAGGGCAAGGCCGATGAAGGACTGTGTTCTCTGGATAACTACAGACGTGCGTCTGAGTGGTACGGTCAATGTGAAGACCGTTGTTTGGCACCATCCACGTTAAAAATATACCGATCCGATGTTAGAAGTTTCTTGAACTATCTTATTCAGTTCCGGCCAGGAGGTCTGCAGGCTAGAGTCAGTAAAATTCGGAAGTTGTTACTCTGCTTGGCAAAGATGGACAGGGATTCGCGGCAGAGCCAGGCAACACACAGGGCAAAATTCCGCAAACGCTGCAGGGACGAGGTGCTCAGCGCTGCCCAGTTAAGCCGATTTGTTGAGCTAAGCAATCAAGCTATTCCTTCGGTTCTCAGTAGGCTGGAGGTCCGAGCCACCTGCGCTGATAGACGTAGGTTTGCGGCTCTCATGTCCAGCCGGTTGGCCATCTTTAATGGCACTAGACGATCCCCAGTCACCATCTTCAGTGAGAGGGAATTTAATGAAGTAACCCCGGAAAGTGGGGGTTATCAGATGTCTATTTCCAGCCACAAAACGAACTATACCTTCGGTGAGTGCAGAATTGTTCTATCTGGGCAGGAATACACTTGGCTTAAACGATTCCATCAGATCAGGCCTAGTCTGAGTGGAATGACCTCAGACACAACACTCTTCTTTTTCACGTCCTGCGGTCAACCGTACGGCAATCTCTGTGAGTATGTGTGCCAGGTATTTGAAGAATTTGGCATTGGAAGTAAAGTCACCTACGGTACAATTCGACGAAGCATTGGTACATTGAACTTTAATCAAGGCTCGGTTACAGACAGGGGGACTGTGGCTGACCATATGTGTCATTCTCTGGAAACCCAGGCTCGGTACTACCGGTACCATAATTTGCCTCGTAACGCCAGCCGAGCGCGGACACTAATTGAGGGACAAATCAACCCATGATTCACTGATAAATAAAGACTATTTATTTGAAACTCACCCATGTCTTTGTGTGTGTGTCATTTGACTTGGGCCCGTAGTAGGGTGCTCTCAGGGTGGGTATGTAGGTCCCTATACCCTTTAAAAGTATTTAAAACCGTTTTTAAAATTTAGACCTGGTAACCCAAAATAAAACCAGGTGCATATATGCTACGGACACGTCCCCACCAAACCTTCAAACATCCATAAAACACTCATTCTTTATCCCACTGACATGGGACAGCAGTGGGGTGCTGAAACAGGTGTCCTGGGGGTGGTGATGGCCTTTAAAAGTATTTAAAACCTTTTTTTAAATTTAGACCTGGTAACCCAAAAGCGACGGACACGTCCCCACCAAAACATAGTGCAATTTCTGAGAAGGAAAACATAGTCATTTTTCTGAAGATTTTTTGAAAAGCTATATAATTCCCTCTTGCTGTACCTCATTGAGTTGAGGCCGCAGGATGGTGCTCTAAGGGTGGGTATGAAGGTCCCTATACCCTTTATAAGTATTTAAAACCGTTTTTCAAATTTCACCCCTGGTAACCCAAAATAAAACCAGGTGCCTACGGACACGTCCCCACCAAACCTGAAAACGTCCATAAAACACTCATTCTTTATCCCACTGACATGGGACAGCAGTGGGGTGCTGAAACAGGGGTCCTGGGGGTGGTGATGGCCTTTAAAAGTATTTAAAACCGTTTTTAAAAAAATGGACCTGGTAACCCAAAAATAAAACATAGTGCAATTTCTGAGAGGTGAAACATAGCCGATTTCCTGAGAATTTTGGACTTAGCCATTTTTCTGAGAAAAATGTAAAACTTCCATAAATCAGGCAGGCCGGCCCCCATTGACTTGGGCCCGTAGTAGGGTGCTCTCAGGGTGGGTATGTAGGTCCCTATACCCTTTAAAAGTATTTAAAACCGTTTTTAAAATTTAGACCTGGTAACCCAAAATAAAACCAGGTGCATATCCTACGGACACGTCCCCACCGTACTTTAAAACATCCATAAAACACTCATTCTTTATCCCACTGACTTGGGATCAACGTGGGGTGCTCCCATGGTGATGAAGGAGGTGGTTATGGCCTTTAAAAGTATTTAAAACCGTTTTAAAAAAATGGACCTGGTAACCCAAAAAAACATAGTGCAATTTCTGAGAATTTTGGACTTAGCCATTTTTCTGAGATTTTTTAAAAACTTCCATAAATCAGCCAGGCTTGCCCCCATTGACTTGGGCCCGTAGTAGGGTGCTCTCAGGGTGGGTATGTAGGTCCCTATACCGTTTAAAAGTATTTAAAACCGTTTTTAAAATTTAGACCTGGTAACCCAAAATAAAACCAGGTGCCTGTAATACGGACACGTCCCCACCGTACTTTAAAACATCCATAAAACACTAATTCTTTATCCCACTGACTTGGGATCAACGTGGGGTGCTCCCATGGTGATGAAGAAGGTGGTTATGGCCTTTAAAAGTATTTAAAACCATTTTTAAAATTTAGACCTGGTAACCCAAAATAAAACCAGGTGCACGTTTGGACTTAGTCTCCTGAGCGAAATGAAAAGTGGGCACTCTGTAACTTTTTTGACCAAAATCTGAAATTTTCAAATAATGATTAAAAATACTTCCTGAGGGGCTAGAGTTCCCA